>NC_047526.1:12947940-13547940 GCF_902827115.2 Pseudochaenichthys georgianus
CCCCGCCCCCTCGCACACAGACGGGGGATAGATCTCTTAAACGGAGTTGGCAACACTTAAACTGCAATGTAATGTTTGTGTAGCAATAATACATACAACATATATCGGGGGCACAGGTTGTTTATCCTTGACAGTCGCACAGTGGGCACACACTGAGTGTTTTCATATTCAGCAAATGTGTACATGCTAAACTGCAGACCTCAAGAAGAAATAATACGTTCATTCACTCACGGCAAAAGTTACTTTACTTACTATAAAAACTCACGGTAAAAAAATGCACTCCCTATTCCATTGTCATGAAGGTGGAATCTAACTATATCCAGAATAAGTTATATTGGATCCAGGCTAGAAACATGTTTATTTCTGCTGTAAAGTTGGGCATTTTAACATGGGGGTCTATGGGAATTGCTCCTTTTTGCATCCATCCCCTGTCGGCCACTAGATGAACTGCAGTTTGTGGCACTTCCTTCTGGGCTTCCCGGCTCTGCGCTATGAAGCGCTGATTGGCTGTGGGTGGGCCAGACATGCATGTGGGTGGGCCCAGGCCCACCCGGGCCCACCCACAGCTACGCCGCTGATGCAAGCAATTCTGCGACATTTGCTACATCCATGCTCTCATCCAGCTCTCACTTGCTCCAAAAGCTGAGCAGATACATCTTGAGCCATGTCACCAATCCGTCGGCTCACAGAATTATCTGAGAGTGGTACTGCGTTGATTTTGCTGGCAGCATCCTCACCTAGCATTTCCCGAACAATATCGATGGTAGCTGGTAGAATTAAATCCTCTCCTATTGTGTGCGGTTTCTTTGCACGGGCGATGTGGTATGATGCTAAAAATGATGCGTTCAAGGCCAGCTCAGGGACGGCGGCTTGCTGCTTAAAAGTAGCCGATTGCATAGGTGCTCTTCTTTTCTTTTAAAAAAAGGCTATTTTATTAGCTTCAGCTGGGTGCTTTTGTTTGAGATGTCGATCAAGTTTAGATGGCTTTAGAACAGTGCTTCTCAAAGTGTGGTCCGCGAGCGCGGCAGAGCGCCCCCTAGTGGTCCCTGAGTATATTGGTAACATTTCACATTTGAAATTAATTAATCAATTTAAGTTTTCCGCATTCTCGCGGGGATATCTCCGCAATGGAGCAAGGTTAAGTTTAACTTTCGATTGCATGATATAGCCCAGCACCTTCATCACACATGTTGCCACTTGTTTGTACCATTTTCAGGCGATTTGTAATCTGTTCTAGAAAAACTGTGTTTTTTTATATTTGTGGAGTTAGGTGGTCCGCGAGTGTTTATTTATTGGTTAAGTGGTCCTTGGTATGAAAAAGTTTGAGAAACACTGCTTTAGACACTCGTTGGCAAGGATCTCGAGGCAGAGAACACATTTAGGTACATCACGGCCGTTCTTACTTGCCGCGGTAAAACCAAACTTTATGTATGATGGCTCATACCTCCGAGTTTTAGACGGCCAGGTATTCTGTGGCTGTGAATTGCAGCCGGGACATCTTCATTCTGATCGTCAGATGGTGTTTTTCTTTTAAGATATTTGTCCATTTGATCCTTTAGCAGGAGATAGCTAGCTAGTGTTCACACAGCAACTCAGCACTCTCAGTAGCGACAGCTCGATTCTGATTAGAGCTTTTCCCTCTTCGAGCTACCTAACTGCACTCCTTCCACCTTTGAATTCCATGCCGTCACAGTAACCCATCCTATACAATTAACCATTGTTGTTCTCTACTGTCCACCAGGCGCCTTGGGGGACTTCTTGGAGGAATTTGATAATCTCCTCTCACACATCCCTGAAACTGGCCCTCCCTCTGTACTTCTCGGAGACTTCAACCTCCAGACGGGGAAGATAGACGAACTAACATCTCTGTTAACCGCCTTTGCTTTCTCACTGTCTCCGTCCCCACCAACTAATAAAGCTGGCAATGTCCTTGATCTCATATTCTCAAGGAACTGCACTACTTCTAACCTCTCTGTAAACCCGCTCCACACATCTGATCACTTCTTCATTTCATTCTCTCTACCCCTTTCCAAACATAACAAACTAATCTCTTCTCATCCTGCACCTGTCCGCAGTTACCTCCGTTCCCTCTCCCCCTCTACCTTTGCCTCATCGGTGCTCTCAGCCCTCCCTTCCTCTGACTCGTTCCAACTCCTGCCTCCAAACTCTGCTGCAGAAACTCTCCTCTCTACTCTCTCATCCTCTCTGGACTCTCTCTGTCCTCTCACATCTCGGCAGGCTCGTCAGTCCCCTCCTGCTAGCTGGCTAAATGACGCACTGCGTGCTAATAGAACCGTCCTTAGGGCAGCAGAGCGGAAACGGTGGAAATCCAAACAACGCGACGACCTCCTAACCTATCAGGCTCTCCTCTCCTCTTTCTCTGCTTCGATCTCTCAGGCAAAAAGCACTTTCTTTCAAGATAAGATCCAATCTTCATATTCCAATCCTAAAAAACTATTTTCCATCTTCTCCACCCTCTTGGACCCTCCAAAAGCCCCTCCTCACTTCTGTCAAGCGACTTTGTTAACCACTTAACCAAAAAAGGTTGATGATATTCGCTCTTCTTTTTCTGACTCACCTCTACTCACCGCTGGGTCACCAGACCCTCCTTCCACCCGCACACTAACCTCCTTTTCCCCTCTCTCGCCAAGTGAGGTTCTTACCCTCATTACCTCTGCCCGCCCTACCACCTGTCCTCTGGACCCTATCCCTTCAAACCTCCTTCAGACTATCGCTCCTGATATTCTACCGTTTCTCACCCATTTCATCAACACTTCAAGGCAGGTCTTTTATTTTTATTTAAAAAAAAAAAAAAAAAAGTTTTGCGATTTGCGAGATCTCGCAAAACCCCGTTGCAGTTTGTAGATGGTCCCTAAGCACTCCTCTCCTTCCTCCAGCTGCAGATTGTGACCAATTCTTGATGTTTAGCTCGGATGACGGCGCGTATCGAACTGTTCTGATAAAAACGCCTCGGTAGCTCGTTGTCTACCTTGCTATGATTGTAAAGGCATGTTGTTTGTATTTTTACAACGTTATGTTCATGAGTTATTGATCCGCGAAATTCGAATCTGTCAATAACTCAGCTCAGAGGAACGTGCATGTCCCCTCGCTCTGAGTGTTTTCTTGAGGTGTCTTCACTTATGTGAAACTCTTTTATATATACAGTCTATGTGTGAAACCCATGCCTATTTCCAAGCACTGATGTTATGTCTTTATATTTAAGGCCAAGCTCAAAGTAAAATCGATGAACCACTCCATTGTTGTGGTTTCTGTGTTGCCGTAGCAGCCGAAATGACCAGGAAGTACTCAATGAAAAGTATTGCGAGATCTCGCAAAGGGGTTTTGCGAGATCTCGCAATGGGGTTTTGCGAGATCTCGCAAAGGGGTATTGCGAGATCTCGCAAAGGGGTTTTGCGAGATCTCGCAATGGGGTTTTGCGAGATCTCGCAAAGGGGTATTGCGAGATCTCGCAAAGGGGTTTTGCGAGATCTCGCAAAGGGGTATTGCGAGATCTCGCAAAGGGGTTTTGCGAGATCTCGCAAAACCCCTGCCTGTGCAGCATGCAGTGGGTAACTATCATCATTGGATTGCGCTCCTTGGCACGAGCAACCACCCCACTATTGCGTCCGGTCATGGCAGCTGCCCCATCCGTGCAAATTGCAATGCAATTCTCCCAACTCACAGTGCCAGTCTCCATGAACATATCTATAACATTGAAAATATCCTCACCTGTTGCTCGCCCTGTCAACTTTTGACAAAATAAAAAATCTTCCTGAATCCTTCCTTCCCACGGGTAATAATAATAATAACTTGGATTTCTATAGCGCCTTTCATGATACACAAGGTCGCTTTACAAGGAAGAACAGGAGTATAAACAAACATAACAAAACAAAAGGCAGTCCGACGAACAGTTTAGACAGACAAAACATCAAATAGATTTGGGGCCAAAGTCCTTGGCAGACAGATGGGACTTGAGGGCCTTTTTGAAGTCAAGTGTGGGGATGTTGTGGATCTCCGCAGGGAGAGTGTTCCAGAGAGTGGGGGCTGCCATACTGAAGGCTCTATCCCCGAAGGTTCACAGGTTGGTGCGGGGGGCCAGAGTCTGAAGACCGCAGGTTCCGGGGTAGGGCATGTGGGAAGAACAGCGAGCCAGCTAGCAGCTAGCACCATTAGCCTGGTAGAAACCGGACCTCGAACCTCAGCAGCGGTGATGGAAAACACCCCAGTTGAGATGGCAGGACTGAGGGAGGGTTCGTGGATAGTCCTGGGAGCGGGGCAGAGAGGAGCCCAGTCAGGGTATTCCGGAGCGGGGATTCCACGGATAGCAGAGCATGACGGTGAGCTCGTTTTGCTAATGGCAGGATGGCAGAGGCTAGGAGCTAAACAGCAGCCAAACATAATCAACTGAGCAACGGAGACTACAACGGAGACGGCAGAAACACAAAACCAGAGCAGAACAATCTTTTCGCTGTATATGTGAAAAAGATTTGACAGCAGGGAGTGATAGACACGAGGAATAAGCGTTGGCAAGAAGAGCGGCGAAAAACACGCCAGCGTCCCCTCAAGCCAACTTCCGGTGTAGTAGACGGCGAACCAGCGCGATGAGCTGCGCAGAGCCGGACACATCAGTGGACTCATCCAATTGAACCGCGAATTTAGACCCTCTCAGTCTTTCCATCAGTTGTGATTTGATATCAGCAGACATGTCCTCAATTCGTCGTCTGATGGTGTCATTTGACAGAGGTACACCTTCCTCTCAAAAAAAGCCCGGTCTTTTTTTACATAATCTGGATGCTTGGTCTCGAGGTGCCTCTTCAATTTGGCAGGCTTCATCGCCTCATTGGCAAGACACCGCAGGCATATCAGACATTTCGGTTTCCCTTCCACTTCAATAAATCCATATTGGAGATACTCCTCATCGTATTTCCTTACTTTTGTTTTTTGTTTTTCATTTACTTCATTTGTAGCCGTAACCGGTCGTTTTAAAAAAATCTGTCCATCTTCGTAGTATGCTAGCCGTGTTATATCTCTATGATGCTTGCAGCGGCGCTCTCTGACTGACGTAACAGTTATTGTTGTTTCCACGGTAATGGGTGACGCGCTTGATTTTTAAATGTATCTATTTGTTATATTAGAACGTAATCTATGAACTATTTTAGATTAAAAAAAATTAAATATTATTTGTTGAAAAAAAAAAAAATGATATGATAATTTAAATGAATGAATCTGAAAACTTTTCACGGACCCCCTGGCAGAGTGCCACGGACCCCCGGGCGGTCGCGGACCCCACTTTGAGAACCACTGCCCTAGAGGATGCAATCAGGAGCTGTTTTGTAGGCCTATTATTTTATACGAGCGCGTCTCCTGGCATTCTTCTGCGCAAAGTCCTGTATAACAGTCTTTAAATCTATCCTGCGCGCGCGTCGGCTCTCAATACTAAGGACTGCTAACCCAGACAGTCTCTCTTGCGACATTGTGCTCCTCAAATATGTCTTTATTAATTTAAGTTTTGAGAAAGATCTCTCAGCACTGGCAACAGTCACGGGTATAGTTAAAAATAATTTCAGTGCTGTGGCAACATCGGGGATACTTGGCAAAATGGACTGATTTTCAATGAGCAGGGTTTGTGCAAGGTCTTTGATTGTTCCACGCTCAATTTTCTTTATAGTAGGCCTAAGAGCATTACGGAGGGACAGGATCTGGAAAGGAAACTCGGCTGACAGGTCGTCTTTATACTGGCCTGATAAAGCACTTGCAGACTCAGACAGATCCTTGTCTGTTGCGCGCAAAAGTTCGCGGGGAAGCAGAAAAGAAAATCGCTGTGTAACTTCGCTCATTCCAACAAATCGATTTTTGAGTTGGGCAACGACAATATCGATATTTGCGTAAAATACCGCCACTCTAAAATGCTCCCCTGGGTCTTGGAGCCGCTGGTCCTCGCAAAGCTCTGAAAAGTGCCTCTTTGTGCGCCTTGCACGTCTGTCTTTGACTGTGGACACCCCATGAGGATGCCAGGTCTTGCGCGTGCGCTTTTAAGCCATCAAACTCTCCTCGGAGTTGGGCAAGTGTATCGGTTGCGTTACCAAGCATTGCTGTCGCCTGTAAGAGGTCCACATCTTTGCGCTGGAGAGCTTGGGACACAATGTTGACTGTTTCAAGGACCTTGCCCTGTATTACAGTCATTACAACAAACTCAAAGCTCTCCATAGCCTTTTTTAAGCCAGTCGCCTCGGCACGTTCCTCGCTTTTTTTGGAGAGCAAGTCTATCTTAGTTAGAGCTTGCATAATGTCAGCATAACGGAACCGCAATGATTGGACGGCGTCTTGTCTTGATGCCGGGCATAGTCTCTTCAGTGTAGGCTGGCCAGCCTTGGGCACTGAGAGGTGTGTTTCCAAAAGCTCCCATCGTTTGATGCTTCCACTAAAGAATACATATAGCCTTTCAACAGTGTCGTAGAAGTCTTTTATCTCAGGTATATTTTGGCATGCGTCATTGAGTATGTTATGTGTTTGTGCCCTGATCAGGCGCTCCTAGTGTGATGTGTCATGTCTAGCTGTAGTTTCCTGTTATGGTTTTGTAGTCCTTATCGTTTCCCCTCCAGGTGTACCCATTTGTAATTAACCCAGGTGTGTCTTGTCTCGTCATTACCTCATGTATAAGGATTCTGTGTTCCCCTTTGTCTGTGGCTGATCCTGTCTGTGCAGTATGTGTTCTTGTCTGTCATTACTTTATATTTCCTTCATTCAACCAGGGTGGTAATTATTAATTAAATTCTTCTTTTGATTACTTCGGCTACCGTATCCTTGATTATGTTGCCTTGACTCGACATTGAGCCTGCTAACAGTTAATGGTAACGTAATATGGGGGCTCGTCCGGGATCTTTAGTTTCTTCCTCCCCTGGTGCGACGGTACTAGGGCAGGTATGCCTGTGAAGGTATGTGATTTTGTGGCTAGGCCAACGGTCAACGTGTTGGGCTTGTGCACTAAGGAGGAATTATCGGGGATAGCAGAGCATTACGGTGTCAGGCTTGCCCCGAGCATGAAAAAGCAGCAGCAGCGGTTAGCGCTGGTGGAGGCTTTGACCGCCAAGGAGGTTATGGAGTCTGTGGGCAAACCCGAGGAGGAGGAGGTAGTCACATGTGACCCGGTTTCGGACAACCAGGTTTTGCTGAGGAAGATGGAACTAGAGTTTAAATTCGAGCAGCTGAGACATGCAGAGCGGTTATGCGCTCTGGAAGCGGAGGAGGCAGAACGTGGGCGCGTGCATGAGCTTGAGCTTAGAAGGCTTGGGGTAGAGCCGCGGGCAGTGCATCTTGAAGCTAGGTTCGATGCTACTAGGCACCTACGTCTGGTCCCGCAATTTTCAGAGAAGGATGTTGACAAATATTTTTCTATGTTCGAAAATATAGCCACAACTCTGAAATGGCCTAATGACCAGTGGACATTACTTCTCCAGAGCGCACTCACCGGAAAAGCACAACACGTTTACGCGTCACTTTGCCCAAACACCCAGGATTACGCCGTGGTGAAGGCTGCTATCCTTAGGGCTTACGAGCTTGTGCCGGAGGCGTATAGGCAGAGGTTTCGCGCTCTTAGAAAGAACAATGTGCAGACCTACGTGGAGTTTGCTTACGAGAAGGAGCTGTTGTTTGATCGTTGGTGCGCGTCGGAGAAGGTGGACACTTTGGTTAAGATGCGGGAACTCGTGCTTCTTGAGGAGTTTAAGTATTGTTTGCCCGATAATGTGGCGATGTACATTAATGAACATAAGGTGACTGAGTGCTCGGTGGCTGCGAGCCTTGCGGATGAGTTTGTGTTGACGCACAAAGTGCTCTTTGACAGACCTAATTATCCCGTGCGCAGGGTGGAGAGTAGACCGAGGTGGGGCTTGGGTGACAGGCCTGTGGCCTCTGGCGGTGGCAGTGTGGGCGAGGTTGCTGAGCGGGGAATGAGGGGAGAAATGCGTGAGTGTTTCCACTGTGGTAAAAAAGGCCACATAAAGGAGAACTGTTTTGCCCTTACCCGTCCCGGTAAACAAATATCGTTGGTAATGACACCCACACCCACATCTCTGAGTAGGGATGCCCAAAGGGGTGAGGTTATGAAAGCTTACTTACCGTTCATCAGTGAGGGGTTTGTATCCTTGTCCGGCGAAGGGGTGAAGGTTCCTGTGACCATATTAAGGGATACGGCTGCGTCCCAGTCATTTATTCGGAGAGATGTGCTGCCTTTTGACAGTGGTTCAGAGGTGGATGCTGGGATAGCTGTCAGGTCTTTTGGGATACATGTCATGGAAGTTCCGCTTCACACTATCCATCTTACATCTGAGTTGGTGTCGGGGCCAGTGGTAATTGGGGTGGAAAATTGTTTTCCTGTCGAGGGCGTATCATTAATCCTCGGGAATGATCTGGCAGGGGGTAGGGTCCTCGTGAAGGCAGATGTGACTTGTGTGCCAGCAGAGTCTGGGGCGGTGGACGTCCTGGCGGATGCTTATCCGAGGGTGTTCTCCTCATGTACAGTCACGCGGGCCATGGTTATTAAGGCTCTGGCCGAGGAAAAGGACGACGTGGACTTGTTTGATACCATCATAGCGACTGTTAACGGGGTGCCTGAGTGTCATGACCCACTTATGGATAATCCCCAGGGTGCAGTACCACGGGAGCCTGAGGTGGAGGGGGCGCTCCCGGGGCAACCCGACTTGTGGTCATCGTCTCAGCTTGTTCCTGATATTGCCCCTCTTGAAGGTGATGCTGTTCTTCCATCTATTCCAGCCGGTCTCAGCCCTTTACTGCCCTCTACTTCCTCGTGTGAGTCTGCCAGTAGCGCGGCTGGGTTTTCTTTTGCTCGCGAGGAGCTTATCGCGGAACAGGGTATAGATCCAAGCCTGTCAGGCCTTTTTGCGAACACTGTGGGAGTGGGAGAGAGTGAGGTTTCTAAAAGTTGCTATATCCAGAGGGATGGGATATTGCTGCGTAAATCGTCTCCTAGCCTCGACGCGTCAGCGGAGAATGATTGGAATGTGGTGACGCAGGTTGTGGTTCCGTTTAGATACCGTCACGATATTCTGTGTTTGGCTCACAGGCTCGCAGGACATCTGGGGGTCAATAAGACATATGATAGAGTGCTGCGTAAAAATGTTTGGCCAGGGTTGAAACGGGATGTGGTGCAGCACTGCAGGGGGTGTTCAACGTGTCAGGTGGTGGGTAAACCTAACGGGGTCATTCCACCGGCGCCACTCTACCCTATCCCGGCCGTGGGGGAACCTTTTGAGAGGGTTATCATTGATTGTGTGGGTCCACTCCCTAGAACCAAGGCAGGTAATAGCTTTCTTTTGACCATTATGTGTGCCAACACACGGTTTCCGGAAGCGATTCCACTGAAACGGATAACGGCCAAAACAGTGTCACAGGCCTTGGTGAGGTTTTTCTCCGTTTTTGGTTTGCCTCGCGTGGTACAGTCCGACCAAGGTACACATTTGTTATCCCTCATCAACTCGCAGGTTTTAAAGCAGCTGGATATATCGCATAGTTTCTCTAGCCCATATCACCCACAATCCCACCCACAATCCCAGGGGGCTTTGGAAAGGTTCCACTCCACGCTAAAAACAATGCTTCGGGCGTTCTGTCGTGACACGAAGGACGACTGGGATGAAGGGGTTAATTTAATGTTGTTTGCCGCAAGGGAGGTGGTGCAGGAATCTTTGGGATTCAGTCCTGCAGAGCTGGTATTTGCGCATTCGGTTAGGGGGCCGCTTAAGCTGCTGAGGGAGAAGTGGTTGTGGGAGAGCAAGCCGAAGAACCTGTTAGACTATGTCTGTGGCTTTAGGGAGAAGCTGAAGAGGGCATGTGAACTAGCGAGGACAAATCTGAGTGACACACAGGGGAGGATGAAGGGCTGGTATGACAGGAAGGCTCGGGTTAGAACGTTTGTGCCAGGGGAGAGGGTTTTAGTGCTGTTGCCTGTCCCAGGCTCCAGCTTACAAGCACGGTTTAGTGGGCCGTACCTGGTTAGAGAGAAAGTAGGGGATTTGGACTACCTGATCGAGACACCGGATCGTGGGCGGAAGACTCGCTTGTGTCATGTTAATATGATTAAGCCATATTATGTGAGGGAGCCTCTGGTGAATCCTATTGACAGTATTGTTGTTCCCTCTGCGAGTGTGTCCACTGTGCCGGTGTCAGTTTGTATGTTGGCCCCATCTAGCGTTGATGAGAGTAATGACAGTCTTTGTTTTTCAGAGGGGGTTGGAGAACTGGAAGATGACGTCATTATTCCGTCCAAGGCGGTCGTGGAGGGACGGTTGAAAAACACTGAGTCCGTGATTAGGCCTGATAGTTTTCCATTGCCCAGAATGGAGGACTGTGTCGACAGGGTGGGGGGGGGGGTGCTATTTATCCATGAGGTGGTGTGGGGGTTATGGCCGTCCATACCGGTGCTGTTAGTACAATTTGTATTTTTTATTGTGCTGACAGTATTATTGTTTCTTGTTTCCTTCTTCTGTTTATGTTCATTCCCCCATTTCGCCTTGGGGTTATGGACATAAAGTTGGGTGTGGGGGTGTTATGTGTTTGTGCCCTGATCAGGCGCTCCTAGTGTGATGTGTCATGTCTAGCTGTAGTTTCCTGTTATGGTTTTGTAGTCCTTATCGTTTCCCCTCCAGGTGTACCCATTTGTAATTAACCCAGGTGTGTCTTGTCTCGTCATTACCTCATGTATAAGGATTCTGTGTTCCCCTTTGTCTGTGGCTGATCCTGTCTGTGCAGTATGTGTTCTTGTCTGTCATTACTTTATATTTCCTTCATTCAACCAGGGTGGTAATTATTAATTAAATTCTTCTTTTGATTACTTCGGCTACCGTATCCTTGATTATGTTGCCTTGACTCGACATTGAGCCTGCTAACAGTCAATGGTAACGTAATAGAGTACAAGGTTTAAATTGTGCGCAGCACAATGAATGTACACTGCGTTGGGCTCTTTATCCCTTATGCGTTTTTGTACACCAGAGTAGACTCCACTCATATTGCTAGCCCCGTCATATCCTTGTCCGCGGCACTTCCCAAGTAGTATCCCCTTTCTCTCCATCGATTCGAGAATTTCTCTCTCTAGACCTGCAGCAGTTTGGTCTGTGACTGCATGGAAGCCCAAAAAACTTTCGTTTATTTTCACCTCCGTAGGGTTTCCATTTTCATCATTTGCTATAGTAACATATCTGAACACTTGACTCAGTTGGTCTACTTTTGAAATGTCCTGGGTAGTATCCATTATAATCGAATAGAATTCTGTATGTCTGTAATGATTGTGTCCTGCAATTTTTTCGATAGCAATGAAATTATTTCGTTTTGAGTTTGAGGACTTAGGTCCACCTTCTTTTTGCTTTTTGTTCCATCTACAAACTGCAACGGAGTTTTGCGAGATCTCGCAAATCGCAAAACTTTTTTTTAAATAAAAATAAAAGTTTGTAGACGGTCCCTAAGCACTCCTCTCCCTCCTCCAGCTGCAGATTGTGACCAATTCTTGATGTTTAGCTCGGATGACGGCGCGTATCGAACTGTTCTGATAAAAACGACTCTGTAGCTCGTTGTCTACCTTGCTATGATTGTAAAGTCATGTTTGTATTTTTACAACGTTATGTTCATGAGTTATTGATCCGTGAAATTCGAATCTGTCAATAACTCAGCTCAGAGCATGTAGTTGTAGCAGTGCATGTCCCCTCGCTCTGAGTGTTCTCTTGAGGTGTCTTCACTTATGTGAAACCCTATATATATAGTCTGTGTGAAACCTGTGCCTATTGCCAAGCACTGATGTTATATCTTTATATTTAAGGCCAAGCTCAAAGTAAAATCGATGAACCACTCCATTGTTGTGGTTTCTGTGTTGCCGTAGCAGCCGAACTGACCAGGAAGTACTCAATGAAAAGTATTGCGTGCTCTCGCAAAGGGGTTTTGCGAGATCTCGCAAAACATTTATTTTTTTCTTCTCCATGTCCCCTAGGGCAGGGTTTTTCAAAGTGGGGGCCGCGGGGCCGCCAGGGGGTGCCAGGGGGGTCGCGACATTGTTGAGGGAAAGGGAAAAAAGGGGGTAAAATGTAAAAAAAAAAAATTATATATGTTTTTTTAGATGTTATTAATAATTGCATATCTATCAATCTATGTGTCCTTTGATGCCCAATTGTTTAATATATAAAAAAAAAATTAAACAACACGACCGCCCTTCAAGCCAATCATTACATTACATTACATTACATTGCATTTAGCTGACGCTTTTATCCAAAGCGACTTACAATAAGTACATTCGACCAGGAAGACACAACCTTGAAGAAAACAGAATCATATAAGTACATCAGGTTTCATAGAGCCAAGCATTTCAAGTGCTACTCAAGTGGCTATAGATAAGCCAGTCCTTTATTAGTATATAAGTGCTCTGTTAGCAGTTCTTTGTTAGTAATTCTATCGCTCGAGGTGGAGTCGAAAGAGATGAGTTTTCAGTCTGCGCCGGAAGGTGTGTAAGCTTCCTGATGTCAATGGGGAGCTCATTCCATCATTTTGGAGCCAGGATAGCAAACCCACGTGTTTTTGCTGATGGGAACTTGGGTCCCCCTCGCAGCGAGGGTGCAGCGAGTCGTTTGGCTGATGCAGAGCGTAGTGCACGCACTGGGGTGTACAGTTTAACCATGTCCTCCAAGAAGTCCCCCAAGGCGCCTGGTGGACAGTAGAGAACAACAATGGTTAATTGTATAGGATGGGTTACTGTGACGGCATGGAATTCAAAGGTGGAAGGAGTGCAGTTAGGTAGCTCGAAGAGGGAAAAGCTCTAATCAGAATCGAGCTGTCGCTACTGAGAGTGCTGAGTTGCTGTGTGAACACTAGCTAGCTATCTCCTGCTAAAGGATCAAATGGACAAATATCTTAAAAGAAAAACACCATCTGACGATCAGAATGAAGATGTCCCGGCTGCAATTCACAGCCACGGAATACCTGGCCGTCTAAAACTCGGAGGTATGAGCCATCATACATAAAGTTTGGTTTTACCGCGGCAAGTAAGAACGGCCGTGATGTACCTAAATGTGTTCTCTGCCTCGAGATCCTTGCCAACGAGTGTCTAAAGCAGTGTTTCTCAAACTTTTTCATACCAAGGACCACTTAACCAATAAATAAACACTCGCGGACCACCTAACTCCACAAATATAAAAAAACACAGTTTCTCTAGAACAGATTACAAATCGCCTGAAAATGGTACAAACAAGTGGCAACATGTGTGATGAAGGTGCTGGGCTATATCATGCAATCGAAAGTTAAACTTAACCTTGCTCCATTGCGGAGATATCCCCGCGAGAATGCGGAAAACTTAAATTGATTAATTAATTTCAAATGTGAAATGTTACCAATATACTCAGGGACCACTAGGGGGCGCTCTGCCGCGCTCGCGGACCACACTTTGAGAAGCACTGTTCTAAAGCCATATAAACTTGATCGACATCTCAAACAAAAGCACCCAGCTGAAGCTAATAAAATAGACTTTTTTTTAAAAGAAAAGAAGAGCACCTATGCAATCGGCTACTTTTAAGCAGCAAGCCGCCGTCCCTGAGCTGGCCTTGAAGGCATCTTTTTTAGCATCATACCACATCGCCCGTGCAAAGAAACCGCACACAATAGGAGTGTCACAATTCACATGTTATGTCACGCTTGTAGTTTTGTCTGTGTTGGTGTTTTTCTTGTCTTTGGGTTTCCTGTCTTATTGTGTTAAGTGTTCACCCCCGTTTCCTGCCTGTCTGCTTTCTGTCTGTTTCCCTCCCTGATTACCCGATTGTGTTCACCTGTTGTCCTTGTGTTTCTCCTCCCCTGCCCGGCTGTTTCTCGTTGTCATGATTACCCCTTCTTGTATTTAGTCTTGTCTCTGTCTGTGTTCAGTGTTGGGTCATTGTTTGTTGGTGACGGAGTTCACCGGAGAGTGTTCTGTTCTGTGTTTGTCTGTATCCTTGGAATAAAGGGTTTCTCAAGAGTTATCTGCATTTGGGTCCTGCTTCCTTCACTCATCCTTGACAGAATGACCCAACCAGGAATGGACCCAGCAGACAGTTTGTACGAGGTGAAGTACAAGCTAACATGCTTGAGGAATGACTTTCGATATGCCTCCAGTACTAAAGAGAGGCAGTCAGTTATTTCTGCGGCACGCCAGGAGGTAACCTCAAGGCCCTGGTTGAGGGAGTTGCTCCCCGAGTGGGTGGAGGACTTTTTGGGCAGCGTTGAGGTCAAACCTTTTTCCCGGTCTGCTAGCTCCAGGCATGCTAGTCCCCTACCTCCCAATTCCCAACCTGACACCATACGTCTCGGCGTGTTCCGTCTGGAGTCAACCTCTGCTTCTTCCCCAGTTCCTGCTCCTGTTCTGGAGTCATGTGCTGGAAGTCGTCAGGCTTATGGAGGCCCACGGAGTATTCAGGCGGCTGCTAAGAAGAGTCGTCGCAAGGCCAGACAAGGAGCACGGGCCCCAGCAGCCATGGTTCCAGTCCCAGTACGGGCCCCAGCAGCCATGGTTCCAGTCCCAGTACGGGCCCCAGCAGCCATGGTTCCAGTCCCAGTACGGGCCCCAGCAGCCATGGTCCCAGTCCCAGTACGGGCCCCAGCAGCCATGGTCCCAGTCCCAGTACGGGCCCCAGCAGCCATGGTTCCAGTCCCGGTCCCAGCAGCCATGGTTCCTGCCCCAGTGCAGGCTCCCGCAGCCATGTTTCCGGCTCCGAGGCCGGCCCCAGCGGCTATGGTCCCGGCTCCGGGAGCGCCCTATACGGCCGTGTTTCTGGCGTCGAAGCTGGAGCTTATAGACAGGATTCTGGCTTCAACAGCCATGATTCTGGCTTCAATTCCGGTCCCTGCAGCCATGGTTTCAGCCCCAGTTCTGGCCCCAGCAGCCATGGTTCCGACCCCAGCTGCCTTGGTTCCGGACCCAGAGCTGGTCCCAGCTGCCACAGTCCCATCTCGGGTTCCCTCCTCTGGTTCCTCCTCGAGTCCCCTCTTTGGTTTCCCTCTCGAGTTCCCTCTCGAGTTCCCTTCTCTAGTCCCTCCTCTAGTCCCCTCTTTAGTCTCTGTTCGAGTCCCCTCTCTGTTTCCATCTCAAGTTCCCTCTCCAGTTCCCCCTCGAGTCCCCTCTCGAGTTCCCTCATTTAGGCCCTCCTCTAGTCCCTCCTCGAGTCCCCTCTCTAGTTCCCCTCTCGAGTTCCCTTCTCTAGTTACTCTTCTAGTCCCTCCTCTAGTCTCTCCTCTAGTCCCCTCTTTAGTCTCTGTTCGAGTCCCCTCTCTGTTTCCATCTCAAGTTCCCTCTCCAGTTCCCCCTCGAGTCCCCTCTCGAGTTCCCTCCTTTAGTCCCTCCTTTAGGCCCTCCTCTAGTTCTCCTCTAGTCCCCTCTGTAGTCCCTTCTCGAGTCCCCTCTCTGTTTCCATCTCCAGTTCCCTCTCCAGTTCCCTCCTTTAGTCCCTCCTCGAGTCCCCTCTCTAGTTTCCCTCTCGAGTTCCCTTCTCTAGTTACTCATCTAGTCCCTCCTCTAGTCTCTCCTCTAGTCCCCTCTTTAGTCTCTGGTCGAGTCCCCTCTCTGTTTCCATCTCAAGTTCCCTCTCCAGTTCCCCCTCGAGTCCCCTCTCGAGTTCCCTCCTTTAGTCCCTCCTTTAGGCCCTCTAGTCCCTCCTCGAGTCCCCTCTCTAGTTCCCCTCTCGAGTTCCCTTCCCTAGTTACTCCTCTAGTCCCCTCTGTAGTCCCTTCTCGAGTTCCCTCTCTGTTTCCATCTCGAGTCCCCTCTCCAGTTCCCCCTCGAGTTCCCTCTCGAGTTCCCTCCTCTGGTCCCTCCTCTGGTCCCTCCTCGAGTCCCCTCTCTAGTTCCCCTCTCAAATCCCCTCTCGTGTTCCCTTCTCTAGTCCCCTCTGGAGTCCCCTCTCCAGTCTCCTCTCGAGTCCCCTCTCAAGTCTCCACTCGAGTTCCCTCTCCATTCCCTATTCAAGCCCCTACGCAAGTGTCGTTGGAGGTCCCGCCGTCTACTCCCCTGCTGGGGGTCCTGCCAACCCTGTGTCCTGTGCCGTTGGAGGTCCCGCCGTCTACTCCCCTGCCGGGGGTCCTGCCAACCCTGTGTCCTGTGCCGTTGGAGGTCCCGCCGTCTACTCCCCTGCCGGGGGTCCTACCAACCCTGTGTCCTGGTAACACGGAGTGTTTTGGTAACACTTTAAATACTTTGTTATGGAAGCAAAGCAGGGGAGGGGTTGTGTACAGCCTCCTGAGGGTCCGATTGTTGATGTCATGCGAGCAAAATATGGTGAAGAAAGTCTAAATTAAATATATGGACGGAAATGTTCGGATTTCCTAAGGGAGGTTCTTTGAGTAAATTAAAAATCAAAAACCTGGGAGATAAATTACAAGAGTATGGAGATGGGATGAAAAAGAAGAGTACAATTAAAGTAAAAGACTTATAGAAAACTGGACACTCACAGAAAGTGTTTATAATACTGGGGAGTAAAAAAAAATGCCTTGGGCATTAAATAAAATATTAAGGTTGAAAATGAATGTGAAGAAAAGAAATACATGATTTCCAAAAGACATGTAAACCCCAGACATCTCCGTGTCCTTCCATTGCAGGCCTGAATGACCTCTCCTCGACTGGGTATCCCTTCCCTCCTCCGGCGTACAACCCTGGCAATCTGGTTGGAACACCTCAACCACCTCCACTACAAGCCCCAGCCATGCAGTCAGCTTCAACTCCAAGCTCGACAACAGCGGGATAAACAAACCCGATGCCCTAGGAGACCAAGCAGGTGTTTGGGAGACAAACCTCAGTAATGCCTTTCTCAACGGACTCACAGACACAGCGCAAGCTAAACAAAATGCTGGCCGCTCACAATACCGAGGGAGAGGCAGAGGAGGTTTTTCCGAGACAGAGGACGAGAAGCAAGACCTTCATTTGACGAAAGATGTTTCAAGTGTTGAACATTGGATTATGGGACTGCTCACAGAACAGTAGAGGCTTCTCAATACTCAAATTTCCCCTCCTCGACTCCTCGACTCCTCGGTCCTCCGGTAGTGACCCGGAAATGAATTTCAGCGCGCCATTTTGAAGGACATCTCATTTCTCTAAATGCACACCGAGGACCGAGGATCGAGCGTCGAGGAGGCTCTCTGGAGGAGCTATAACCGAGGATACACTGATGGTTCCTCCACGGCTCCTCAGCGGATGCATTTCCGGGAACGGTGGAGGCGTGACGCACGGCCGGACTTATCTCAGCCAATGACAGCTCTGCATGCAACCCCTGGATATTATTTTAGAACCTGCTCTCATCGCAACGCGATGTTTACAGTGATAACAGCTGTGAGGTCCTGCAGAAAGCAGAGCAGTGTGTATAATATATATCACTCAGTATAACATGCCTACTCTCTTTATTTGCTTTAGTTTAGTAGATATCTACAAACAAAGAGTCGATATTTTTCTAAAACCATTTAGTGCTTCACATAATAAAATACACAACGGCTGTAGCCTGATTATGCTTTAGGAGCTGTAGGTGTGTGTGTGTGGTACAGTGTGTAGGTGTGTGTTGTACAGTGCGTAGATGCGGCGGACAGACGGGTCTCAGTTGGTTTGATGTCCTTACTTTTAATACTTGCAAATACAACTTTTGGCCCGTAATTTCAATTCCCCATTTCAGCGACTAAAGAGAGGGAGGGGGGGATATATCCAGTCTCTGATTGTGTTACGTTATTATGAGAGTGCTCTCATACTTTAAATTGCATATATTTATATAAATATATTTGTGTCTGTGTGTCCGCATCTGTAGCCTGGTATTGTCTCATTATCCCGCACTCTCAATGAATTCAAAGTAAATATGTGGGGGAACAATGTTCAGCTGATCCAGCAGAGATTATAAAATATGACAAAACACTCGACAGATGATGCAGCTGTTGCCACGTAATAATGAAGGGACATCGCTTTAATACGACCGCTCAGAGGAGAGGAGTTCTCATTTCTTTAAACGTCTGCTGCTTCCCCTCCTCTCTCCTCGGTTCCCCTCCTCGGTCCTCCGCTCGCATCTCCTGTGGGCGGGTCTAAGTATCGAGGAGGGGAAATTTGAGTATTGAGAAGCCTCTAGTGAGTGGAGGCAGAGGGGGACAGCAAGGAAGGGGCCCAATCGAGCGAGACGGAAATTCAGCCAGCAGCATCTAACCAGGGAAGTGACACACACACACACACACACACACACACACACACACACACACACACACACACACCACACACACACACACACACACACACACACACACACACACACACACACACACACACACACACACACACACACACACACACACACACACACACACACACACACACCACACACACCACACACACACACACACACACACACACACACACACACACACACACACACACACACACCATACATGCTATTGAGAAATTAGAAGAATTAGAGGACATGTCTGTGGTTAAAAAGGGTACATATTTGAAATATGACAGTGAATGTTTGCGTTAAGAAATGTCCCACACATTTTTGGTTGATTCTGGGGCTACACATTCTGTGGTAAAAAAAAAGGGCAGATTTGCCTGAATGCAAATTTAGTGATAGATTTATTCATGTGCTGGGTTTATGAAAAGGAGAAGTTTCTGTACCACTTCAGAGTGGAGATAACGGTGTTGACAGTAATCCATTTCCCACATCGGAAAAAAACAGTTATTTTATCATCTGCCTGCCCAATACATTTACTGGGCAGAGATCTGATTCTCCGGTTCGGCTTGGACCTCATTTTTACACAAATGAGGGTCTTAAAGTCCGACAGCCATCTCCTACGATGGTTAAAAAAAAAGTGTCATTTGATGATAAAGAACTGGTGAATGTGTATCAATGGGCTGCTGACATATCCTGATTCTCAGGAGTTGTTGCGTTTGACTGGTCAACGTGTTTTTCCACCTGCTGTGTGGAGGCTTCTCATTTTGCATTGTACTGCTAACGTTGTTGATAATGATGCATGTAGATGCTATGATGAGAGTTTTTCTGTTAGAATGTGTGAATGATGAGCTCATATTTAAAAATGTATTGGAATTCGCTGGGTAGCGCTATCTCTGTTAGACTCACACACACACAAGACACAACCAGCAGTGTCAAATCCCAGGGGCGGTCCACACATTTCACTAGCCAGGGGGCCCCACTGATAGATGGAGGGATTTGGGTCCAATCGTTAAAGATTGGGAGTCAGTCACTGATTGGGCACCTACACACACAGAATATGTCATGTACTCTATGTCACGTGACGTGTATCAAATGAAAATGTGCACGAACGTAGCCGTTCTGCGCACATTGCTGTTGGTTGAGGATAAGGTAATTCTCATATCTCTGAGCTTCCTGCCGCGCTTTCAGATGTGCCATACTCACTCTGGGCAGCTCACAGATATGACGTAGGGTTAATGTCCACGTTCCGTACCGTACTCATTGAAACGTGAAGCTGTTGATGGCATTCGGCCAGTGTTTACCTCTCTGCTTAAACAAGGGGTCATTATTCCATGTAACGATTCCAGTGTTTCCTGTCAAAAAGATCAGAGACAAACCTCCTGACGAGTGGAGATTTGTCCAGGATTTACGATGTAAATGCAGCTGTGCATGCACGCTCGTCCGGAATTCTTATCTGATTACTCCAAAAGTTCCAGCCTCTGCAACATATTTACTGCCATAGATGTCTCAAATGCATTTTTTTCAGTGTTCCGGTACACAAAGACAGTCAATTTTTGTTCACATTTGAATATAATGGTAAACCTTACACATTCACACGTTTGTGTTAAGACTAAATGTTAAAAAAGTCACTAAGCGATAGATGATGTCATTCTTGCGTATGTGTTCATAACACACGGCTGTTGTTATGCTTGCTGTGATGTTACATTAGTCCGTTCTCTGCTTGTAATTATGCCGTTACAAGCTTCAAAGTTGTATTTTATCATCTGAATTTGCCGAAACAAGTTTAATATTCTGAAAGCCAATACTTTGAAGATGTATAAGTGAGGTGTCTTGAGTAGTCAAAATTACCTACAAATCATTGTACACACGTGTACATATTATTCTATTTTTATGCAGCTCTGTGTGATTTTGTAGCTACAATTCAGACTAATACACTACCAGAAGTGGAATAAGTACTCAGATATTGTAGTGAAATTAGAAGTACTCAGATATTGTACTTGAGTAAAGGAATAAGTACTCAGATCTTGTAGTGAAATTATAAGTACTCAGATCTTGTACTTGAGTAAAAGTAGAAGTACCAGAGTGTTACAGTAACAGTCCTGCATTCAAAATGTTCTTCAAGTAAAAGTATTATAAAAATATAGTGAAAGTAAAGACAGTAAAAGTAGTCGTTGTGCAGATTGGTCCATTTCAGAATAATATATCTGATATGTTTTATAATGATTGATCATGAAAGTGTTCTCAAAGCTGGTGAAGGTGCAGCTAGTTTGAATGGCTTTGTAGACTGCAGGGTAGCTTGTGGATTTGCTCCAGGTGGAACTAAAGTCTGATTTAACACTTGATTATATTTCACATCATTCATCCAGATCTGTGAAGTAACTGAAGGTATTACATACATGTAGTGAAGGAAAAGTACACCATGTACCTATGACTTATGTTCACTTCCAACCTAAAAGGACCTAAAAAAATAGTAATCAATAATGTATTGAAAAGTTATTTGCTGATTGGTTTTTATATCGGCTCAGACAGGTTATATGGGAGGCCCAGTCTACGTACACTCTAACAACAAATGCCTTGGCTTAACAAAGAAAATCAAGGCAATAGGTTGCATCGATGGTTATTGAGTTAAGACAACTTCTATTGAAATGTTGTTAAAACAACAAAGTTATTTGGGTTAGGGGAGAAGGCTTTTCCTCTACAATCAGAGGTGTTTTCAATTACCACTTACTTAATAATTGGTAGCATAAACACAAGTTTTTAAGTCGATTACTCCAAAGTTCCAACTTGTTTTACCGTATTATTTAAATATAATCTTAAATTGTATGTACTTAATTACCACATGTTGAACATGAACACATGTTTTTAAGTTGACAACCATTTATAAATTAAGTTGCTCCAAATAATATTGTATTCAATAGGGTTTTTCTCTTAGCTTTTTCATGTTTTTGCCTTTAAAGAAAGAAATTAATTGATTCCACAACAAAAAATATTAGGCAATTCATTTTTTTTATTTTTGAACTGCAGGTGTTTATTTCAACACATGATGTTTCAAAAGGAGAGACTTCATTTAGTTTGAACATTGCCTGAAGACGGTTGATGTACTTTCCATTGTGTGCACACCTAGACCGGACTTAAAAGACAGACAGGTTTTTATTGTTTGGACTTAAAAGACGTTTCTCTGACCAACACTGACCTCATTTTGTATGTTGATGGGTCTGCCTCTCGCGACCAAGGGGGCACTAATCGGGTGGGTTTTGTTGTTGTTGTTTCAGATTCTGCTGTACTCCGTTCTGGACCGCTTCCATGTCACCTCTCAGCACAGGCAGCAGAGCTCATCGCACTAACTGAAGCCTGCACGTTTGCAGAAGGCAAAACCGTGACTATTTACACTGACTCACGCTATGCTTTCGGGGTAGTACACGATTTTGGGGCTATTTGGAAGTGTAGACAATTTCTGAAATCTGATTGCAAACCAGTACTTAACCATATACTGGTTGCAGGCTTACTAGACGCCATTCTGCTCCCATCTGAGGTTGCAGTCTGTAAATGTGCCGCACACGCAAGCAGTACAGACCCAGTTTCCCTAGGAAATGCGTCTGCTGACTCAGCCGCAAAGGCAGCTGCTCTGACTCCTCTCGCACCTCACGCACACTCATTTGTTAAAATCCCTGTCTCCTCCTTCACTGACAAAATGTCATAACTGACTTCCATGCAGCAGCTAGCTACGCCAGTTGAGAAGGCTCAATGGAAGGCTGCTGGGGCTGTTTTTGACCCAAAATCCAGCATCTGGGTTGGCCCAAATTCCAATCCATGTCTTCCCAGACATTTTTTCCCTCATTTCGCTAAGTTGACACATGGGTGGGATCATGTGTCAAAAGGAGGGATGTTAGAGTCTATAAATCAGGAGTGGTTCACAAGGGGGTTCACAGTAACAGCTCAAAAGCACTGTGAAGCATGCCTAATCTGCATTATGCAAAATTCTGGTAGACCAGTTCTACAAACTAGCAAAATGCTGTGCAGACACAGGTCTGTCATGGACACAAGCTCTGCCCATTGTGCTGATGTACATGAGGATGCGGAAAAGAACACGGAGTCAACTCAGGCCATTTGAAATCCTTTTTGGGGCTCCTCCACAGATTGGACTCAAGGCTCCAGGATGTCCTCTTCCCTCCACAACTTTGTGTGAGGATGCTATGTTGTCATATTGTGTTAACCTATCATCCACTTTAGCGACTGCCACTGGTCCACTTCACCATCTCCAACCCGGCGACTTCGTGCTGATCAAGGATTTCCGGAGAAAGAGCTGGAAATCCAATCGTTGGCAAGGTCCCTACCAGGTACTTCTCGTCACCCAGACAGCGGTCAAGGTCGCCGAGAGAGCTACGTGGGTCCACGCCAGCCACTGCAAGGTCGTAGTCACAGGAAAGGAGAAACGATAGAAACAGACGACAACAAGTGACATGTCCAAGTCACCAACAGAAACAACAGATGACAACAAGTGACGTGTCCGAGTCACCAACAGAGATGACAGCAAGTGACGTGTCCTAGTCACCACCAGCACCACACTTGCACTACATACACCAAAAAACACTACACACAAGGTGTCACGAGCGAGTGCCAGCTGAGCGGTTCCATATGCTCTCTGGTTCCTCGTTTGTGTTATCAGTGTGCGAAGTCTGACGGTCCGTGTCACGAAATCGACCGAGAGAATACACTCACACAACCCATGGAACATTTCCCCCTCGTGATGAGGGCTCGCCTGGAGAGACGACAACGCAACCGTGAGCAATGTGAATGCTACTGGAGAGCCTGGACAATCATAGAATGGTTCCTCTGCATACTTGCCATGATAGTTGTGTTAGGACTAGTCCTATATTTTATGTATCCAGGGTCAGCATACAGCATGTCAGCCAAAATCGAGGTATCTAAGAGGTTCATGGGGAAAGGAGGGCGAACCATATGGGTCGAGGGGCGGGGGAAAGCAGGGCGAACCACATGGGTCGAGGGGCTGGTCAAGACAGGGATTGGTAACATTACTCTAAGGGATGGGGAAGATAGCGCAGTGCAGTTAGACCCGTGCAACTACATGCATTGCCCCGACCCTAAGAAACTGGGGGGGGCAGACACCTACATTTGCTATGTAGAGAGTGACAGTCACACCCCCACTCACTGCTCGGGGGGCTGGACTTTTGTTTTATGGACCACTGCGCACACCGATTGGGGTTATACCTTATGGGACGACAAAACAAACATCAAAGGGAGATTGTCTATCTCCAAGGTCAATTCATCGAGCCCCGTTATCCTGTTGCAACTACAGGTGGCCCAGATATCAGACAGGGGTTATTATGTTGTCTGTATGTATGTATCCGGCGCCGACCCGTGTGGCACATTTTACATAGACATCGCGCCCAAAACTCAGACCCCGGAAAAGCGTAAGCAACCTTTGTTGCAACACTGTTGACATCCATAGGTACATCTACATTTAATCTATACATAGGCGAACATAGCAACATTGATGTGGGTCAGACCAGTAATGGGATCACCGGTAACGTCTGGTGGCACACTCTGAGATCATTCTTGCAGGCCGCAGGACAAAATGGGTCATGTTATGCATGCACCCTTTTCCCCCAGGACTCATCAATGTCCGTGCCAGTTCGTCCGCGCTCTCTGACCCAGGTTGAACACCTCTGCGCGTTTATGGCTCTGACAAGGCCCATCAAGGGTGAAGACAGCGTAACCGAGTGGCGTTATGCTAGGCAGCTTCCCCCACCATGCAGCAATCGGTCTAACTCCTCTTTGCGTGCATCCACGCTTGACACCACATACGCAAAGTACCAACCCGTCAGCCATGTGCACCCCAGTCATTTGAGAGGGATGAAACACAGCCTATGCATCCAGAGAGTTTACCACAAAACGTCTCTTACACCACCTTATTTTTTCCTAGGCACTACTACTGGTTGTACCCGCATCCTACGGAACACATGCGGTGACGGTGCTTACAAAATCTCGTATTGTCACATATCTGGTGCCCCTGGGAGAATCCTTTCTAACGTAGCATTCCCTGATGTTAAACATATTTCCCTCCAACTGGCGTGGCCCAGTGATGCTGGGTTTAGCGCGCCAGAAGATTACGTTTGGTTGTGCGGCAACAAGCTCTATCAAGTTCTGGCTCCCCTTTGGATAGGTACATGCACTCTAGTGGATTTGAATCCAGCAGTCACTGTACTCACGTCCTTAATGCACACGACACATCATTACCCAGAGTTCCAACACCCCGACCACCACAAGGTAAAAAGAGATATGACGTCCGCTGGAGCTAAATTCATGGGTGGCCTGTTCCCATGGTGGGGTACAGTAAACAATGCCCATAAAATAGATACCTTACACGTCCGGCTAGAGAACCTCACTTACGAGACAACGCAAGGCTTCCAGGCATTGACCCAATTCATAATAGCCTCTAGGAACATGCTCATGCAGCACCAATTCGCTCTTGACCTTTTGTTCGCCTCAAAGGGTGGCCTGTGTCATGTGATCGGTGACTCCTGTTGCACTTACATTCCCGACCCACCAAGAACATCACTGACACCGTGCTGCATCTTAACAACCTGTTAGCTGACATGAAAGCTGATGACATATCCAACGCAGGGGGCTGGGACTGGTGGGCCTGGCTTACATCAGGCGGGTGGAAAGCATGGCTGGCTAGTATAGTTACACCCCTGGCGATCATTTTTGGCCTATTAATCAGTTGTACCTGTTTGATTATCCCAATACTGAAGAAATGCGTTTCCAGTATGGTATCCTCAGCTTTCGTTCAGTATACTACTATTCCATTACAAGACAATCCTTTGCGCCACAGTGAGATAGATCAGCTAGAATCAGAAGAGTCTGATTCCGATTTATCAATATAATCATGTGTGTATCTCCTCTCTTATGCTTACATTATATTGGAGTCTGTCCTCCACAAAAACAGCCAGTTTTCTATGATATATTTGTGATGTGTTTACTTAAACCAGCGATGGAGTGTATTCATTGATGTGTTATATCAGTCTATCCTATCATTTGTTTTTTCTATTGATCAAGTATGATCAAAAGGGGAGAATGTAGTGGACATTTTTAGTTATTATCATCCTTATTATATCTTTCATATGCTTAAACCAAATGCTTCTTATTTCCTGATATATTCTTACTATTATTATATTCTCTTGTGGCTCTGCAAGGCCACAGCTGTTTTAGCAGACTGGGAGTCACACAAGAACCGTTATGCTATCTGACCGTGTGAACCCAAGAGTTATAATATTCCCGCTTCAAATAAATAACCAAAAGACAGCTTTGCTTGATTCACCATTTATTTGTTTTGATCACTTTTGACTTGTACTCTCCAGCCGTGTTTGGGTCCTAGATTTCCATAACAGGAACCTCTTGCTGGAGGGCAGCAGGGAGAACAGAGCATGGTGAAGATGAGTGGGGTCTTTAAAAATGTTCTGGGCTTTTGTCAGGCAGCGTTTCTGAGCGGTGTCTCTGATGGGAGGGAGAGAAACTCCGATGATCTTCTCTGCTGTCCTGACCACTCTCTGCAGAGACTTCCAGTCTTTGGCGTTGCAGTCTCTCGACCAGATGGAGATGCCACTGATCAGCACGCTCTCTATGGTTCCTCTGTAGAACGTGGTGAGGATGGGAGGGGGGAGCTGTACTCTTCTCAACCTGCGCAGGAAGTGTAGGCGCTGCTGTGCCTTCTTAAATAGTGATGTAGTGTGAGTGGACCAGGTCAGACTGCTTGTGATATGCAGCCCCAGGAACTTGGTGCTGGCTGTAGTCTTCACTGCTGTGCCGTTGATGTGGAGTGGTGGGTGACAGTGCTTTTTGTTCCTGAAGTCGACAATAATCTCTTTTGTGTTATCGACATTCAGGATCAGGTTGTTGGTGTTACACCAGTCTGTCAGATGTTTCACCTCCTCCCATGTAGGCCTGTTCGTTGTTGTCCCTGATGAGTCCCACCACTGTTGTATCGTCCGCGTACTTTATGATGTGGTTGGTACTGAACCTGGAGCATAAGCATAAGCGCTATCTATAAAAGTAGTAGTACCGTTAAAGCCTTAACGATACCCATCCCTATGTGGATGTCAGTTTTACACACATTCTGAGGCCGGCGTGCCTATATTTTTGTTTTCACTGCTAATTTATGCTTATGTTCTATTAGTGCATTAAAAAAAAAATCATTAATGAAGTTTCAGCTCAGACCCCACGCTTAATATGTCTCCCCCTGGCCCACCTACATTTCTCCAGGCCCACCCACACAATAATTCCTGGCTACGCCACTGGCTTGCATACATCAGATTTATTTCAGAAGACAACTTTGTTGAGGAAATATTATTTTGCAAAGCACTGGAAGGTAGGACCACATGAAGAGACATTTTCCAAGTGTTAGATGAGTACATCATCTCAAACGGACTTGACTGGTCTCGTTGTGTGGGTGTGTGCTCAGATGGGGCAGCGGCTATGACAGGCAAAAAAAGCGGAGTGACAGCTTTGATAAAGCAGAAGTCCCCAAATGTAGTGGCAACGCACTGCATGCTCCATCGGGAGGCACTTTTTGCTAAACGAATGGATGATGAACTACATCAGATACTACAGGAAGTTATACAAGTAGTGAATTTCATAAAAGCTCGGCCCTTAAAACACAGACTGTTCGCCATCTTCTGTAACGAGATGGTCGCAAAGTTTGAAGGGTTACTGCTCCATTCCAACGTGCGCTGGCTTTCCCGTGGGGCGGTGCTGAATCGTGTTTTTGAACTGCGAAGGGAGATCGGTGAATTCCTCTCTTCTGAAAATCATCAACTGGCTGGCCGTCTGGCCTATTCTTGTTGTTTTTAACAACTTCTTGGTTACTGTCATAGTATTGTATACCTGTTTTTTAATTTAGTCTAATTAATAACTAATCATATCAAGGTGTGCCTTAACCTCACTGAGGTTATTTGAGCCTCTCAGGAGAGCTCTCTTCCACCTGGTTGTAGAAAAGCTCTTTAAATTCGTTAGCATAGCTAGCTAACCAGATGCTAATAACAACCGATCGCCACTGTGCTTACAACTAAAGACACAGCCACGCAAACACTGCGGCTCCTTATGGGTACTGCAATATTTGAAGGGCTGGAGCGGCGTTCCGGTGCTCTCTGTCAGCACTCCTTTCAGACGAGACATACCACGTGAAGACACGGTACGCTCGTGTTGTGTTCAAGTAACCTGTCCTTGGCCAGGAAAAACAGGTACTCGCTTGTTTGATCTATTTAAGTGATATTCTCCAAACTAATGGAATATCTGTGCAAAATTGCACTGCAATAGTAGATTGATAGATACTCGAGTCTGGCCCAATGTGGTGGACTTTCACTTCGCCACCCATTGAACCACTTCGCTAGAGGGCGGTAAAAAATACTAACACAATGGCATTGGGTTAATTATTTTTTATTCAGCACAACACATTACCCGTGACCTGTAACTCCAGCAACTTTGTGTGGGCCCATGAAGCCAGGAATCTTTAGAGGAATGCTCAAACGGTTCAAAACTAAAAAATGTTTAACAATTTCACACTGGATCTGAAAGTAGTGTAGCTCCAACACAGCTAAGCTTCAAAAGCTGTCAACGAAAACAACCGCAAAACTGGTCTGGAACATTAGATTTAAGACAAACAGTAACAGTGCTTCTTAAGAAACAAAAAAGAAAAGACATGATGCAGGGTTGTAAGGAATGTAAATGGTAACACAGAACAGAAGCCATGACGGTTCACAATGGATCAGGTTTTTAAATCTGTAAAGATACCGAGTTTACAGTATTAAGTGATGTCAGAGCTACAGTGAAGACACCGTTTTGAAAACATAATACAACTAAGATGAGGCATACGTTTTGTTGTGAGGTTACAGTGCAGGAGACGAGGTGCAGTCCTTAGTTAGCAAAGGTCTGACGCACAGCGTTAGCAATGTGCTTGGCGCTGATGCCGAACATGTCTAGCAGCTCTGTGGACTTCCCGCTGCGGGGAACACCGGAAACTGCAAGCCGGGTCACAACAATGCCGGGCTCCCCGCCCACAGCTGACAGAACGGCTTCACCAAGACCACCTGGACAGAGGAGACATACCATCACCACAAGGGACAACTACTAATGGACCCTGGTAGATTGAGGAATAACTTTGCACAAAACACCACCACTGATACATATTATATTGAATTATTTCAATGTAAAAAGGGCATATAGAAACAGAAATCAACCCACCCTCCTTGTAGTGGTCCTCCACAGTGATGATCTGTCCCTTTGTGGCTCTGGCACTTGCCACAATAGTAGCGGCATCCAGAGGCTTAATGGTGAACGGGTCGATCACACGGATGTTCTTCCCTAAAAAGTTCATGAGCAAATCGATACTTTGTTATTAAGGGGATGCAGGTCATCAGCTGTGTGGTTAGCTGGTATAGTATAATAAACATGACAGTTAGGTGTGGTGCTTATAAATGTCAGGCTTAATGTCTACATCTATCCATCAGAGGGCAGTGTGTGTTCACCTTCACTGGCCAGCATGTCTGCAGCAGCAAGGGCCTCATGCAGAGTCACACCAGCTCCAATCACAGTAACGCAATCACTGTCAGACTGGCGCACCACCTGTTAGGCAGACATTTAAACATACATTAATGCTCTGTTGTCCATTCCAATTGCTTTTTTGTTGCTAAAAGCTACATATAATAATAATGGAGTGTAAAATAATTGTATTGATCATCACCTTGGCTATGCCCACTTCAAACTTCTCATCTGGAGAGTAGATGACTGCATTGTCTGGTCTGCTGGTACGGATGAAACAGATACCCTGGAAATGTAGAGAGATGATAAGAATGATACTCCAGCAATGTTAAGACAACATATTGGACACCATGTTCTACCACAAGGAGGCCTACCCACCTTTGTGTTGGCTGAGAGCTCAACAGCTCTCTCTGTGGAAACTGCATCACTGGGGTAAAACACAGTGCATGTTGGGATAGCACGGAAAATGGCCAAGTCCTCCAGAGCCATCTGGGAAGGACCGTCCTCCCCTGAAGGCAGAGAAGATCAGTCAGGTACAGGGAACACTCACTTTGCCCTGTGACAAATCAAATGACTCTTCAGCTTACCGATGGAGACTCCACAGTGGGAGCCGACCAGGTTCACATTGGACTGGGAGATGGCTCCCATACGGATCTGGTCATAGCCTCTGGAGAAGAAGGCGGCAAACGCGCTGGCAAATGCAACCGTGCGGTCCCGGGTGGCGCAGCCAATGGCCACTCCCACCTGCAGCAGCAAGTTAAGACATCAGTTAGCATTACCCTTGATAACGGAAGTGAGAGGATGGGATTATCATGCTAGAGAACGAATAGAAACAGATTATTAGTTTAGCAGATTATGGAAGTGAAGCGTTAAATCTGAACTATATTTATCCCTTTTCATAAATTGGAGTTAATCGTTTGGTCCCTTAGCAAATGCAAAAACCCCTTTAAAAATCCCCCGTGAAGACGTAAACATTGAGTACCATGTTCTGCTCAGCGATGAAGCACTCAATGTAGCGGTCAGGGAAGGCCTTCTTGAAGGTTTCTGAGAAGGTGGAGTTTTTAAGTGTCTCCATCCAGGGCCACCACTCTCTTGCTTGCCTCGCCCAGTTTGGCAAGTGCCACGCCATATGCACGCCTTGTTGCCATCTGACGGAGAAGGAAGGAAATTAGTGGAAAGACAGATAGACAAAAACCATTACCATATGCACTTCAGGTGTTTCAAAAACAATCTAGTCTGCTCACACTAGCCAGCATAAAAAAAGGGAACACAATTGACCAGTGTTTAGGTACCTTTTCTCCCTTCTTGTATGCCGGGGGTGAAAGCAGGGCGATCGGGCTGAGGTCTGCGGGTTCAGTGTCTTCTTTGGGAAGCTCAGGGCACAGGGTCTTGTTGGGGACCTGGATCTGAGCCTTCAGCTCCTTCAGGAGGCCGTCCACCTTGTCCTTGGGGATGGGCTTTCCATGCCAGTTGTCAAGATCCTCAATATCTACAGCCAAGGAATGAACAAGCCTCAAATGTATGTCGGAGACTAAAATAATTCTCATATGAAAGCCACACTTACTTTTGAGTCCTTTGCCCTTGAATGTTTTGGCAACAATGCAGGTGGGTTTGTCTTTGACCTGCTTAGCCTGCCAGAAAGCTTTGCACAGCTCCATCCACAACATACGTGTTCCATCTGCAAAAACAGGGCACAGCTTTAAAATCACCCCAGCCATTATTAACCCAAAAAACAGGGATGTATGAACTTTGGAACATGCATGTTGAGTGCTTATTAACTGGTAAGCAGAGATTTAAACTGGACCAAAAAAAAGAGGCGTTGAGGACAAAGGAGGGTGTAGAAAATCCAGCAAGCATGTGAAAACGCAATTTCAGAGATATAGAAGTTTCACAAATCAATATAAAAAAACAACTTCCACACAGATGGATACACTATACAATTATGACAACGGTTACATTTGATAGTATATTAAGAGGCATTTTTAAATAAAGGCTTTCATATCATAATGTTTCCTCTGAACTTAGATAAAGTGGAGTTTTGGCACTGACCCGAAGGCTTCGCAGCGCTTGCGGTAGACCTCCATGTCGTGCTTCAGGGGAGCGGCCTCGCTCTGACCGAGCCGGTTGACATCTATGATGGCCACCAGGTTGTCCAGCTTGTAGTACGAGGCGAAGGCCATGGCCTCCCACACTGAGCCCTCTGAGCACTCTCCATCTCCCATCATGCAGTATACGCGGTAACTGCAACACAATGTATAAACCGGAATATTAGTGTGATTTAACAAATGTAACAGTTAACCATAACACGGAAGCTACTGAAAAGGTCTGTCGAGTTAGATTACCAAAGGGAAGTTAAAGGCCAGAACACAGGGCTGCAGAAGTTCTAACCCAGTTCAGAATAAAAGTAGCCTTGAGTGAGTGATATTACATAAGATACAAGTCAGACAAACTTAAATGGAAGAAGCAATTCATACCATCTTTACACTAAAGTTGAAAAGTAACAGTTGCATCCTATTATCTACCAAAACCCAGACAATCTTGAATCTTGATTTTCACCAATGAATTCAAATAAGAAACTATTGAACTGGAGCCCTTACATTTGGAGCAAATAAGATAAATAAGGCGTTAATCTCAGGGACATAAATCACTCAGTAAAATGCTTGCTAATTTAGAGTATTATACTGATGGCTTAACTGCAGGCTCCTGTCACTACTGCAGGTTTGCTCTGTTAACCTGATTTCAGAGCAGCACAGGCACAACTTAAAAAGGAAACGGATACCTGCCTGCAAGTCTAGGCACATGTATGACATTCAAAGAATTCCAGAAAGAGTCTAGTTGCAGTATAAAGTACTAGAGAACCCCTGCACATCCACCTCGAACTTAAAGGTAGGGTAGGTAATTCTCTTCAGAAACACTTTGTTATATTCCATGGAATTCTCTTAACATCCCGACAGCAATGAATAAATGAAATGCTTTGACAATAAATATATACAAATATTTCTTATCTCACGCCCTCATTGGTCATGTGCGCGTTCATGTGTGTTGGAGGAGGGGCTCTGTAAAGAAGTCTGAAGGAAGGGGCAGATTTTTTTCGGTTGCGCACTCGAATTGGTTTCTCAAATTACCTACCCTACCTTTACGGTAATAAAAAGGATGCAGTTTGACTAATGCTGAAGACTGACCGTTTCAGATCACTGTAAACCAGTTTAAAAAGCAGGATAAGAATTATTGCAAGTCGTTGAATCCTTTGATGGTAATAAATATATACCTTGATTTGTCAAAGTATTTGCCAGTGTAGGCCATCCCGCAGGAAGCCCCGAGACCTTGTCCCAGAGATCCTGTAGCCACGTCCACAAAGGTCAGTTTCTGGTAAATAGTAAAGGGGGAGAAAGTTATACTTTATATATCAAATTAACTTCTAGACTATATTCTGTTTCCCAATTGAACATGAATACCATAAAATAACAAGATTGTGACTTACTGGGGTGGGGTGGCCCTCCAGGTCAGAGTCGATCTTGCGCAGGTTGAGCAGATCAGACTCCTTCACGTAGCCGGCCTCGGCCCAGGCAGCGTACAGGATGGGTGCAGCATGGCCCTAGAAACGGAGAGGATAGTCTTTGAAGACAATAGCAATACCAAAGATAATTTGTTCTGACCAAGTTAAGAATATCAGTCTCTCATAAGAAGAAAAAATAACCAACCTTTGAGAGCACAAAGCGGTCGTTGCACTGGTTACGAGGGTCTTCGGCTTTATAACGCATGGTGTTGAAGAAGAGCACAGACATGAGCTCTGCTGCACTGCAGCAGGATGTGGGGTGCCTGGGGAGAGGAGAATATATGTACTTTAAATAAAAACTCACAGGAAAAATACAATTATTTAGATCCAGATCGTGCATATATACATGCATGTGTTGCTACATTCAGGAAACCGCACACTTGGTTTTAGTTTGACATTAACGGTAATTTCTGAAAAGGCATTCAAACGGATACATTTAACAAGCAATTATTTACAAATGTTCAAAACCTCACATATTTTGGTATTAGAACCACGCATGAAAATATAATGTTAATCTCTTAACATGATATCACTTATATATTTTCACACTCTAGTGCAATTATAAAAACAATTAAAAAAAGTACATTTGTGAAACTGTTAGTTGCAGCATAGTGGTTCAATTATTGTAAGAGACATGTTTAGAAATCCCACATTTCTCAAAAGTGGGTTAAATCACAAATGCCATTTTGTTCATGCTGGAACACACGGTTATCTTTATCGAACACAAATGATGTTCGTTGTTATATTTCACAATCAAAAACCCAGTGCTCTGTTTACCCAATATCCTTTTGTTGAGTGATAACCTGCCGAGAAATAGACTTAAGTAAATTCATAAAAGCCGTTATCAAAGCAATCAGATACTCGTGTTTAATGTTCCATATCAATAAAATAATGACAACAGGTGTTGAGTGGTAGATGTCAAAAGTCAAAAGCATCTTTGTTAAGGGAAACAGAATCACATCTTCAGTTTCCTCATTGTCTGGACGTTCAGATAACAGTTCTTCCATTTCTTTGTCAGTTGATACAAGGAAGTACCAAAAACCGGTTCACCAACAAACATTTCCTTTCTGAAGGTTTAAGTTGCACAAGTAAATTACTGGGATAATACACAATTCTGGGGTTTTTGGAGAATGCAGAGCAAATACAATGAATCCTTTTAATGATACTATGGAGAACTCTGAATATGATGAACATGGCCAGGTGATTGTCAGATGATACATTTGAATTTTATCAAACTTTACAATCTTTGTAATCAATTTTCTAATTAAATGAGCAGTAATCATACAGTAAAGTGAATAATATACAATTTTGTTTAGGAACAAACGTAAAAGGCATAGACATTAGAAACAACTAAAGACTTAGACAACTACAGAATATTCTTTTAACAAATTTAAATATTTAATAGAAAGATTTCTTCTAATGATAAACCGCCGTGTTCTCAAACATGTATTCTGTTTGAGAACACGTGTGTTTTAACTGGATGTCAAATGGTTCATGCTACATACATTATGTTGTGCAGTCTTAAACGCTGTCAATTCTATAAACTTCAAATCGCGAGACTTTAAAACAGTATGTTTGTATAACGGGGTGAAAGAAAAGCTTTGGTGCTTAAAGAACAATTGAAAACTGTGGCGCATTTTGTCCTTTTGTGTACTGGATGCTAATAAACAAGACAACGAATGAAATCAACTATAAAAGTGTTGCATAAAGAAACTTATTTTCTGTAAAAAGCTAAATAAGACAACAATTTTATAGTTAAAAACCTTCCTGCACAGAGGTTTAACAGATGAACATGATAGTATGGTACATGTGACAGCCAGCTAATGAGTGTCAACTGAGAGTCTTCCAAAACGCATTATGTCAATTACAGGCAGTTTTGATGCATTGTGAAAGAGTAGATTGCAGTTGTAATGTTCTGGGTGTAGAATAGGCCGAACACAGAATACTATGGGGCAAAGGGCAGCCTTCATAATCTCAGTGTTAGTTACACTCCTGCAATAAGGAAACCCTGGAAACTGTTCCCGCATGCGGATTACCAGGTTCACTCCATAGTGACAATGGGAGGAGGAGGACTGCAGGAGGTCAAAACTACAGGTGACCATTTGACGTGTGTGTCTATCATACTTGACAGATTCCCTTGAAAGAAGGGAATCTGTTGTGTGCATATGCATCTCTTGCATTTGAACACGCAGCTGCTTTAAATTAAAGTGTGAAACTGACCACGAAATTCCCCCTGCATGATCATGTAGTTTCTTGTTAGCTAGAAGCAGGCTGTTGCTATAACGACATATTTCATCTAGCAACCTTGCTAGTAACATTACAGAGTTATAAAAGAGAATGAATTATCAGCTCAATAGCACTGAAGACTACTGTATCCAAACTTATTATTGATACAGACCCTGCCATTTGGTTTCATTTATGGCACAAACTGTTAGCTTATGCTAGCCTAAGCATTGACTAAAGACCTAGACACATTTAGCTCAAGGTGTTTATGAAACAGTTGGCATAAGTACTTGCTAGCGGTCTGCTTTGGCCACACTTTGCACGGTCTGCACCGCGTGAAGATAATCCGCTGCACGTGTAGACCCCGCAGGTAAAGTGAACTACAGTAACGCTACTAACTGAATACTTTTCTCATGTGTAACGTAATATTAACAAACAAGCCACTGTAACTTTGAATGACTTACCCAGAGTTGGAGGCGCATGTCGCCTTGATGGAGTTGATCCTGAGCTTGTTAGCGATGTCTTTCAGTCCCTGCAGAGTTTTCTCATCGGGTTTGTGGGAGCTAGTCATGGTTGCTGGATTGTTTCTTGAGAACATGCAGCGCTTGCTAAATTGCCAGGTTTGTAGGTTCAAAGCTGCGCCACGCCGCTGCTAGCTGCCCAAGTACAACGGAGGAGGAATGGAAGAGAGGACGGGATTTATGAACCCTCTCTCAAACACGCCCACCTGACCCAGTCATTTGGGGCTAGTTACGCACGAGACGTTTCCTTCAGGACTCATGTTCAGCCCATTAAATAGACCCTCCAGAAAAACGCGATTCTGCGATCGCAGAAATTACCGCATAATCAGCAAAATGGCGCCGATTTTTAAAAAGCCGCATATTTATCAAAAGGCCGCATAATCCCCGCATTTTTCCACACAAAGTTGAAAAAAAAAGTTACCTCAGCTTGACGTGAAGTGATGATGATGCGCGACGTCATCAGCTCGCGCATCACAGAAGGTAAACAACACCGTAGAGTGAACGTGTGGAGCTCACACGATGAAAACATATAATCCATCTAATTTACCGACGAACATTTCTGCTAAAGACCGGGCAAAGCAGTACCCCGATGTCTTGCATGACAGTGGGGGGAAACTATTCTGCACCCCGTGAAACTGTGTGTTGGAGCATAAGAGAAAATCCACGGTGACGACCTACTTTGATTCATTCAAAGATTCGAAAATGCTTTCTGCTGCTGCGGACAAGAAATCCAAACAACTCACGTTCACCGAGGCATCGGCCTCCAAAACCCTTTCGAGGGCTACAAGAAACGAAGTGAGTAGCCTACAAGATTGAAGCTGGTCAGATAACGAACGAGTAAATGAAAACAGAATGAGGCGGAGAAGTGTGTGTGTGTGTGTGTGTGTGTGAGAGAGAGAGAGAGAGAGAGAGAGAGAGAGAGAGAGAGAGAGAGAGAGAGAGAGAGAGAGAGAGAGAGAGAGAGAGAGAGAGAGAGAGAGAGAGAGAGAGAGAGAGAGAGAGAGAGAGAGAGAGAGAGAGAGAGAGAGAGAGTGTGTGATTAAAATAGCCCAATTGCTTTTACAATAAATAAACATTGAATGTGTTTAATTGAATAGTAAAGGGGTTTAACGTTAGTGGCAGGTTGTGTGTGAGAGAGAATAAATAAGACAGTGTAGTGCCGAGAGATATGGAGTCAGAGGCGGTGCATCGAAGGTGCAAAAGGGAACTTTAATGAGGAGCAGAAAAGGACATGTTGCTGGCTTGCAGTCTGAATAGACAAGAGAGAGATAAAGGAAGGAGGACACAGTATATGCCCCGGAGGTACAGTAGGCATTAGTGTCCGTGCGGAACGATACCCCCAACCTGTAGTTCCATGATTGAATTATGTACCAGTGGTTAAATAGGTGGTCACCACAACAGCCCAATATTGATTTTTTTCCGCATATTTCGCAACTTTCCGCATATTTTGCAACTTCCCGCAATTTCACCGCATAAAATCACATAAAACCCCGCATGTTTGATCGCATAATCAAGGATTTTAGCCCGCATAATCAAGGATTTTAGCCCGCGTTTTCTGGAGGGTCTAATTAAAGTTACACACATAACACACATAACGCTTTTCATTTCCTTTTCAATGAGCAAATCACTGTGGACGTGAAACACGAGTATTAATACAGATAGACACAATGCAAAAGACAGTTGAGTAGTTATGGCTTTGTTTTTGAAATTATCATGAACGACTGAAATTGCATCCACCACTTGAAGACATAAGGCAAGGCAAGTCTATTTATATAGCACTTTTCAACACAAGGCAATTCAAAGTGCTTTACAAAAAAAAAAAAAAAAACGAAAGACATTAAGAAAATGGCATTTAAAATCAGTCATTAAAAATAAAAGCTAATAAAATAAACATAAAAAGAAAAAATACATAGATAAAAGTTACAGTGCAGTCTAAGATATGAATAGTTCAATTAAAAGCAGCGACAAAAAGAAAAGTCTTCAGCCTGGATTTAAAAGTAGTAAGAGTTGCAGCGGACCTGCAGGTTTCTGGGAGTTTGTTCCAGATATTTGGAGCATAATAACTGAATGCTGCTTAAAATGGGCAATATTTTCAAAGAGGGGACTTCATGGTTACGGCAACAGTACTATGTTAATGTGTGGCAAGTAACATTAACTTTATTAGAAAGATTGTATTATCAGAAATAATGTGCATACTATGTATTTGTATTACAGTTTAGCTCAGTGTATAAGACTAAACATAAGAAAGGATTTCCACACATATCCATTGCATGTGCCTGTCTCTTTAACGCTGAAGCTGGATGGCTGCCAACAGCAATATGGTGGCGGATTTTGCCCTCTCATCAGTGGCGTTGCGCAATATTTCGGGGCTCCCCCGCAGGTCGGACCATGGGGCCCCGCCCCCTCCCCTAAATTCATAATAGAGTGACATGGGATAGACATCGTGGCCACTTTTTTAAATGTTTATTTTTTCAGGCATCTTTTGTAAACAGTATAGGCCTATAGGTCAGTAGGAACTTTCTGTATAATATACATCTGATTTAAACAGTAAGGTCAGTAGGAACTGTATAATAATATACATCTGATTTAAACATCATTGACAAATACAAACAAGTGGCTGTGTATTTTTGGTAACATGAAGGTATATTGTGGATAAAACCAAGGTAATGCTTTTTCTAAAGCCAAAACGACACCAGAGCCTGTATTAGATATTGTAACTACGCAAGGAACAAAACTTGAAGTTGTTGCCTGTTACAAATACCTTGGTATCTGGCTTGATGATTGTCTCTCTTTTAAACTTCATGTCAATAACCTGCTAAAAAAACTGAGGGTTAGGCTAGGGTTCTTTTTCAGAAACAAGTCCTGTTTCTCGCTTGAGGCCAGGAAAAGGCTAGTCACTGTGACCTTTTTACCTGTGCTGGACTATGGGGATCTGGTCTATATGAATGCACCTGCCAATTGCCTGGTCAAGTTAGATGCTGCGTATCACAGTGCACTGAGATTTGTGACAAACTGTAAAGCATTAACCCATCACTGCACCCTGTATGCAAGGGCTGGTTTGCTTTCACTAACTGTACGGAGGCTCAGTCACTGGTACATTTTTATATACAAAGCCATGCTAGGGAAACTTCCATCCTATATCTGCTCCCTGATCTCACGGAGAATTGTAAGTGGCTACTGCCTGAGATCGAATGCTGTGGTTTTATTAAATGTGCCAACTGCTAGGACTGTCTTGGGGAAGACAGCTTTTAGATGCGCAGCTCCTCTGTCTTGGAATAGTCTGCAAATTAAATGGAAACTGAACAATCTGGTGCCACTAAATGTTTTGAAAGCTCGGTTGGATGCTAGTCAATCAGAAGCTATTGGTACCTGCTTATGTGGATAATTATGTAAATGATGCTGTATGATGTCCTTTTGTTGTTCTGTTTATGCTTTTATGTTTCATGTGGAACTACTTGAACAGGTCTCCCTTGGAAAAGAGATCAATGATCTCAATGGGATTTTATCTGTATAAATAAAGGTTTGAAATGAAATGAAATTGTAGAACTAGAGATGTCCCGATCCGATCACGTGATCGGGGATCGTAGCCGATCACGTGATTTTCAAAAAATCGGGGATCGGGATTTTATTTTTTTTTTATAATTTTTATTTTTTTATTTAATGTTACAAAACAAAATGACCATGTTCACGTCTTAAAGTCATCCTGAGGACTTAGTTTTGGTTTAAAATTACACAACATCATGTATGTGTTGCTTTCTTTGGGCTTGTTTTCAGACCTGGTTGCTTATTTCTCTGAAATCTGGCAACAGAGTGGGCAGGGCGCAGTGTCTAATAGTAGCAGCAAGCTAACGAGAGGCTACGTTCAGCTGGTGACTCGGGAGTCGGGACAGAGAAAATGTCAGGAGTTTGGAAGTATTATAAAATTGAAAGCGAAGGCAGTGTAACAGCCAGACGCAATGTTTGCAAGGCAGAGGTTCCGCGTGGTGGAAAGAACAGAGCTACGTTCAACACGACCAATCTAATACGCTACCTGAGAAACAAACACCAACAACAACACGGCGAGTACACAGCGGCCACTCAGGTAACGGCACTGAAACAACCAACACTTTCAGAGACTTTCAAAAGGAAAGAGAAACTGCCCCAGAACAGAGAAAAAGCCAACACCAATAACAGCCAAGATAGCTGAATTCATCGCGTTGGATGACCAGCCGTTATCTGTTACCTTTTTTTTCTTCTCTTAATGCATTGCATAAAGATCGGATCGGGAAAAATCGGTATCGGCAGATTGTCAAAATCAAATGATCGGAATCGGATCGGGAGCAAAAAAAGGTGATCGGGACATCCCTATGTAGAACGTTATAGCCTATCATCATTGGAGTTCACACAACGGAACGGTTCACATATAACATTCTGTATAAAAGAAAAGTAGCCTACAAAAAACAAACAAATAAAACACATCCTATAGGCTACATAGAGCAGTGGTTCTCAAAGTGGGGTCCGTGGCACTCTGCCAGGGGGTCCGTGAAAAGTTTTCAGATAAATTAATTTAAATTATCATGATATCATTTTTTTCTCATTTTTATTTTTTTCAACAAATAATATTTTAGTTTTTTTAATCTAAAATAGTTCATAGATTACGTTCTAATCTAACAAATAGATACATTTAAAAATCAAGCGCGTCACCCATTACCGTGGAAACAACAATAACTGTTACGTCAGTCAGAGAGCGCCGCTGCAAGCATCATAGAGATATAACACGGCTAGCATACTACGAAGATGGACAGATTTTTTTAAAACGACCGGTTACGGCTACAAATGAAGTAAATGAAAAACAAAAAACAAAAGTAAGGAAATACGATGAGGAGTATCTCCAATATGGATTTATTGAAGTGGAAGGGAAACTGAAATGTCTGATATGCCTGCGGTGTCTTGCCAATGAGGCGATGAAGCCTGCCAAATTGAAGAGGCACCTCGAGACCAAGCATCCAGATTATGTAAAAAAAGACCGGGCTTTTTTTGAGAGGAAGGTGTACCTCTGTCAAATGACACCATCAGACGACGACATGTCTGCTGATATCAAATCACAACTGATGGAAAGACTGAGAGGGTCTAAATTCGCGGTTCAATTGGATGAGTCCACTGATGTGTCCGGCTCTGCGCAGCTCATCGCCCTGGTTCGCTACCCGTGGGAAGGAAGGATTCAGGAAGGTTTTTTATTTTGTCAAAAGTTGACAGGGCGAGCAACAGGTGAGGATATTTTCAATGTTATAGATATGTTCATGGAGACTGGCACTGTGAGTTGGGAGAATTGCATTGCAATTTGCACGGATGGGGCAGCTGCCATGACCGGACGCAATAGTCGGGTGGTTGCTCGTGCCAAGGAGCGCAATCCAATGATGATAGTTACTAGGGGTGTAACGGTACACGTACCCGTACCGAAATTATTCGGTACGGGCCCTTCGGTTCGGTACACGTGTGTACCGAAGTGTACCGAACGCATATAACGTTAAACGTAAAAAATTGAGAACGTGAACAACTTCTTGGAAGTAATCTCCGGTGCTGCGTCGCAGCATTCAGAGTAATTTGCACCCATTGTGATCAACGCGTCATAGAGCGAGCAAGTCATTTCATTGGACGAGCTGGTCAGAGGGATGCGTTCAAATGTAGTCAGTAATTTGAGGAACTGTCGAAATGGCGAACGCAGATAAAGTTGAGCTCGAAATCCTCCAGCATCATTGAAGTCTCCGGTTTGGGAACATTTTGGTTTCGCAGTTACGTACAAGGATGACGGACAAAGACAGGTGGACCGAACCAAAGCTGTTTGTCGGCATTGTTCAACTAACATTGGTTACGCGGCTGGCAATACATCAAACTTGCACACTCATTTGAAAAGGCATCACCCGAACGTGAATATCACAGGGTACCAAAAGACTGAAGTGCAAACCCCAACTCCCGCTAGCATTTAAGCCTCCACCACTCGCAAAAACTTCAGACCGAGCCAAAGCTATTACAAACGGCAAATATCCTTATGTTGCCATGTTAGCAAAGCGCTACCTGGCTGTATCTGCTACTACCTCTGTCCCTGGAGAGGGTGTTCTCCACAGCAGGAGACATTAGTGCCAGCAGATCTGCCCTTTCGGCAAGCAATGTGGACAAGTTCATCTTTCTTTAAAAAAACATGAAAATACAATGACAAGCAAGTCATAATGTCAAACTGGCTGCTTAGGTACTAGTACAGTACAGTTCAAATACAGATTATTTCAGTTCATCGAAAAGCTGCACCTTAATGTTTATTTTATTATATTTTATATTTATTTGAGTGAATATTCACAGTTTAATAATAATTAAAACTGCGGTCACAGACGTGCACGCAGTTGTGGGCGGGCCTTCGCGTTCGAGCGCCTGTCGGGGATGGTCGCCGGTCGTCCCGGCGTCCTGCAGGCGTGCTGGAGTCGTGGTAAATGAGCTGCGTGTGATCTGACCAGGAGGTATTAGGCTTGTGCATTGAATGGATTCATGGCACTGACCTGTGTTGTGAGGAGGAACTGCTTTTCGAGTGAAGTGACTCATCTTTTGCCTCTTCAGCCTTGGCATCCTCACATATATCTGAAACGTACAGAAAAACACTGTTACACATCATGGGTTGTGGGCTGTGACATGCGTTCCGAATTTAAAGGCCGTAACTCATTTTCTCCCCTACTTATGGCTCGGTACATTTTTTAACCCTTCGATTTCAAGAAAAAACTGAATAGGACACGCCCACATTTTTCATTGGTTGCGACCCTTTAAATCTCAGTTTATACTCACCCATGTCTTCATATGTTTAAACCAAATGCTTCTTATTTCCTCTTGTTGTGCTTTTACCATTATTATTCTATTATATTCTCTTATGAGTTTCCCAGTCTCTGCAAGGCCACAGCTGTTTCAGCAGACTGGGAGACTCATACACAGTCACACAAAGTTCCGTTATCTGCAAGGCCAAACGGTGTCTCATCAACAATCTGACTGTGTGAACCCAGATTGTTCTCTTTCCCACTCCTTTTTCTATATAACCTTTGCTTTTCCATTGTTCTGCGCACTCTCGGGCAGACTTTCCATACTCTGCCCGACCGGTGACAATATATTATTATGTCGTGTATTTGAAGCTTCAAATAAATAACCAAAAGACAGCTTTGCTTGATTCACCATTTATTTGTTTTATCATTTGACTTGTACTCTCCAGAGCCGTGTTTGGGAGCCAGATTTCCATAACACAGTATGTCTATGACAATATATATTTTTTTAGTCCATCGGTTCTTGAGATATAAATTAGTTGTGTTTTTGGCGCCCCCTATTGTTCGAAATAAACAGTGTTTGTTGTGCCTATTCCCCAAGACACACTGAACCTATCCACCGAAATCTGTGATATTTGGATACATTTTGGATGAATTGTGAGCATTTATGTGTAGGCCACACCCTTTTGCTAATACGTTTTGATTGATGTCGGCCACATTTTTCCACACCTCGTGCTCATTTTGTATGTTAATGTGTCTGCCCCTCCATTGATGCTGTGCACTAAGTTTGGTTTGGAAAATCAAGAAATTGGAATTTAAGTTAATATTTCAATGTTTTTTCACATTATGCTAATTTAAAAAAAATCAAAGTAGGCGGAGCTTCGGGATATGAGAGGATAATATGTAGAGCTGCTCCACCCGGATAAGTGTGCAAAATTTCAGGTCCCTCAGACTTACGCTGCGACTTTGTAAATGTTTCGAAACACTGAACTTACACAGGTGGCGCTAGAGAGCAAGTTGAAAAATGTTCTCCCATCGAATCCAGAATGTTAACATTTTCACCGGTCCTGGCGGCGTTGCCAAATGTCGCTACATGAATAGTGTCGTAACCCCCTCAAAAACAGGTTGAAAGTGCAGAACCGGTAACAGAAGAATAATAATACTGACGATTTCAATAGGTCTTTGCACTACGTGCTCAGGCCCTAATTAAAAAACAATATGTTATGTTTTGTGATAATTTTTTTCTGCTGTACCGAAAACGTACCGAACCGAACCGTGACCTAAAAAACCGAGGTACGTACCGAACCGAAATGTTTGTGAACCGTTACACCCCTAATAGTTACCCACTGCATGCTGCACAGGCAGGCTCTGGCGTCAAAATCGTTGAGTCCTGAGCTACAGTCCGTTCTCAGCACGGTGGTATCTGTGGTCAACCACATCAAGTGTAAGCCACAGTCCCGTTTATTCGGCCAGCTCTGCAGGGAGATGGGCGCAGGACAGGACACCCTGCTGTTCCATTCAGAGGTGCTTTGGCTCTCCCGTGGAAAAGTGCTACAGCGGGTGTACGAACTGCGCTCAGAGCTGTGTGAGTTCATCCAGTATGACAAGCCAACTACTGCAGCACTCTTCTCGGACCCCGAATGGATCGCACAGCTCGCCTACCTCGCAGATGTGTTTATTGAAATTTATTGGCAGATATGCCTCTATCCTGGAGGTAAGCGACAAAATCCAGGCATTCCGTGCCAAAACAGCGATCTGGAGAAGGCAGGTGCAAAATGGCATTACAGACATGTTCCCCCAACTCACAGAGTTTCACATAACTAAGACTATAAAAGTTTAAAAAAATAGACTACGTCAGATTATTCCAAGGGACATACATGTCAAATCAAGTCAATTTTTATTTATATAGCTCAAAATCACAAATCAGAATGAGGGGGTCCTTGGTGTATTCTCTATCTTGTAAGGGGTCCTTGGCTGAAAAACAATTGAGAACCTCTGCTCTAGGGGGCTCCGTTATGGGGGTTATTCCCTATCCAGAGGATAGGGATTATTCCCTAGGGATTATTATTATGATATAGGGATTATTCCCTATTTTCTCTGATTCAACCTATTGGTTGAGGGATTTTGACAGGATTGTTGCACAAAAGTTTCGAGTGCGCACAGAATAAATCTGAGAGCAGAACAAATCTGTAAACAGAAATATATCTGAGTGCAAGCGTACAGTTTGAGCAGAAGCAGAGCAAATCTAAATGCAAGCAGGCACTATTTGAGTGCGAGGACAGGGTTTGAGGGAAAGAAATCAATAAAGTATGTTCTCAAATTTAAATACCACGCTCTTGAATAAAGATAGGGAATAACCCCCATACTCCGTAGTTTCGTACTACTCCAAGAGAGATCAAACGTTTATTAACTAAGGACAGTGTAACACAAGTGTATGGCCTACAAATCCCAAGGTGCATTGCGTCTATTACCATAGCAGCGGGAAGTTGGTTTGTGTGTCCGTCATGGAGAATCAGAGCCGAGTTTTCGCTGAGATTCTTCCGGCTGCTGCTCGGGAATTCGCCGTTAAGGAAAAGGAGCATGGCTTCGAAATGCGAGTAGTTAATAGCCAAAACACAGGCAACGTTAACCAGGCTCGGGAGGTTCAGGTCACGGGAATAGCGGAGGTCTGTTGCCCAGCAGACCGAGTGTCTTTGCGGGTCAGTGTGGCAAACAGCAAAGAGTCCGTCAACGAGGTGACCAACAGCATAACACGGAGACTTGAGTACATTTTACAAAGTGTCAGGTAAGAACATACACATTATACACTATTCAATTTAAACAGCAAACCGTACGCTAGCTGGTAGCTAACGTATGGCTGTAACTCTTTTAATAACAACTTCAGCGGACTAATAAACAAAGTTGTTGAGTAGGAGACGTAGCAAAATGTGGCTAAAAGTATCGATTTCTCTCCAGAATGTGTCGAAAAATAAGTATAAATTGGCAGAGAATTAAGTCGGGGAGTATTATCTATTTATTACTAGTTTTTCCACAGTACAACTACAAGCGTTGGTAAGGCAAGAAGCTTGCAGTTCATATAGTATTTCTAATTCGTGTATGCTGTTAAAATGTAGATGTGATTGTACTTTAGCTAATTTCACCATAACCTATATTGCAGTGAATATAATCAGTTGTCCTTAATTCCTTCTGCTTAGACAACATGGTGTCAGTGAAAGAGACACCTCAGTGAGGAGGTTTCTTCACCGGGAGGCAGAACAGTATCACATGGAAGCAGAGGTGGAGTATTCAGATAAACACTAATGATCCAAATGTTGCTTAAACTGTCACTGACTCTACATGTGTTTTGTTCCCACAGGTCAAGGTCACTTTCTCTGATTTTGATAAGATGGAGCGAGTGTGTAGCGTCCTGCTGGAGAAGCTGGATAAGAGTGTTTGTGTGGGAACGCCACATTTCTTCCACAGTGCTGAAAGCCTGAGTCAAATGAGGTATAGAACACACACATTTTATCAGCAGTTTAATATCTTTACAGACTATTTGTAAGTGGTGTGTTTGTCTGTTCTCTATAGGCGGCGAGCGTGTGTGTCAGCGGTTGAAAATGCTCAGCAGAAGGCCTGCGAGGTCAGTCAGCTCCTGGGGCAAACTCTGGGACCCCCCCTTCAGGTCAGGGAGGAGGAGACAAGGGAGTGGAGGAGTGAGGATGAGGAAGATGGAGGCAAATGCCAGGATTCTGCACCCCTTCCTCACATTCCCAATATCAGAGCCTCCTCACGGGTGTCTGTCTCCTTCAGCCTCAGAGACAGGAGCAGGAAAAAACTCTAAACACAACACACCTGACCATGAAACCAAAGAGAGGATCGTCACAGTTTGAAGTATTTTTTATTGCTAAAGTACAATTTTTCAAGGTTGTTTTTCCTTCCTCAGCCAACACGGTCTTGTAAACATCTTTTTTTGTTGTTGACCATCCTTTTATGCATTTGCTGTAATTTAAAATCAGTTGAACATTAAATGAAATGTTGGTAATCATTTGTTTTGACACTTCAAATTAAAACACTTTGTATTTGCACATCTCAAAGAAATAAAAAGGTCAATTACATTTCAAAAGACACCCTCATATCAAGATCAGGCAAGGAGGGATTCTAAAATGATCCTCATTTTGCTCAAACGTTGCACTTACGTCAGCAACGATTGACTGACTCAAGTAGATCTCTTGGAGAGAAAAAAGAACTTGAGAACTGATAGAGAGGTTTCCCAAACACCTTGGTACAAACCGGTAGTGTAGCTAGCATTAAACCGTGGCTAGGAAGCGATAGCCACCAATCCTCTGTTTTTTTTAGCATTGCTAACATTGTCACCTCTTTGATCCCACATGCAGTTGAGTAGTCATTTGTCCTCCTTCTCGTCCTCTGGAAACATCTCGCTGAGCCAGGGCTGCATGACGAACCGCTGCCCGTCAAAATGTGAGAAGTAGTTTTCCAAGGTGGGAATCTCCGGCTAGAAACATCCGAGAGTGAGTCAACAACACGTATGTAAAAGTGTGTGATTGTGGGTGTTAATGTGCTGTGCTTTTCCAGTACATACCCTTGTCCCAGTGAAGCGCATCAGCTGTGTTTGAGGCAAGTATGCTACCAACAGAGAGGAGGATCCAGGCCCGCTGAACAGCACTTTATAATGAGGCGTATTCTCTGCTTTGGGGACCTGCATGCACATATATACAAATGGTGACAATTATACTTTCCAACAATTATATAAATAAGTCCAGAATTTATAAGGAAGGAAAGGATTTTCAACGAGCTGCTAACCTCAGAGTTTGAATACACTTTGTCCACCCATTCTTGAGGGGCTCGCAGCTCAGAGTCCCAGCTCACCACCACCCCCACCATGTGGCCCTTACTCTCCATCACCACGTCTCCAACACGCAGGAACACATACGGAGGACGAGGGCTGCGAACTTTCTTGGAGGCTGCAGTTAAAGAACAAGAAGAAAATCCTGTGATGCAGTTTTAGCACATTTCACTTTTTTCACAGTAACTTTTCCCTGAACAGTGAAGCACAAACATCAATCTACTCATTTGCTTGCAACAGGCTCCAGATGATTTACCTTAAAAAAAATATCTGAATATATGCACTGATTAAAGCCTTCAAAATATAAAGTAGACACAAACCTCCAAAGAATTCCAGGTCATTGTCTAAAAGCATGGTCTCTATGGGGCGTGAGTCTTTCAACTCTTCCTCTTTCAATCCGAGTAAAGACCTTCAGGAAGCAAAATATATTGTCAGTAGCACATTAACAAGAGTATCCTGCTCATTTGTTCCTCTATTGCAACAAAGATGTAACTTTAGATAATGCAATTGAACATCACTTGTCATAGCATGTCTTAGTCTCAATCAAATTGTTTAAAAGAAATTGGCTTTGTGAATGTGTTTATCTTTGTTGTATGTGTCAATTTGTCAAAAGCTTTTAGTTCACATTGCATTCTCTTATGTGTATGACATGTTATGTTTTTATATTAAAGCAATGCCTTAGTCTGTTTGAAAGGTGTTTTATAAATAAAGTCTATGATTATTACAATCACAGTCCTTTTTGATTCCAAAATATCCCATACTCACTTGGCACTGGACATCTGCTGGTCTGCCCAGTCCATCCATGCCGTGCCATTGAGGTAAGATGTTCTCAAATCTTTCCAAATTCTAAACAACCTGAAACAACATGATTATTATAGACACAAACACTGAAAAGGTAATATTTGGATGCAGTAATCTTACCATATTTATTACTAGTGACTATACTTTACATATAAGCAAGCTTTGTTTAATTTCCCAACACCACATACTTTTTCTGCCCAATACAAAGTTGATAACACCCTGGAACACTGACGCAGTCTTGGATGGATCCTACCGTGCGCTCGCGTGGTAGCGCTGCGTCACCGTGGTGCCGCTCCAGCGCGAGATGAGGTACTGCGCGGGCACAGCGGAGAGCAGCAGCACGAGCTGCAGCACCGCCGGGCGCGTGAGCTGAGGCATGGCTGCGCAGCTGGGTGTCACCGCCTGTACACGGAAACGCGAGTCAGGTGGATGTGGCACGTAGGCTATTGGACCCCAAATCAGTCCAAAGTTGACGTGTAAGCCATGTATTTAACAGAAAACACACCAAAAACGTTTCTATACTGTAACAGATATGTTCTGTGTGTTTGTAATTGGCGGGCATTTGGTTCAATTTCGAATAGGCTACAGTGAAACCTCCATAAACAAGATATGGCATTGCAGAAACCTCGAGGAAATGCAAGTACTTTTCAAAAGTTGCTGATAAGAGCAGTTATCACGCCTACCTTGAATACAAATCCAGTCTTTTCTCCAACAAGCCTATCTGCCACACATTGCGTCAAAGAGAGGCTGTTTGCGCCTTGAAACAGTGACAGACTTTCAGTTCTCCTTTATTTACATAAGCTCTCGCCCATGCTGTTGTTACCACCTGCGTGTATTTACATTTATCGTCAATATTGCCAAACAAGTAGTTTGTCCAATCGCAGCAGCCCACGGAGGGACCGGCGGTCCTCTAGCGGCTCGCCACGTCAGGAGGAGCCGAACCAGAGAGGCGTGAGCTGCGGGCGGGAACTGGTTCGTCCCGTAGTTTCGCTTCAAAACCATCATGGGCCTTTCTCATTTCACTAATTTCCCCTCCTCGACTCCTATCCTCGTGTCTTAGTCCCGCTCACAGGAGATGCGAGCCGAGGATAGAAGAGGGGAAGCAGCAGGCGGTTAGAGAAATGAGAAATCCTCTCTGAGCGGTGATTTTAAAGAGACGTCCATGACAGGAGGCACAGCCCTCTGTCTGATGGACAGAACTGTGTTCATGATGACTTATATATTTACTTTGTAATTCATTCACAGTGCGGTAGTGAGACAATAACAGGCTACAGATGCGGACATACACACACATATATATATATATTTATAGCCTATAAATATATACAATTTCAGAATCAAACAAGTATGAGAGCACTCACAGGGCCGTATCCAGGATTTGCTAAATACCGAGGTCCAAACATGCTAGGGGGGTTCGGGGGTAGTGATTTTTGGGATTTTCATGATCTAGTTAGGTGCTTTTTAAGTTCCGGGGGGTCACAAATTGGATGATATATTGATTTCAAACCATGTCAGTGGGCTGCAGCATACATTATTTTTGAAAGTGTAATGCACAACAATCAGTTGATTGTTACTATTAATGATCTGGACATGCAGAAGAGGCTAAAATGATCACAAAACATTGTCAACATTCATTTCCCATGTCTCTCTCCTTTCCATAACCTGCAGCCTCTCTTCCATCTTCTTGAGTCTCTCTGTCTTCATCCTGTTCATTACTCTCTCTGTCCTACTCTTTCTCTTTGTTCAATCTCTCCCTCGTTGTTCACTTTTTGCTCCTCTTCACTTGTCGCTCCTGCCAGTGAATTAAAAGCAATTCAGCAATTTAGTTCATTTCACTTGTTTGCATTATTTTTTAAATAAAAATCTGTTTTGTTTGATTCACAAAAGAGAACAAAGATGTAAGCAAATTGTGTTTTATACAATTGTATGTTATTATGACATGATAACTGCAATAGATGTATGTTGTTAAAAGTATGCCTATTGTCTATATTGTAAATGAAGATAGATAGATAGATAGATAGATGGGGTTATTAAGCCTACATTGTTGTGTGTGACTGTACCTGGAGTTCCTCCCTGACTTCCATCACTTTCTCTCTCTCTTTCTCTCTGCCTGTCCTGTCTCTTCCTTACCAAAGCTGAGCTTCGACTGACGTAGTCTTTTCATTATATCTGAGTCAGGGTAAAAATAAAATACAATGTTATATCTTCAATGTTGTAATCAAATTGAAATGAAATAAAAGCATTACAATGTTTGTTAAAAGGTAATCCTTCTGACATTGGATGAATTTAATTAACTTTAGCTCTCTAACTAGTTTATTCACGCAATTTAAACCAAAGTATAGCCTATAGCTGCAACATAAGTTAGTGTGCATGTTGTCGGACGTCCACTGACTAACGTAGAGCGTTCACACAGGATCTGCTGGTCATATGATGTCCTGATGAACAGGTAACACAAGCAGCCCGCTGGACTCAGATCTCTAGATACCACATCACTCCTCCGCTGCTACGATACAAGTCCGGGCTGCGGTAGTTTGTTGATACGATACATGTCGTCTTCTTCTGTTTGCTTTAATCGAGGCTACGTACTTATGCAGCGCCCACATTGTCAGTAAATGGAAGTACTACAAAGAACCCCGTTTAGTGCCGTTATTTCACAAGTTTTTTTATACGCAGCTCGGAAATAATTACCGAGGTCCGGACCTCGGTGACCTCAATGGTGGATACGGCCCTGCTCACAGCATAATAACATAACACTATCATACCTCATTCACACCAACGGTGTTTCAGGGCCGGTTCGGAGCTGGAGCTTGAAAAGCACCGGGTTTTCCTGTTCACACCGCAGCGGAGCAGCCTCTTAGCTCCGGAATCCGGTTAGTTTCAAGCACCAAAAAATTGTCCGGCTAGAACAAAAGCACCACATACGTCACGCTAACGTCAAGGCGGGGGCAGGGGCGGGATCAACTCCTGAACAACAACAAAAAGCCGGTGTTTTATCCAGTTTGTACACAACGATGGAGAAACTTAACAAGCCGCAGTGGTCCACTGAAGAGACCAGCTACCTACTGGGAATCTGGTCTTCCGAAGAGGTACAGAGGAAGCTGGAGCACAATCGGCCATTGTTGTTGTTGTCGGTGTGAGCTGTGAGGGGTTTCCGCACAGTTTGGCTTTATGAAGCAGGCAAGCAAACGGTCACGTCATGACGCAAACGATGACGCAATGACACAGCACCAGTCGGACTCTGGGCGGTGTGAAAAGAGCCGGAGCTAAACCGAAGAACCAGTTCTGAACCTGAAAAGCTCTAGCTCTCAGCTTGAACCGGAGTTGCGTTGGTGTAAATTAGGTATCAGAGACTGGATATATCCCCCCCCCCCCCCCCCCCCCTCTCTGGTTGCTACAATGAGGATATGAAATTACGGGCCAAAAGTTTTATTTACAAGTATTAAAAGTAAGCATAGGACACCAAACCAACTTAGACATGTCTGCTGCATCTACGCACGCACGCACACACACTGTACCACATGCACATACAGCTCCTAAAGCATGTAGGCTATCAGGATACAGCCATTGTGTATTTTATTATGTGAAGCACTAAATGGTTTTAGACATATATCGAAACTTTGTAGATATAAACTAAAGCAAATAAAGAGAGTAATGTAGGCCTTTTATACTAAGTGATTTATATTATACACACTGCTCTGCTTTCTGCACGGACCTCACAGCTGTTCTCTCTGTAAACATTGCGTTGCGATGAAAGCAGTTAATAGAGTGGCGAAGTCACGCCCATCTACTTCCGGTCCATGGGACCTTATTTCGGAAAAATAATCTATTGAAGTCAATGGAGAGAGAAAAGGTATCTTTCGATCCCGTTTGAATTGTGCCATGAATTACACATGATGTTTTTCAATCTTAAAAATTATTTCCATGTCAAAAAAAATCACAGTTTGTCGTAAAACTGTTGAAATATAAGAAGATGAAAAATACGCAACTAGAAAGACTACAAATCCCAGAGTCGCGTAAGTGATGTCACAATTGTTTTCCTCCACTAAGAGATAGTTAAGATCAGCGCCATATAGATATAATCTATCTATATGGCGCTGGCTAAGATAAGATAACTTTAACAATATGCCTGTGTGCTTAGTACCAGGTTGTTATCATACCAGCAATGGGTCTTTCTCGTTCTGCCGTCTGATGAAAGGACCAGGAGTGGCTGGATCAAGTTAGCTACCTAGCTAGTAGCTAGCACGTTAGTTAGCATTACAGCCTTGTCATTTTTATTAGGCTTAATATGAAGTAACATTAAGTAACCCAAAATGTTAAACAGTAAGAGTAGTAGTCATATTTCGTGAACCCTTTGAAGAGTACTGTCACCGGGTGATCATTCTATAATACACAATTTAAGCCCGGGGGAGAAATGCTAACACTAGCATCGGCGATCGCCGATCTTTTCTACTTCATGCATGCTATCTCAACCCAGTCTCATGGCATTTCGTGTTCACGATTTTTAATCTATTGATTCGTGTTCACCAACACGATTTCCCCCTTTTTTTCGTGTTGCACAGCACGATTTTAAAAGCAATGTATTTCTACTGGTAATGTGTTTCGTGCCTGCAGCATGTCTTTTTCTCCGGTCGGGTCATGGAAGACCGAAAGCTGTGTGGTTCATAAAAACATGTTCTTACTCAATATCAAGCCACAATTATTGCTTTTATTTTAAATCGTATAATTTCGGACTTTTGTTGCCGTCTGTGAGGAAAATAAATGGGGCTCAGAGCCTCAGAATACTGAAATCTGTATTTTTAAATCTTTTTTTCCTTCTAATTTGTTATTCTTTTCAAAATAACACACTGTTATTTACTCACCAATAACACACAATTATCCTTGCTTTTATTTATTGGTTTAATTCCATAATCTCGGGCTTTTTTGGCGTCCGTCAGGAACTGAATTTCAAAATAAAATAACCGGAAACAGACGTAGGCCTATAAGGGACATTTGGAGCATCATTGCGATTGTCAACATTTCTGAGTTTAGGATGGCCGAAGACACTACACTACCCATAATCCCCAGCTATCGTTTAGGACTACAGTCCCCGTGATTAATCTTCAAACTTTGGGATTGAATGTTGGAGTGGCAGTGCGCCAAGGTTACGCCGAGCGTCAAACAGCTGTTTGAAATGGAACGAAACCATGCCAGACAATCCAAAACTGGAATCGAACGCCCCACCAGAACTACACATGCTGGCTATTGTGTTTCGCAAAATGTTCTTTGGGACGTCTCTACTGAACGTTTTCGTTTTTCCCACAATTAGAAGTTGCCAGTATTAAACACATTGGTGTTATCAAATGTAAAACATATAATTAATAAATGGGTGAAAATCGCTTGTGTCCATAATGCGCAGCATTAATACCCACATGACAGCTCATTGTTACTTTGTAATTCTACTCCACTACAATTCAGAGGTTAACCTGGTATTTTTACTCCACTACACTTATTTGAGTTACTTTGCAGATTCTGATTAATGATGTGAAATATAAACAACCCTTAAATCAGACTTTAGTTACACCTGAGTAAAATTCAGGTAAGGTGATTGTCAAGTGCCAACAATCAGGAGAGATATTTGATAGTTGGTGCTTGAGAAGACTAAACATGTATCTGCAATTGACATGAATGGAAACGAGTAATAAAGTATATGCATTACTCATTATTCTCTACTAATAGTTAATTAAAGACTGTATATTATGGCTATTTTGCACATCCCTTTCAAGATTTTCAAAGGTTTATTGACATATCGTATACACAACTACGGTGTAGTTATGCAATGAATGAAAAACTTGGGTCACAGGTTCCTCAACAGTGCATTACAAGACATCTATCAATATGTGTGTAACTCCACCATTAAACTGTCATATTCTGCACATTTCTTATTATATCTACATACATAAGAGTATAATTCATATGTATAATATCAGTTAAAATAAGTGCTTCAACATAGTTAACATTGCAGGAAAGCAATATATTAGACGTTAAGTACTTTGTCAGGCTTAATATTTATCTGTATATAGATACCCCCAACGTTTTTTTCTTATTTAAAAGAAGACCTTAATCTGTTATTTAATGTTTAAATAAAGGTTCATTCGTTTTTCTGTTTTGCACCTCCTCCTATTAATATTTGTGTACATCCTGCACTAAACTGTTTTATTGTAGAGATCACTTACAGTATCTTCTTGATTTTTTATATTCTATATTTCTATCACAAACCTTCTACTTTCCCCCTATGAAAGTATGTACTCTTAATATTTTTTTAATCAAATATAACATAAAAACAATAATTCAATAACGTGCTTTAACCACTAGGCGGTGCACACAAGGTACACACAGCCATAATAACTTTGTATTATTAGTAGGGCTGTCAGTCGATTAAAATATTGAATCGCGATTAATCGCATGATTGTCCATAGTTAATCACGATTAATCGCACATTTTTGATCTGTTTTAAATGTACCGTAGAGGAATATTTTTCAAGTTTTTAATACTCTTATCAACATATGAATATGCTTTATGCTAATGTTTATTATCATTTGAACAATGACAAATATTCTCATGAATATTAAACACAACAACCTCTGAACATTACAAATATTCGCCTCAATTCAACCTGGAACCTCTCTCATACAATAGAAATGGTGTGTGTGCGCGTGTGCGTGTGTGTGTGTGTTGGATCGTTGGAGCTATGTGCAACTCAAGGCTCGAACGGGAGCTGCCTGGACGCTGCAATCATGTTGCTGCAATCATGAGTGTGCTGACTGTTCGTACAATGTCCCGCTGTCTGGCTTCCTGCATAAAGTCAAGTGCTCGGCGCAGTTGTGTGGATAGAGCGCTCCTCTGTTTTCATTTAAACAGCTCCTTATATCCGTTAGCGCAGCTAGCTAGCACCCGATGCTAACAACAACAATGCACGTAAGGTCTCTCTATATCCGTTAGCGCAGCTAGCTAGCACCCGATGCTAACAACAACAATGCACGTAAGGTCTCTCTCTTGCTCGCTCGGGCCACACATACACACACCCTCCCGGTCCTCCCGATGGCCAGTCGGTGCCTGCCGGTGAGCATGGAAGTGTGGTCTGCTGCAAGCAGGCGGCAGGAGCAGGGCTGTCAGCATCAGCTTGTCGATGGTATTTTAAACTACGGGGCGGCCGAGGAAAAAAAATACACATGCGTTAATCGCGGTAAAATAATTAGTGGCGTTAATTTTTTTTTGCATTAACTTTGACAGCCCTAATTATTAGTGTAGCACACTTATGTATACATCATCTGAAGATGTGTAGTTTTATTCATGTTTTCACATAATTTTACAGCATATTGCTATACTATTTCAGACTCAGTATTTACATTCTTATATTCAAAGAAAATCTTTTAAAACTACAAGTCCTTTTATATCAGCTGTGCACCGTTATGGTGTAAATATAACCTATCTATGAATTAGATCAAATATAAAAGTCAGCCGAATTAGTGTTGATACTGCAAGGAGACGTATTGTGTGAAGAGAAATTGAAGATGTTGTTTAATTGTTGATATATTTATGATCCAACACGTCAAGTATTCAGTTTCGGCGGCATTTCTTCAGTTTTTCCAAAGGTCTTCTCATCAGGGCTCTATAAATAAAGAACTACGGCAGATCTGTAATATGTAATGCAGCCGAACCGTGTATTACAATGCCGTTATGTGATGACTTTCAAAGAGAAAAGCAAGAGCACTCGGAATTAAGTATTATTTTATTCTTTTAAAATGTTTTCCGGATTTCATATAATATAAATAAATACCAAATCCCAGCATGCATTGCGGCTAAAACATCCAATCAGCGAGCTTAAACCATAGCTGAGGATCTTGGGTAATCGCTTGAAATGCCTACATCTGTTTCCGGTTATTTTTATTTAGAAATTCAGTTCCTGACGGACGCCAAAAAAGCTTGAGATTATGGAATTAAACCAATAAATAAAAGCAAGGATAATTGTGTGTTATTGGTGAGTAAATAACAGTGTGTTATTTTGAAAAGAATAACAAAGAAGGAAAAAAAGATTAAAAAAAATACAGATTTCAGTATCCGGAGGCTCTGAGCCCCATTTATTTTCCTCACAGACGGCAACAAAAGTCCGAAATTATACGATTTAAAATAAAAGCAATCATTGTGGCTTGATATTGAGTAAGAACATGTTTTTATGAAACACACAGCTTCCGGTCTTCCACGACCCGACCGGAGAAAAAGACGTGCTGCAGGCACGAAACACATTACCAGTAGAAATACATTGCTTTTAAAATTGTGCTGTGCAACACGAAAAAAAGGGGGAAATCGCGTTGGTGAACACGAAATACCATGAGACTGGGTTGGCTATCTGCACAAATGGTTAACATTAAACACTCAAAAGACCAGGCAGTTCAGAGAGAATCAAAGGAAGGCAGGCAGGCAGCTTTGCATGACATTCTTCTGGACGTGTTTCCTTGTGGTGATAGTGAGGGTAGTCAATCGTTTTGTTGACAAGACAATAGTGACGGCCATCTTGGTGACGTGTGTTGTTCTACGAGACCAGAGATGTAGTTCATTGAGCGTTTCACAAACAAATGTGTTACTTCACAGTTTTACGACACATCTTTTTTTTTGACTTGCAAAATTATCTTTTAAATTGACAAACATCATATGTGTAATTCGTGGCACAATTCAAACGGGATCGAAAGATAATCTTTCTCTCTCCATTGACTTCAATACATCATTTTTTCGAAATAAGGTCCCATGGAGGTCCACCGGAAGGGGAGGGACTTCACCACTCTATAAAATAATATCCAGGGGATGCATGCAGAGCTGTCATTGGCTGAGATAAGTCCGGCCGTGCGTCACAAGGTCACGACTCTATTCTCGAGACTTAGTCCCGCCCCCAGGAGATACGAGCGGAGGACTGAGGAGGGGAACCGAGGAGAGAAAGCAGCAGGCGGTTAGAGAAATGAGAACTCCTCTCCTCTGAGCGGTCATATTAAAGAGACGTTCATTAATGATGACAGGAGGCACAGCAGCACTCTAGAGGTTTCTCAATACTCTAATTTCCCCTCCTCGTTCCTCCGGTAGTGCCCCGGAAATGGATCTCAACGCGCCATGTTGAAGGACATCTCATTTCTCTAAATGCACATCGAGGACCGAGGATGTACATTTGTGAATAATGTTTGGTATTTTCTTATGATCCATTATTACCTGAAGGTTTTCTTCCCATACAGTATTTTGTTACACATGGGTTCATGTGTAAAAAGGGGGAGTGTGACGAAGGGAACTTCGTCACTATGGACTGACGGCTTCAGGCCGGGTAATACGGCACTTTATTAGCGTGATTGCACAGTATATGTTGTCTGTGGCTGATGATTGTGTGCACCTGGTGTCCTGTGTTGTCTCCTCCCCTCTCACCTGTGTCTTGTTGTGCTGATTAGAGTGGGTGTATTTAGGCTCTGTTTCTCTGTCTGTTGAGAGGGCTGGGTGTCTGTGTGAGATCCTTGTGGCTGCAGGATTTGTGAAAGGAGAACCGCAGGATTGAGGCGGTGAACTTTGTGCCCATGATTTTAATAAATGCCCAAGTCGGGTTATATTTTTGGACGTTCTGCCTCTGCCTCCTTGCTTGGTCTCGGCCACTCAACGGTCAGCGTCACAAATGGTGTCAGAAGTGGGATTCGACCAAGTAAGGAGGTGAAAATTACGAGAGGAAAGAAGAGGGACCAAAGAGAGGAACCGCGGCTGGGGGTGGCTATGCCTGGAACGGACCAGGGGGCCACGGCTGTTGAGGCAGCAGGAGACGAGAGACAAGCAGCAGGAGCAGCGTTTGCAGGCCGAGGAGGCGGACCCAGACCCACGAGGAGACAACGGCTTCACTGGCCCCGCTGGAGGTGGCGGCGTTGAAAGCGGGTGGCTGACTGGTTGTCCCGAAGCCGAGATGGTAAAGACACTGTGCTTCCTGGGGAGAGGGGGAAGGAAATGTGACGAAGGGAACTTCGTCACTATGGACTGACGGCTTCAGGCCGGGTAATAGGGCACTTTATTAGCGTGATTGCACAGTATATGTTGTCTGTGGCTGGTGATTGTGTGCACCTGGTGTCCTGTGTTGTCTCCTCCCCCCTCACCTGTGTCTTGTTGTGCTGATTAGAGTGTGTGTATTTAGGCTCTGTTTCTCTGTCTGTTGAGAGGGCTGGGTGTGTGTGTGAGATCCTTGTGGCTGCAGGATGTGGACAAGGAGAACCGCAGGATTGAGGTGGTGAACTTTGTGCCCATGATTTTAATAAATGCCCACGTCGGGTTATATTTTTGGACGTTGGTCTGGGCCGGTCAACGGTCAGCGTCACAGGGAGTGTGGGTTTAATGTGTTATATCAACATGACTGTCAAATTCACAGTCTACATTTTTCATTTAGGGACTGAAAGAAACCTGCCGCCCCAACTCGGATGTTCAATCTGACCATTGATTGACAGTTTTAGAATGAACCTGCTCCATATCTGGGGATAAGATACTGTTTGGTGAATGTTGACATGTTTCTAATATTGATTGAGTTATAACAGGTAACGCAGATGCAGAATCAGTGGCCAAGGGGCTACCGTGAGAGATGTAATTCCAGAATGGAATACTGAAGAAGTTGACCTGTGATGATGAAACAATTTTGTAATATTTCAACAGGTATTAAAGTAACTGATGTTTGAAATGTAGAAGGAACATATTACAGTTAAGCTAAAACATAGTAATGTAATGAGACAGAAATTAATTTAGACAACATCATGTAACTAGCCTGGTAAAGAATTAAAAGCCATAGACTTTATTGTTTAGGTCATTATGGGGATATACATTTCATCTAAATTCATAATAGAAAGACATTTGATGACAGTTTGTTGGAATTCTGTATTCATTTTCTCAGCTTGATAATATCTAAGCACTGACAGGTAGAAGCAGTATCACCAGGAAATCATTCACTTTGTCAGTATCATGATTTTGGTTGTTTTTGAGTCCGAAACATTAGCAGTTCATAATATATTTAGATTTTTAAATAGGATCTCAAGAATTTCATTTAAGAATAACACAGATGCTTGTCAGAAATTCAGAGCTATTGAAATATGTTATTTAGTTCACCTAAAGATGTTGGGGTTTTATTTTGTTGGCACAGGCCAAGTATTAAGATTCTGAGGCTGCACTGGCAGATAGGAGGTCTACAATTAATTTAGAAAACCTGTTCACAGACGGCTGTTGTTTTAAGACACCCCACCAACAGGCTCCAAGCGGCCTACGCAGTAGTGGGTCAAACAGCTGAGGGTCCAGGAGCCCTGAGCGTAGGCTTAAGGGATTGGTATCAGATTTCTCCACACAGGTTGCTGACACCAAAGGGGGACCCAGGAGACTCAGAGCCCCCGCCAGAGTGTGACTCCTGCCCCAATAAGCCTTAATGTGGAGAATAATTTGAGTCTTGGTAGAATAATAAAATCTGTCAAGAAATAAATAACACAATCAACAACAGGGAGGAAAAATGTATATGGAAACACAACTGTTTATTTACTTAAAATATTGGTATGAACTAACAGGACAGCAGTACTTCCCTACACATACATTCTAGCTTTAAATGCTTATTTTTTTTGCATTAAATTCTTTTATATATAAAAGTATCCAAACTAACAAAGACATCCTCTTTGACCCGTTCACGTGAAACTGACGCCCCCTTTTTCCCCTTCCCGTCCCACATCCCCATAAAAACGTAATAAAACATCCCAAAAAGCTTCCTCATCATGGCTCACATGCAGCCACTTCAAGTTCACACACCCTCTGTGACCTTTGACCTCTGACTAAACTATTATCCAATCAGAGGCCACAAACAGAACAACTTTGTCCCTCATTATAGCACAGCCCCACGGTTAATGTGTGTACATGAGCCTCAAAATTCAGTACAGGTAGAGTAAAAGGGCTGATAAAACGGCTGAATCATTGATTTAAAATGTCTCCTAAAAGTATTATTTAGGTTATATCCAAGTGGGAATACACCAACTGATGTTTACAAACCAGTGACTTGCTTTTAAGGCATTTATGACATTATTAGAGGATGTACATTATTACTAACAAGAGTATGGTAACCAGCAGTAATGAATCAACGCTTTAACTTTGACAAATTCCATAAATACAGGTAATGTGCATGATCTGATGATAATGGGGCGATAGCAAAATAACTTCAATGGGAAACAAAACACCTCCATGCATCATCTTATTAAAAACTTCAACCACAAAATGACCATTTATTAATGAAATATTAACCCTGTGTTAGCTAGAATTATCAACGAAAACTTTTTTCATGCATGACTCCACAGCGAAAGAAAATAATCAAAGAATGGAGAAAAGTCTTCATGAGTTAAAGGGGCCCTATTATGCTCACTTACAGGTTCATGTTTGTATGTTGTGCCTCTACTGTGACATGTTTCCATGCTTTAATGTTCAAAAAGCTCTTTCATTTTCTCATTCAGTCTATGCGGCACCTCTTATCACCTGAAACCAGAGCACAGTCTGCTCTGATTGGTTAGCGGTTGTGATTGGTGAACCATTTATAGATGTCCGTCCCTTAGACAATCACGTACAATGTGTTGGCGAACCAGCAAATAGAAGCGCTAGTGTAACATAGTGATGTCACTATGTTACTAAAGTAAACAAAGGAGTCCAATGGAGTCACCAAAAATGATACTACACACTACAGGAAAGGAAAACCACCAAAAGAAACTAGGGCCCCTTTAAAGCAAATAGTTTAACAACAACAAAAGTGAGGCTGTTATGCAGAAGTGCATTACATATAACAGTTTAGCAGTTATGTGTGTTTGGGTAGTAGTGAGCATAAGACTGGATAGATAGTTTTATACTGCACAATTTGCGAGTGTTTGTAGGCTGATGTTTCTAATGTCATTTAATTTTGTTAAAGCCGGCTTCAATTTACTTCAGAGAAATCGAGACATTTCTCCATATTAGATTGTTTTGTTGGAGGCATGCAAGGAAAACCATTTTTCAACAAGAATTCAAGGTAACACAGGGTGAGAGTCTGATATATAAAAAGTCATTTTGGGGGTGAAGTACTCCTTTAACTGGGCTGCTATGTACGGGCAAGATAAGCGAATCAATTGTTCTGGTTTCAAAATGTGAACATCTAAGCAAAATACAGAAAACAACTTGAATTCAGTTGAGTTTTTTTAAGTTGGCTTGTGTATGTTTGAGCTCATCCCTAATGTTTGAGAAGCCTGGGTCTAAAATCTTGTTTCCACAATCTGCTAATAATAATCTGTGCATATATGTAAATATGATTATATTGATATTGAGATCCAAAACCTTTATGTGCCCACAAAGAGTTTATTTTCCCACAAACTATATATTTTCCTGGGTATAGATCATTAGCTTTCTATCTTAAATGCACACCCCCAACAATAGTATTTATGCTCATGCCAATAATCGTTAGTTAAGAAAGATGTTTTAGGCTTCTCTATCTGGAATAAAACTCTTCATATACACAATATAAACAAATCTTTTGTGAAGTAAATATAAGCCAGACTGAGTGAAAAATGGTTAATTGTATAATTGACAGTAACCATTCTAACTCGAATGAATGGTGGTCCTGACCGACAGAAAACACACTATATGTAAAAGACAGAAAATAAAACACATTCAAAAGCCATGTACTAAAACCTCAGTGCCCAAAAACACAGAATTTGGCATCCATAACAAAAAAACAACGATAAACAGATGAGATATACGTTCAATATTATGTGACAAAAAGAGTAATGAAATACCACACCAGTAGCTGATTTGAGCTTTCTGTACTGCGTATGCCGCCATCTTCACAAATTCAGTCCATCGAGCGACCCAATATGTTTGTCTCCAGTCTTTTCTCTTTCATTATACACACCTGTCAGGTGAAGGAGCAGAATCAGCAAGTCAAAAGAAAAGACAGAAAAAAGGCCCGAAAGCAGAAACCGAGTATTAAATATGCCAGAGTAGCGAAGGCACACAATCAGAAAGATGAAAATACGACTTTCTCTCGGCTTTCCGATCCAGTTTGACCTGGCTCAATCCTGTTTGCTCCAGGCCTGACAAAGTGCTAGAACATGCGAGACAGAATTGTGTGTGGATGTGTGTGCGCATGTGTGTGGTCACCATTAAAACATATCAACATTTAAAAAGTTCCATATGTAAATATTTTAAAATACACAGGGTCACTCCCTCCCGCCGACTGCATTGATAACCGCTCCGTGGTAAGTGCATCTCAAAGCTAAGTCCCCCCAAAGCCCCCCCCCTGGCCGTACCTTCGGTATAAACGTGTTGGTTATAGGATAATATATTGACATGGATAATGGTTTTACAACAACAGTAAAGTCTTTTTTTAACTGCTATAAATACATTTCTTTGAGAGGTTTCACAACGATCAAACTGTATGCCACTGTTTGCACGCTGAAAGTGAATGACGCGCTCAGTTGTGTCATAAAAACACACACTCCGATTTCACAAACACGCATAGTCACAACTTGTTCGTACACATACAGGCACATGTACTTTGCAGGGCAGAGGCCAAGCACGCATATACACACATGCACACGCACGCACACATACACACCAAAGACATAAAGGCACAAGGTATTGCTAATGTTGAGGACTCTTTAAAACGTGATCTAACGAGACATATAATATAAATGACCCCTTACATCCCTTTTCTCCTCCTCGCAGTAAAAACTGCTTTTAGGAGAGAAAAAAAGAGATGCTTTTTCTTTCTAAATAACATGCAAAAAATGAACACCCCCACACACACAGGCACACACATGACCAGTAAACAAAACCTACAGATCTACAGTACCAACAGAGGTACACCATTTGGTATTTTAGCGCAGACGGACACGCTCACCGGTGTGTAAGACTTCCGAAACCGAGAGCCGATCATCACGTACAAATCTTAGAAAAAGCAGAAAGGGGAAGGGTCGTATAAAAGAAAAAGCGAGAACAAAGAAGAAGGGGGGGGGGGCGGGGGTGGAGGAAAGACATTGTCGGGCCAGCTGTCTGTAATCTGTCACCAACAATTTCATCTTGGTTGGCATATGACCATCCCACCAGAGAAACTCAGGAAATAGTAAGATACATCCAGCTCTCCTCGTGATTATTTTTCAAGTACTAAAACCGTTCCACTACTGTTTAGCCCGGTCTGACACCAACAGTGTTTAAGGGCAGACGGAGGTGAATAGTGGTTCACTGGACAGGAACGAGACCACCAGCAGGGGAGTCAGTGGGCTCCTGTGGGATCCAACATGGACCAATAATGCAGGACGAGTTGGAACAGGATGAACATGCGTTGTCAAAAAGCCATCGTTTCAGTGGAGCGATGTGCTCACTGGGCCCAGAGCTAGGAGTGGACAGATAAGTGCGCTGTTCTTCATCGCCACGGTTATGAATAGCAGCAGCTGGACGAGCAGCTCTCCAGACGCACACACACAGATGCATTTCTCAATCATGACTCCATCTACTCAACCTCCTCTGATGCGAGAAATCTACTGCAGATTCCTCCTCCTGACTTCCTGTGTATCTGCTCTGTTACCAGCCAATGAGATTGGCTTTGGCCTTCTCCGTCAGCTTTCGGACACGCCCCTTTGAGGATGTGCCAAATGTGATTGACGAGTCCTCAAACAGCAGCTGCCTCTGCTCCTCCTCTGAGTCCTCCTCCACGTACCAGGCGGACCGTCGCCCCTGGTTACGTGTGCGCATGGACCCCCCCGCCTCGTCCCCTTCCCCTTCCTCGTCCCCTTCCCCTTCCCCTTCCTCTTCCCCTTCCTCTCCCTGTGAAGACTCTCTCCGATTGGGTCGCTGAGTGGCCGCCTGCGAAGGAGGCGTGACCTCCTCGTTGGCTCTCCTGCTGCTCCTCCTCAGCATAGAGGGCTCAGGGGACCCGGTCCTCTCCTCAGGGGGCGGGGCTTCATCAGTTCTTAACGCTCTGGGCCGACCGCGCCGCCTAGGCGTTGACGGCATGCCAGAGTCCGACAGCACGGATGTTTCCTGAGCTGAAGACGCCCCGCCTTCATCCCCGGTTGATTGGTCAGGATCATCATTAGGGGTGGAGCTTCTGCGGTTCTTTCTCCTCCCCCCTTCCTCCGGGTCCTGCTTGCTCTTCCTGCCTTTCTTCTTGCCGGGAGGGCGGCCCCGGGGTCTGGAGGGGCTCTCTGGAGTCGTGACTTCTGGAGGACTCACTGGTGGCTCCACTCTGGATCTACGCCCCCGCCTCCCCACTCCCAGGGTCACATGACTACTGTGGCCATTCAGGTGGACTGTGCTCTGGGTTGGAGGGCCAGCAGGAGAGCCTTTATTTACAGGGCAAAATCAAATAAAAGAAGGCATGTGAGATTACATGTGTATCTTATGACTTTCATATTTAACCTAAGCACTACATGGTCACTTATCTTACCAGCTGTAAGTCGTATAGGAGTCCTGAGTTTCCTCCGGGTGCTTCCTCCTCTGCTATCCTCCGCTGCCGGAGAGGGCTTCTCAGGAGCCGGTGGCGTTGCTGACACGGAGGTGTGAGCCCTCAAGGAGCGAGTAGACTCTATATGCAAAAAAAAGTATATTGTCTAACATCTTACATGTGTTCAATTCTTGATAATAAACATTGTTTTTTTTGTCAAGAGTTGGAGGGGAAATGGATGGCCAACTCATGCCTGTACGGTAAATATGAAGCCAGCAGCTGGTTAGCTTAGAAAAACTTGCCTGGCTTTTTTAGAATGTAACAAATACTGCGTACCAGCACCCTTTACGCTTACTGTTTAACATAACATAACATCCGTCAAATTTGGACTCCACTTCCACTGCTATGCTGATGATACCCAAATATATCTCAGCACTACTCCATCCTCCCAGCTCCCCCCTCAGCCTCTTGTAAACTCCCTGCACGACATAAAAACCCGGATGTCGTCCAATTTCCTGAAACTCAACAGCAGGAAACCATGGTTGTGGCACCCAAGGCGCTGCTCCAGAAGGTTGGTGACTTCGTCCTTGAGGTTGACGGCTGCTCCATCTCCCCATCTCCTGAAGTCCGCAACCTGGTCATCTTTGACTCCACCCTTTCCTTCCACTCCCACATCAAGCAGTGGCGGCGCCAAAAAAAGACGGTACCACGGTTTAATACCGGGGCTCGGTACCCATCCCTACATCACTCCCACCCTAATCCACCTCCACTGCCTGCCGGTCAAGTCCCGCATAACCTACAAAGTCCTCCTCCTTACCTACAAGTCCCTCCATGCCTATGCCCCCCAGTACCTATCGGACCTCCTCCGCCCACATGCCCCACCCCGGAACCTGTGGTCTTCAGACTCTGGCCTGCTCACCACCGTCCGGACCAACCTGCGAACCTTCGGGGACCGAGTCTTCAGTGTGGCAGCCCCCACCCTCTGGAACGCTCTCCCTGCGGAGATCCGCAACATCCCCACGCTTGACGCCTTCAAAAGGGCCCTCAAGTCCCATCTGTTTGCTAAGGCCTTTGGCCTCTAATTTATTTGTTGTTTTGTCTGTCTGACTAATTGTCTTGACTGCCTTTTGTTTTGTTTGTTTGTTTTTACTGCTGTTTTTCCTTGTAAAGCGACCTTGGGTCCCATAAAAGGGCGCTATTTAAATCTTATAACAAATTCAAATCATGTATAAGAATAACACATAGTTGTCTTACAGGGCACTACTTGCCGGACTATTTATTTGCTATTTTCAAGAGTCTTGTTGTCACTGTTAGTTTGCCAGGCGACAGTAGCTATAGCAGAGAGTTGTACATCTGATTTTAGCAAGGAAGCAATGAAATGTATTTTCCAAAACGACTACATTTACGTGTCTTTAGGGATCTCACCTGCTGCGCTCTGAGTGCTGCTCGTGGCATTATGTGATGAAGATGAGGAGGGTGGAGAGTGTGTAGAATGGCGTGCCGCACTCCGTGTTCGTCCTGCTGCTGGACTGTCTGCCTTCCCGTTGACCAGCTGAGGGGGCTGTTTGGCGGGGACGATCTGTCTCAGAGAGGGAGGCCGTGAAGGGGGCGGCGACGGCTCCCTTCTCGCGGTCACCCTGGATGATACACGTCTCTTCCTCTCCGGACTAGAGGTAGGATGGAAGGAAAGAATAATTAAAAAAACAGATCTACACAAAGCAAGAGCCTCAAATGAGATGTCCCGTGTTCTACCTGGATGCCGTGCTGCTTGCTGGAGATTCACTCCTCCTCCTCCTGCGCTTCATTGCATGCCGTGTCTGTCTGTCCGTGGTGTGTCTCGTCTGTCTGTCGGTGCTCTGCCTGGTCATTTTATCTGTCAGACCATGGATGGCCTTGTAGTCGGCCAGGATGGAGCTGACGTGCTCCTCAAACAGAGCCGAGAGCCTCAGACTCATGCTGTAGATCTGGTGAATAAATAAAGGACAAGTTATTTAATTTATGTTTTCATGGTACATTTTGCTTAAAGCACTGGATGTAAGGATTGTGTGTGTGTTTGTGTGTGCGTGTCTCACCCGGGACTTCTTACTGGGCGTGTAAGCTTTGGAGTTGCTGAAAATGAGCCGGACGTCTTTGCAGAGCTTAATGGGAGATTGGTACTTTCCTTCTTTGAGCGTTTTGAGGACGGTGCTGAAGTCTATTGGCGAGTCAACGATTTGAAGGTAGTCCTGAGAACGAAAGAGAGAAGTTTGGATATTTCAATTACAGGTTTAAAAGACGAGAACCAAATAAGCCGGGGAGAAGAAGCGGGGGAAAGGAATTAGAGATCTGGGGTTTCACTTTGAAATGGGCCGGGGGAAAAGACTGAACCAAAAGCAAAACGGATTTCCAGATGCCGACTGAATAGCTAGATTCAAGGACCAAAAGAAGGTAATAGAAAATGCAAATGAACCCGAGCCCAATGGAAATGTACATTGAGCTAAACTGAGATCACATAAAGAAAAACAAAAAGAGCACGTACGGGGTATTCCTGTAGGTCCACAGGTTCTCTGAAGGGCTCCGAGTCTTCACACTGAAAGATGAGATCCAGCAGCTCCTTACAGCGGCCCTTCCACGCATGAGGGTCGTATGAAGGGGGGCGCGTTCGCAGTTGCCGCTGCGTAGGCCGACGACCCTGCAAAAAAAGAGAAAAGAAGATGAGTGAATAGAAGAGATTTCACTAGCAAATACAAGCAGACTAGGGACAACTACTAATGTAAACAATTGAGAACACACAATGTTGTCAGATGTTACCTTATGGTTTCTCGTGGATGTTCCAGGAGTATTGGCATCTTCATCCTCCTCCTCATCATCCTAGATAGATACAAAGAGGGAATGATACAAAGGTTACCTACAGCACATTGTAATCTCCCTCCAAGCTTCCAACTTGTCATTTCATTTGCGTGTAATCATGCAGATACACAAACGCACCTCGTCCTCGGAGTCAGAGAAGGTGGCCTTCTTCATAGTTTTATAATGGGGCATGATGTCTGTCATGCTTTGGTCCCTGAAGAAGAAAAAAAGTAGAAGTGTTAATATAGGTGTTAATACAAGCAACCACTGGACATATTGTTGTATTCACATTTGTATTTATGTTGTCTATTGTAATAACATCTGTCTATTCCTTCTTATATTTAATAGAAATATTTGGATTTGACTATAACTTCTTGTGTTTATATACAGCACATATTCCTTTTAATGGAGCAACTATCCCAAAACCACATCCGGCCACCCCAGGATGAGTTGAGTATACTCACTTAATGAAATGCAGGATGAGGTCAGAGACAAACTTGGCGGTGGTGACGATGAACGCTCCGGGCTCGTTGAATGCTTGAGCGTTGTGTTCGATGTAACGCACCTCCCACATCAGGGAAGACAGGCGTCTGCAAAGGAAACGCAAACATGTTGAGTGTGTATTTAGTTCTCTCCCGTACACACACACTGTTCATGTATCTTATTTGACTCAAGAACCAGATGATGTGAGGTACCTGTAGAAGCGGTTCACCAGCCTCTCTCTCATGGTGCTGAGATCAGTGACGTAAGCCACCACCGTGCAGTAGGTGGGGTAAGCTTGGAGGTCCACGGGGAAGGCGAATGGTGCTGCCACATCTGAGGGGGGGAGAATTAGTTAGTGGGTGAAAGATAAGAGAAAGCACAAGAACGTGAAGATGTTTACTGAAACAAATATGCTGTAAGAGACAAGCACTGACAGGCTTCGTCCAGCTTTTAAAGAGTAGGATTTAAGCATTTTAAAGGTAACTTAAACCAACATTTTACACTCTAGAAACATTTATCATCACATTTTTACTAATTAAATAAACGGTTACAAGAAAGGATTTTCCTTCATACACACTCAGTCACTGCTCATTTTGACTTAAATTATACGTTTTAAACATGCTTATTTAATACTTAGCTAGCTCTGGTCTGTTCTGTGGCCGGTGGGGGACACCACGAGACAACAAATATATTTTTTCATTTTTGGAGTGATTGTGTAATGAAATACAACTAAGCATTGTTCAAGGAGTAGACTTGAATTCAAGCGTTTTCCTTATCTTGTAAATATAACAGTTAACACTAAGCATCTTCCAAACATTCAAAACCTTGTGAGAATGCTTTTAGTAAACACTTAAAAAGGTGGATTTCTTATCTTTTTTATATATGGAATTGCAACTTACTACATAAATATCCCCAGGAAACTTAGGACTGCTTTTACTGTTATTTATTTGTAACTTTATAACATCTGTTTACATTCATCTATGGTACCTGTGCTAATGTTAGTAAGTTGACTTGTCTTAAGAGCAATACTGGCCTCACACATCTATCCCCTATTCTTAAGATGTTCCTACTTATTCTGAGCATTATTTCCTAAATATAGCTGGACCTAAAGAGTTATATAAAGCCTGTCCTGTAAACCGACTGCAGCACGGAGCGTAGGAGTAACAGGGAGAGATCAAGAAGGATTTATTGAGCTTCTCTTGTGTTTAATCCCCAGACTGTCACTAGAGGGAGCCCTCACACCAGTTTGAGAGGATTGCAGTAATACAATCCCTTTATATGGCATTACAGCATTTAAGAGGAATTCTAGCAGGCAGCTCAATTTGTGGCTCGACTTGTTAGCGGCTCGTTCCTTTTAACATACGAGCTGTGTTTCTGCTGATGAACTCAGAGCGGTGACTCATGTAGTGTGGAGTCATGCTGCCCTGCTTTACGAGAAGTGAGCCCTCGTGGCCTTGCTTCACATCCCTGCCTATGACATACGGGCTTTTTGTTTTCACAGGGGTTTAAAGGGACAGTACACCGCCGAAAAAACAAAACATATTTTTCATATGATTTTTATTATTCTAGATTGTTTTAGTGTTGGATAGTATGCCATAGAGATGTCTGAAATACATTTGAAAAAATTGTTAAAATGCGACGTGTAAACATTAATGACGTCTTCTTCAGCTGAGTTGTAAAGTTATCTATCTCAATAAATGCACCGGCACTGGCGCAGGGACACAGTTGTAGTTCATTGAAAAAAGAAAATAGGTCCTGCGTAAAATTGCTCACAATAACACCTTTTGATTATCTTGAGTAACCGGGTCCTGGTTTCTGAAAAGAGACACTAATGTCTATCAAATGTTTGTTTTTTTCACTCTGAGCAACACAAGACCAGAGACCCATTTACTTCCATTATTTTCAGAGAAGCCTGACATGTCTAGGGCTGATTTCACCAAGATTCAGCTACATACACAAAATCCAATCAATTAAAAGTTCAACAGGAGAGAGGACAATTATGTATTTTAGATTTTTCATCTCACCGAGTGTGCAGAGCTGGTCGATGGCTTTGATGATGCGTTCACACTCCTCTGCGCGCGTGTGGCAGCCCCACTCCCCCTCCAGAGGGACGTACAGCAGCTCCTTCTGCTCCTGTTCCACCAGCGGGACGCTCATGCCCAATTCTTCAGGGAACGTGGCTTCACAGGAAAGAAAAAGAAACCCCAAAAACCAACAACATCAGAGTTGTAAAATGTTGAATTAATAAAATAAATGACTATTGAATATTTTTTAAATGTGTGTTCACTGAAGTGTGGGAGTATTACAGTGACCTACCATCATCAGGGATGGGCTCCATGTCCCACGGACTCATCTTCTCTGTGTCTCCATTATCCCAGCTGGATGGGAAACAGTTGATATGATTTATTAACATAATCACATTGTAGGCTTTTTATTTGATAGATGACGTGTTGCCAGCACTGACGTCCCTCTGCCACAGCCGAAAGTGGGTGTCATTCTCTAACGAGGCTTTTCAAATATCGTGTGATCTTCAGCACTCCATGTTGATAAGGAAAACTAACACAAGCAGACAATATGCTCATTAATGTTTACAATTGGAATGTCACTGACAATGAAAATAGAGCGTTGCAAAACAAAGGGCAGTGTTAGATGGCCTGCTATTAATGTCAAATTCAATCCGTCATCGATTTCTTCAATGATTCAATCCATGAGGTGTTTGTGCAGAAAATCAGTGTTGTGTCAGCGTTGGCATCGCAAGGAGCTATCTCTCTACATTTGCTTGAAATATTTCCAAATACACACATTCCTGTTACATGTAAACCTTTTTAATGAAATTGGTTCTCACATTTTTCATTATTACAAATGGGATCTAAAGACTCATTCAATTCCAGGACACTTTTGCTGTTGCCAACTTGAGTGATTGATAAAGTCAAACTTAAAAAAAGAAATTGTTCTCAACCCTGTGCATTAATCTCCTTTCCATCCACATGTATTCTTTAACTTCCTCGTAACTGAGTGCTTGTTGATTATGCACCATACAGAGTACATTATATAGGGTTTGGTTCATGGTAGGGTAGCATATAACATTCATTTAACATATATATCAGGGGTGCCCAACCAGTCGATCGCGGGGAGATTCCCAGTCGATCGCGAGATGTGTCTAAAAATAGAACAACAATATTCTGTTTTATCGTTAATGTCCTATAACATAATCTTCCTGTACCAGAATAATGCACTTGAACGCATCAAAGCTTTGTGATTGGCCGGCGTGACCCCATGTGTCGGGGCATGGCTGGTGGGCACTATTTCGCTGACGTTGTCCGTGTCAACAGGAGTGACAGTCCGCACACACACAAGATCGCAATTATGGCAGAAGCAAAAAAGCCCAAAATATATAATTTTCACTCCGAGGGGGAGGATGATTATTTTTGTATCTATTCCAATTCAAAGTCCATCTGTCTCGTCTGCAATGCGGGCGTGGCTTTATCGAAGAAGGGTCATTTAGGAGCGGCATTTCAAAACAGTGCACAAACGCTACGAGACGGAATTCCCTCCTAATTCTGCCCTATGCTCATACTTGCCAACCTTGAGACCTCAGAAATCGGGAGCATTTCAAAACCATCGCGGGGGGAGGGGTGCTAGTGGATCGCCGGAGCTGTATTAGCTTAACATTAACATGCTTATTGTAGTTGTAAGTGCACTGTCTTGATGGAGCATATGTGTCGGCTGGACCTGTGTTATAGAGGAAAGGAGTGAGCAGAGGGGAGTTTTGTCGATTTTTGTTCTGTTTTTTGTGACTATCTTCCTCACCCTGTCAGACTTTCAGTTGCGCGCACTACTAAAGAGACCATGGAAACCAAACAATGGTGTAGCTGTATTAAAGTTCGAGTGGAAACAGTCGTGACGGAGTAAATCCGATTTTGTCAGAAATCGGGAGAAATATGACCCCGGGAGGAAACCGGGAGAGGGCAATGAAATCGGGAGTCTCCCGCGAAAATCGGGAGGGTTGGCAAGTATGCCTACGCTCCCAAAAGGTGAGGGGCCTGAAAGGACAGCTAAATGCACAGCAGCCCATTTTCACCAGGCCCAACAACAAGAGCAAGACTGCTACCAGAGCATCTTATCGTGTCAGTCACGTTCTTGCGAAACACATGAAGTCTTTCAAAGACGGCGAAGTTGTGAAAGAAGCTTTCCTGGAGACTGCAGACGCGCTTTTGGGGGACAGTAAAAATAACAGTAGCATTTCAACAGGTTTTTGATATAATAAAAACTCAAGTTAGATACCGTTATTAATCAGCTGTAAGTTTTAGTTTGTTTGAACTTATTCATTATAATTATTGTACAAAATAGTATAAGAATGTTTAAATTGATTATAGTCTATTGTCAATTCAGGTTAAGAAACTAGTGTTGCTTGCATCCTATTTTAAAAGGCATTTATTTTTATACTCTACTAAAATGCAACAAAAAAAGGGTTTGATTCTATTAATTTTGTCTTTTTTTATTGCACTTTGGCTGCAGATTCCTGTGTAGCTTCAGATCTGAGTTGTCTTATTAGTAAGCCTAATTTATACTTTTTTAGCAACACTATTTTTATATAATGGCACAAAATATATATTAATCGTACAAAGATCAGTTTTATACAAGTAGAAGTGTGTATTTACCTGGTAGTAGGCTGTCAGTAATGGCTACACCTCTCTATTTGGACTGGTAGATCTCGGCAGACTGGCAACTTTAAAAGTAGCTCTCGGTTCAAAAAAGGTTGGGCACCCCTGATATATATCATAATACATCAATGGAATTGGCTTGTTGTGCTAACCAGAGCACTTGTTGCTAGCTGCATCAGTATGGCTTAGGAATTCTTTGTTTTAGGAGGGAATCTCCTTGCTGATGCAAATAAATAGAATGATTACATACAATTCCATTTTGCAGTGCTTTCAACTGCAGCCTGAAACAGAGTAACATACCAGACGTTGTAGCACTGAAACAGGCTGTCAGGATACTGAGACTGGAAGGGCTCCTGGCTCTCAATGGTCCCAAACCACCAGGCATCGTCAATGACCGACCTAAACCTGTCCCCTACACACACACACACACACACACACACACACACACACACACACACACACACACACACACACACACACACACACACACACACACACACACACACACACACACACACACACACACACACACACACACACACACACACACACACACACACACACACACACACACACACACACACACACACACACACACACACACACCAAGTTTAGATGATCACAACAGAACACTGAGAAACTTGACCTAGAAACTACACAGGCAACATCTGGCTGACCTATACTCCACTGCCTCTTTCTGGCGTTGTCAAACTGTTGTCGCAGAATCAGGAAGTCGATGACATCAGGCATGTCGTGGTATCTGCAGCAAGACAAACACATCACATACACAATAAGTCAAGATCTGCAACAAAGCATTTTAAGAATAGATAAATAAGAATCATTAAGACAGTGTAAAATAGATGAGACAGACACTTTGTAGTAACGACTTACCATTCCCATAACAGCATTTACTTTATAATGTCAGTCAGGATTAATAAATAACATTTCTAATAGCTATTGTCTTGAGTTCATTAGGAATATAAATATGACATTCAAACCGAGCTCATAGATTACTATGGAGAATAGTTTCAGCAGCGCTGTGATGCTTCAGAAGCAAGCAACATTTTTCAAACACTAGTTCATCTTGTAACACCTGATCTTGACAATTTCTTCTAGCTTTTTAGACAGGGTGGGGTCTTACTTCATGGAGAAGGATCCTCCGGTCAGTCTGCCGCTGTCGGGGTCCAGGAAGGAAAGCTTCAGACAGCACAGAGTGGGCAGACCCACCTCATACTTAATGCCCACTATCTTCACCAACTCCTGCTCCTGTAGACCACAAGAAGATGAAAGAAGAAATGATGCAAATGAATACAAATCATTTCCTCTCAGGTAAAGAAATCACATCATTGGAACATAGTCCAAAGCACTTTACTGATAGAATCTCTTTAAGTAGTTGTGTAGTATGTATGCTTGAGGCTGAAGAGAATAATGCTTTATTGTCGCCATTTCTGTTTGTTCAAATAAAAGTAGAAGATACAGAAGAGAAACCTGCATTACAAACTACAGCAATATATTCTGAAGATGCACACTGCGCCCTGCAATGCATTATGGTCCGCCTCCTGCAAAGGAATTTCTATTTATGTCTCCACACATGGCAACAGAAATATACCAAATGTAACTGCAATCCCTTAAGCTGTTACTTTAATGTTTTTTTTTATAAATCTTTTTCATTTACAGGGATCAAAAGATGTTCTCTGCAGACATTTCTCTTTTAGTAGTATATTTTTAGTTTGGGAAAAAAGGGATTTAAGTTTAAAGGAAAGTAGTGAAGGAATAATATTGCTAAGTTGTTAGCACTCTAATACTTTGTGTGGATTTTACACCGTTGTAGCTTGCAACTGTGCTTCAATTCCTGCTATTTATTCCCATGGAGAATGTGTGTCATTCTATTTTTAGCTCCACTACCCTGACCTTTAAACATGTTAAGCCCTGAGCCTGTTTTTCAGGTCTCAGGCTCGAAAATGACATTCCCGGAACAAATGACCATATCTTCCCTTCTAAAATGGTTAAATGAATAATCTTTTTTCTCAAAGTAATGATAAACCTGTGAGTTGGATGTAGAAAAGTCAGAATCAATATAGATGTTTTTTATTTTAAAGAAAGTTCAGATTGAACATGGTAAATAACTGTAAATTATAGTGTCTGTCCAAAACATATGTTGTACCTATAGTGAAAACTAACCTTGGATGATGGGTTAGTAGACTAAAAGCTTTAGGAATCCAAAGTACAACATATAATAAGTACCTTGTATCAAGATTGATGCAAAACAAGTGATATTTGACCTTTTTAGACAGATTTAGCAAAGAAAAACCTCTTCTGGGGCCATTTGGGTGGATTTTCCTTATCCATGTCCATGTGACATCTCTTTCTGACCATTAGAGCCAATAGAATCGAAGGGGAATCTCCACGCACACACACATGGTAAAACAAAAAGGTGGGGGCTTCGCGCACTCAGTTTTGCTCCAGAGTGAAGCTGTCTCTAGGTCTGACATCTCAAAACCGAAAAGCAGATTTATTGCTCATGGATTAGAAATGGACAGAAATCATTCAAAGTGACACAGACGCATTGGATTAACCTATGGATTAACTTCAGCCTCGTTTTTATTGTTTTAATGCCATTGAAGACCACTTTTGACCAGACAACCACACAGGTGAGCCATTTTGCCGTTTTTAGCTAACTAGCTCCATATGTGTTGTTATTATCTCCAAGAGTTCGTATGATTGAGTGATAATGAGGATAACCATCGATTCTGTGTCCCCTCACGATGTGAAACGAAGGGTTGAGATCAAGCGGCAAACTCTGGGGAAGAGCCGGGACGCCAATACGGAAGTGCCACACACTGCAGTTCATATATTGGCCGATAGGGACTGGCTGCAGAAAGGAGCAATTTCCATAGACCCCCATGTTAAAATGCCCAACTTTACAGCAGAAAAAAACATGTTTCTATCCCTGGCTCCATACATTTTTATTATCGATATAGTTAGATTCCACCTTCATGATTATGGATCTGTGAGTGAATTGTTTTCTAACACGACCCTTTTATTTATATTAGGTCTTAAAGTTTTTGCATAAATTAGGGCGTGGTCACATTGAGTGACGGCTCTGTCAAGTGACTGCTGCTGCTAGCTTCTCGTGTCTCTGCTAGCTGCTCCGTGAAGCTACTGGGACTCTGCCTGCTCAGCTCATCCAGGGAAAACAACTTGACCCCGGCCGTGGTTGTTTGTTCTTCATGCTTATATATCGGACTATTGTGACTCGCTCTGCGGTTAAAACAGACGGTGCATGCATGCGGTAAGTGAAAATCGAGTACTTATTTATGTGTTAATGATTTTAATCGGCTACGTAATGAATGTTAAGGCTTGGTTTAGTGTGTAAGCGAGTGGTAGCTACATCAGTGCTAACGATGCTAATCGTAGCCTACAAGTTAAAAACATAGACTGTATAAAGGTTAAAACGAAATAGACAAGTGTTAAGCGTTAAGTGGGATAATACTGTTGAACAAACGGCTTCTGTTTGAGGTTGATAAAATAAGGTCATCCTTGTAACTTAGAGAGATATTTTATTATGTAGGTAGGAACTATATGCATCACTAAGGTTAATTTAAATTGGCTATGCTCAAGTATGTAGACCAGCTAACGTTGAAGTAGTGTATGTGAAATCAACCTCACAATAAGATGTGTGTATATTACAATTATTAATGTCATATTTCAAGATGATTACTTAGATATTACAATATGGTTGGTTGAGCTGGAGTTCATTATTGAGCTTACACGTTAACGTCACAGTCATCTGAAGAACGAACCCAAACCTTGTTGTTTTTATTAATTGCATTACCAAATGGGTATCAAATAAACAGTAAGCATTGGTAACACAACTTCCAAAGTTACAATAAAATAAAAAGGACCCTGACTCGGACAATACACAATCCAACATGTTCAACAGAAGAGAATCAGTTATATTGTTTGTATACATGGTACTTTATATTTATATATATATATATATATATATCTGCTTGTTTAAGGTGTCCAGGTGATGCAGACAGGCTGGACCAGAGAGTGAGAGACAGAACTGGACTCCTCACAGCAGTAAACTTCAGCACAGGTACAAAGACTCTTTATTTCATACTGTACAAAGAATCAAGAAACATATTGGTTTAAATAAATGAAGTATTGACTTTAATACACTCATATACATTCCATTAAACAATACTAAATACTAGATCACCTACACATCAGTTAAGTTGAGGGGTTTTTCCCATGCAAAAAGTTACATTTAGATGTTAACAAGCACTATGACTTTGTCAGCTTTCTAATTTAATGTATTGAAGGCAAAGATATTCAACACATAGTGAGAACTGCTACTATTTATCTCTCAATATTGTCTGTAAAAACGTGGTAAAAGTGATTCTTTCAGTGAGACAACAGAGCAAGCTTCTACAGTTGCACTACGTTTTGATAACAGTTAAATATTATTTTGATAATAACATATATTTCAATGTTGATGAACTTCATACTGTTCATTCATAATCTGATTGTCTTTGTAGCTCTGTTGAAATAAAAAAAAAAAACATTACAATTACAAAATAATTATATCTACAGCCCCTAAACACACAAACACACTGCTTTCATAAATAACACACTTGTTCTGCAATAATATGTTTTATGTTTCCTGTCATTTTTGTTAGGAAAGGACATGCCTGAAAGACGCGACTCAGCATCTCCTCTTTCTCCGAGGGTCAAGAAGAACATCCAAGAGGAACATTAAAAGCTGATGTTATGAGATTTTAAGACCAGTACAGGACATTCACTAAGAAACTACTTTTATTGTGAAAACACAGTCAGCTGATCGAATGCAGCTATTTCCACATCTACACTCCATCAGATGATTATTTCTATTTGCCTCACTTTATGAGCTTCACATCGCTTGTGCCTTGTACCGCAGAGTTTGCAACGTCACAAATAAATGGGGCCAATCTTCAGTCAGATGTGAATGTGTAATCTAACATTTTCAGTAAGAATAATGGACGAAAGGAGTGCAAATACAAATATAATTTATTGAAATGTGAACCAAAACTTCATCAAATGTTTTAAATAAAAAGCACATATGGACAGAAGGTGTAAACCTATTAAATGTATAAGTGAACACATTTAGTCAAATAAAGTGACAGACTAGGCCTGTGCAGTTGGTATCAGCTTTGCCCAGCATGGGCTCCTCCATCAGGCCTGGTCCTCCTCCATCAGGCCTGGTCCTCCTCGCAGAGGAAAGACCCTCGGTCCTCTCCAAACCAACAGACAGGACGTCCATCACACAGAGGTTTCTCCCTGAAGTCTCTGCAGCTCTCTGGACACCAGGCTGTCTCAATCCGTCCACACTGAATATGAGAGGGGGGAAATGAAAATAATAAATGCTTTAGACAATAAGAAATATAATGTTGAATGTTAAGTTGCTCAGTTTTTTTAGATTGTCAATACTATTACTGTATAATTAATATATCAGGTTAAGAGGCACATTCAAATAAAGATTGGTCTTTTGAATTGTTTCTCTAAAATCAAGGATCTAGAACTGGTACTTAGTTTTAATGATACAGTCTGGTTATTATGCTGTTTGGAGGAGGCATCACAGGTAAGAGCACTAACTAGCTAACATCACATGTATTAAACCTATAATTAAGTGATATCAAAATATAAATAACTAATGTCATGCAAACATATTAATATTTGCTTGATTCCAGTGTTGAATTTAGCACAATTGCATACAAACGTTAAGGGATTTTAAGATTCTGAAGTATTATGCTAAAAACTCAATAACTTAGATTATTATTTATAGTTTTGCTGAATAGTTTCATGTCCGCTTACCTTAGAAACGTAAAATGCCACGGCAGTGTGCAGATGGGGAGCATGTTAGCTTAGCTTGGTAGCTTCAGCTAGCTCTGGAACTTCCAGCTCGGTGGCAGCAGGTCACGCCTCCGCCTCTTTGCCCTTATTTGGAGCAGGCGGGAGTTGAACTCTGACGTCACTGTCGAGCCGTTAGTGGCCGACTCCGCCTACTAAGGGCTTCTTGGCAACTCTGCAGAATCCTATGGGTGACGTCACGGACCCTACGTCCATTTATATATACTGTCTATGGTTGAGATGTGCAGCAAAGATAAATAATAAGGTTTTGTGAGTGAATTTCGGTGCAGTCATCTGTTAGCATTTTTCGCTCGTTGCTAATTCAGAAGCTCAGCGTTAGCATTGTGGGGTTTTTAAAAAAATAGTTTTTTAAAATGATCAGTTAGATGAGTTTCTTCCCGTTACATGGATATAAAACATTCAGTTTATTAAATGAACATGCCCTCAGACACTGTTTTCTGCAAGATACAGACACTGTTTTCTGCAAGATATTGCAGGAGGCCCCCGTTACCAGGGTCTCTCGGGCTCTTACTTTGAAAACATCATCAAAAAAAAGACGTGTCTGAACATATTTATTTCATGTTTTTAATGATTTGCTATTAATTCAACTGTAGAAAATGTATTCCTATGTGTCAAGTGTACTGTATTGATTTCTGGCTCTTCTCTGATATTTTTAAATGGTTTTTCCTAGTGTATGGTGTGAGTGCACACATAAAGAGACAATATGAGTCTCTAGATACTTCAGGGTTTTTAATGTGACAATGTCAACCTGTTCCTTACCCAGATATTAGACTTTATTAGCAGAAAGGGTAATATGAACATGTACCAAGACCGAACCTCCAACAAACAGCCAAATATAAGGTCTCTGTTTTTATGTTTTTTTGTTTATTATGGGGATTATTTTACTTGTTATTGGTGGTGGAGCTGGAGCTTAGGGCAAATGTAGTGGTGGTTTAACCTGGCTACATTCACCTGCTCACTTTGGTTCACACACTTCCACTTGCACTCGCCATTGCACTCACACTTACTGGTATTGGAATGTATTGTAACTTTGCCTGTTTTGTGGAAGAACAAATGGTCAAACGCACGCAAGTAATGGAGGAGATTTGTATGTGCACTTCAATGTGTGTAGTCCCGTATTAAGCCCCTTACAGCTTTTTTCTTGGACTGCCTACAACCGTAATACACTGACTGGAGATATGGAGAGTATGGAGATAAATACTTTCGCGTTAAAGAAACATGTTGATAAATGAGTATTGCATCGTTTGTTTTTGACCCTTTTACTGATTGTTACTGTGTTACCTGACATGTATTTCCATCTTTATAACATGTGTAAGGCAAGGCAAGTTTATTTATATAGCACCTTTTAACACAAGGCAATTCAAAGTGCTTTACAAAAATGAAAGACATTAAGAAAATGGCATTTAAAAACAGTCCTTAAAAAGCAAAGATAATAAAATAAACATTAAAAGAAAAAATACATGGATAAAAGTTATTTTATCCATGTAACAGTGCAGTTTAAAAGTGGGGTAGGTAATTTTGGAGAAACCAGCTCGAGTGTGCTAGAATTTGAAAATACACAACGGAAAAAATCTGCCACTTCCTCACAGAGCCCCTCCTCCAACACACACGAACGCGCACATGACCAATGAGGGCACGAGATAAGTTTGTGCACAGATGGAAGGCTGACAGGCAGGTAGGCCATCCAGTTACTTTAGCCAGGCCGGCTCAGATGATTGGTCGTGCTTTTTACAGCGCCACGGCTTCCACAGATGACATTTTTTTTAGTGCTGTCAAAATTATCGCGTTAACGGCGGTAATTAATTTTTTGAATTAATTGCGTTAAAATATTTAACGCATTTAACGCATGTGCAGAATGGCCCGCCCCATACGTGCCACCAGTGGCAGCGCCAGGGTATGGCTGGGGTAGGCTACACCCATACCAATAAATGGCTTAGCCCCTCCATGAAAAATGATGTTAAAGTAAGCAAAATAAAGTCTGCCAACTCGCGGAGTAAATTGCACAAACAGCAGTTAGTAAGATTGATTTCAGTAGCCACGGTTTTGAAAACTTTTGTCACGTAGTGATCATCTTCTCAATAGAACATCTTTGATAACGGCGTGGTGTTGTTGCAGGAAGTCCCGACGGAGAATACTTTTGCTGTAGTACAGGGGTGCACATAACTGGTACACAGATTATGTGCGTAATGCGTACCGTCACTTGTGTCACACAGCGCATTTGCGTACCGACGTACTTGTGAAGCTTTTCCAGAAGACGGTTAGATCACCGGACGACAGAGTCGGTGCACACGGAGTGCACCGACTCTGTGCACACGGAGTGCACAGACAGGGAGCTGTTAACGTCGGTCTGTACAACGGACTTGTGCCAAAACTACGCCAACCGGCTGCGGAGGGAGACTCCCCCCTTCACTGGAGAACTGCGCTAAAACAGCTGATCACAACGTTCACACTCTGTGGTCACGAAGTACTCCACTAGCTGCCGCCGCCCCCCTCTCTGTCGACTTTCCTGAAGTACTCCACTAGCCGCCGCCGCCCCCCCCCTCTGTCGACTTTCCTGAAGTACTCCCCCGTTGATAGAAATCAACACGTAATGAATTAAGACCCCACGGTTTGATGATTGATAGGTATGTGGGTTGTCTTTCATTTTGGCACGCAGACATTTTTTATAATAAACATAGATACTGTATGTTAAATGGGTATATCTGCCTTCTTTCATTTATCTTTCCATTCCCACAACAATATACATAAATAAATGGCATATTTTGGACATAGTTCGAATGGTGATTAATCATGATTAATTAATTTTTAAGCTGTGATTAATCTGATTAAAAATTGTAATCGTTTGACAGCCCTAATTTTTTTATGTATTTTTTGTCAAAGCACTTAAGATATTCATTGCTATCGGGACGTTAAGAGCATTCCATGGAATATAACAAAAAGTGTATCTCGAGCCGGTTTCTCAAACTTACCTACCCCACCTTTAAGATATGAATAGTTCATATGAATGGATAGGTGACCAGCCATGTGGTCTATTATGTTTTGCTTCTTCAAACAATACTAAAGTTTAAAATAATCAGTTCCTTACCCGTAGCTCCATCTTTTGCCAGGGCTGCTTCTTAGGGTTGATGCTGTAAATCTTTTTTTGTCTGGCCATCTCCACGTAGGCCTCGTGGCCCTGTCTGAAGTAGTATAACTGCAAACAAACATACATCATTTTCATCGTGTCTTATTCATATTTCTGGACATTATGCACATTTTTTCTGGAATTGAGTATCTGCTTCGGATAGCAATGTCAATGTGCCCCTTTTTTTGTGTGTGTATGTAATGGCAGATGCAGCTTCGGGGGGACGCTAACTTCGGTGCAGACTATTCTTGTTGCTATGTTAAACATGAGCCAGTGTTTTGGTATTAGTAGACATGTGGTAAGGTTAGTGTAACAGAAGCAGGTGGCGTGTACCTCGTCTCCCATCTGGGGTATGTAAGGACATCTGCGGGGGACCGTGTCCGTGATCCAGGCGGAGGGAAGCCACTCCTCCAGAGTTAGCCCTTGCTCCTGGAGATCTGACCTCTGAATGACACACAAGGAAACACATATTCAGGTACAGATCTTTGATAGATTTGAGGTGGAATATTCAGCTTTTTCATTTGTGTGATTTATGAATTGCTTTTAAAATACTGTCTCATTGTATTAGTGCAAATGGATGATAGGTCCAAAAAAAAAGAATGATTTAATAAATGGAAAGCTACCATCTGAAACACACTGGATACAATGTTTTTTATTGAAGTTAAAGATCAGATTTTCCCAGAACAGCTGTTCAAATGCATTTGGGAAAACATGGGGCCCATTTTCCCAATTTACTAAGAGGATACATTTCCTCATCATTCCTGATTAAAGTTTTGCAACATTGGGATTGTCGTTGGGAGGAGGAAGTGCTGCAGTTTTTTTATTTATAATTAGTAGTAGTATTTGTGTCAGTTGTTTCCTTTAATTAGTTTATGGCCTTTGGTGTTCAGCAATATTTCAATTGTTGATTTTTATATTTACAGTGAAAATTGTTCCTCCTACATGTTTGTTCTGATATAACAATTGTATGCTATTGCAAAACCCACTAAACAAAGTTTAAAAAACAACAACTCTGAATAAGCCACAAGTAGAGAATAATGATTATAACTATTGACTAACCTTCCTCTTCTCCTTTGGCTGCTTCTTCTTTGGTACTTCGTCGTCTTTGTCGACCTTGTCCTTCTTTCTATCCTTCTTCCCGTCCCTCTTCTTCTCTCCGTCTTCCTCTGAGCTGCTGCTTTTCTTTTTCACTCTCACACTCTTCTTAGGCGGCTCAAGGTTGATCCCTGCGTCGGCTGTCCAGTCGGAGTAATCACTGGAGTAGTCACTGTGAACACATCAACAGAGAAGATGAAATGCACAGATGTATGTGATAGTGTTTCTGTTTCTATGTGGTGTGTGCATGTATCTGTAGGAGATATGATTCATGTGTTTGATAAACAGGACTGTGTCTTACCTTGAACTACTGTGGTCTTCCGGCCAGGGCTCTTTTTGTTGCTCCTCCTTCTCCTCATCGGAGGAATGCCCATTGATTTGATGAACATCCAGCTCTGCCTGGGAACCCATATTGTTTTATGTTAGAACCCCCAACAACAACAACAATAATTTCCTTAAACTACATGTGTCAAACTCAAGGCCCGGGGGCCAAATCAGGCCCTTGGTGGATTTAATTTCGGTCCACAGGATAATTTTTAATTCCTATTAGATCTGGCCCGCCGGTATATTGCAGGCACACCTTCACTCCATCCTGAGGATTTCCTCTGCTCAGAGCCTGACCCCAAACATTGATGAACTTGCACCCAAGATGAGATGCCAAGTATCTGGCTTGAACTAGCATCACAGTGCAGCACCCTGAGTTTACATGGATGTTTCCTTCTGCACTTTGTTTCTCACGACAACAGAGCATGTTTGGTTTTTTCTTTGAGGGAAATGGTTTTTTTGAAGCTGTTGTTGGCCTGTGGGAAAATGTAATCATAAGAAATGACTCAGATAGAGCCATAAGAAATGAATGCAACTGATTATTTAATATTTAATGTTGGCAATAATTTAAGCTTTGTTAGTTCCAGGTTTAATATGTGCAATAAGTTCATTTCAATACGTTTTGCAATAAACATTGAACCAGTCCGGCCCTCGACTAGTACCCATTTTTTTTATTTTGGCCCACTGTGTATTTGAGTTTGACACCCCTGGTATAGACTAAAGCGATGAAAACATTGGATTCTTTACCACTGGAAATTACCAAATCAACCAAAGAATCTATAAGCTTACATCTTGGAAGTTAGTGTAAGTCATCAGTGTAAGATTTAATTCATTCATACATGTAAACTCACGTTTACACACATAGAGATATCAGTTTTTATCTGAACTTTATAAAGAATTTTCTTTAAGAATGTTTTTTCTTTTTTTTCTATCTAACTACGTTTTACATTTAAATGTACTAGTATTCCATAATAGTTCTAAGTGCTAAAGTACCAAGGGGCATCTAAAGGTTAACATGCTAGCAAAGTCTGAACAGAGGGTTGTGGAGAAATCTGCTAATCTGAAATTGGGCTAGAAGTGTAAAATGACCAAATCAGAAGAGCCAACAAAATGAATCAAAATAAAGAAAAGATCTTACTGCCTGACTAAAAGTCCCTGCAATGGACCTGTATAACACAGATCTATTATTCAGAGTCACCTGTGTTTTAGAAAAGGGCTTACTACAGCTCCATGAAATATGAAACTGAATTCAAAAGAAAATAGTAACCATTTTTTTCTACCTCTGAGGCGCTGTCATCGTCATCAGCAGCCTCTGCGCTCTGTCGGCTCGTCTCCTCCATAGCGGCGCGCGTGTGGTATCCGTGGTTACCCTGGCTCTTCCTTCCCTCATCCACTGACTCTGATGTCGGATGAACCTGAAGAACAATTCAACAAGAATCTCTAAATAAATTAAAGAGTCATGAATGAAAAAAAGTGATATCAATATTGTGTTCCTGTACCAAAGTAATGTGTGTAAGTTCACTCACCCTGCTCTCCTTAGGGAGGGAGTGGATGGTGCGTCTCCTCCTTTCTGACTGATAAATATTGATCTCCTCCTCTCCTTTAGCCTCACGCCAGGTAATCTGCCTCCTACACAAGAAGCAGACACAAACACACGCCATGGCTTGCTTTAATATGATCACCTCCGGAAACTCTTCCTCTCTGTGAGCGTGTGTTACCTGACGGAGGCGTTCTCCAGCTCGGGCACCAGCACCCTGCGGCTCCAGGCCACCAGGTCTCCCTCTGTGGCCATCTGGCTGCGCGGGGCGTTGCTGTGCATCTGGCGCACGCCCTCGATCTGCCCGCTGCGCCGCAGACCCACGTTGGGCGGGGAGTGCACCTCTGTGGGAGAACCCACGGATCCTGAGGGGAGAGAGGAGAGAAAGACAGAGAACATAAAACAGAGCTTTCAATTTGTCAGCAGCATGTAAGGATTAAATTGTCAGGAACTCAAGATTGTTGATAAACGATTAATATGCCAATTAGTGTGAGCATCACTACACCAATTGTTTTATCGCTTAAGTGTCAGAATAATGTGAAGTATTTCCATTGCAAAATACATTCTGCCTCTTTCACCTATGACAAAGAAAGCCCTGGGAACCTGGAACCAACAAATATTTGATTTGTTTACTGGAAACTTTAACCATTAATAATTTAAAGAGATAGTTGCCAAATTGTGTTGATAGACAAATCAATGATTTACATTTTTAGCACTTTTGCAAATAATGAGTGTTGCAAATTCCATTTGAACAAATCAAACTCCAAATTTCCAAAAAAATGTGTTAATTTAATCAATTAAATATTATTCTAATTGTTTTGCTAGTTGTAGTTTTCACACAGTACATTATACAATTTGGTGTGAGTTTTATGATTTATTTATTATATATATTTTGTAGCTTTTTATTTTATTTTTAGTTCTAATTTTTTCTACCACTTTCTCTCCTGTAGTTACATGTTGGGGGAGGTACAATTATAGTTGGTAATGCTGACAGCATATATGAATATAACATTAAAAAAGATATATCTATAACTGGATTCAAATGGTGTTATATATATTTCTCAGCTTGTTTAAACCTGCTTTAAAGATGAAGTTAGCAACACACAAGGCCCCATTGTTTAGAAGTAATTTTGATAATGTCCTTGCTGCTCTACCCATACAGGTGGAAACAAAGGCTGCTTTTGAGACGCTGCCCACACTCCAGCAGAATGAGCTTCCTGTCATGATGCAGTCTTACCTCTGTTGGACCTGGTGTCATTGCCTCCCAGTCTCTGGTCCTGCTCCTGCTGCAGCCTCTGAATCATGGAATCCAGAGGACTGGGCCCTTCCGCCGCCTGCTCACTCACCACTTGGTTCAGGCCTGGAGTTAAGAGAGAAGAGAACCAGAAAGATAGATGAGACCATCAACCGCAAATGTCTCATAACAACTGGATGTACACATTTCCCCATTGCATTCATTTTTATTTCTAGTCGAGGCTATTTAATTGCCGACAGCAGGGCAGTATTCTGTAACTGGGAAACATGGAGAGTCATTTTGTCTCAAAATAAAATCATCTTTCCCCTCTTGCATCTTCACCTGCCTCCACGGTGCGCTTCAATGCATTTCATAAACAATTGCTCCCGTTTGCCTCCCCGCCAAGACTTTAAACTGTCTTATTATTCAGGTTTTAATTGCCAATTCGGTGTTGTTTCAGTTAAAGCGTCTCATTAAGCACATTTGAGAAGAGATCAAAACTCTTGTCAGGCTATAAGAGCGGTGTGATCTGCTAGACAAAAGAGCCTTTGATCAGCTGACAGAAGGCCCCCAGGTAAAGATGTGATCTGAGGGAAAGCGTAGAAGTACAACTGAGTTCTTGCCCTCAGATCACACTGAGAGGAGATACTCCCGAGGGTCTGATTTCTTCTTTAAGCCTCTGTACCTGAGGAAGTGACCCCCATCTGTGGGATGAGCTGCTCGCTCCTGCAGCCCTCCCTGCCTGGCACCAGCCGTTGGTATCTGGGGGGGTGGGGGTTTCCGTCCACATCCACCAGGAAGGGAGGGGGCATGAGGTGGGGCGCCTGCTGGGTCTGCTCGTCCAGCACGTAATTGTTGGCGTCTCTGATCAGCGGCCGGTAGTCGGTGTGGAAGAACATCTGGTCGGCAATCTGAAGCACGGGAGAATAAACATGGAGCATTCACTCAACAGGATTCTAATGAGGAGAGAAGTATTAATTATTTCATTTACAATTATGTTAGTAAATTACAGGTGTATGTATGTTTATAAATATGAAATAGGTTTACATTTGAAGCTTTTCTAGTGTAATTTAATTTATTTTAAACCTGGTGAGTTTTCCTCACTTTATGATTTGTGATTATTATCAATTAAAAAAATGATTTCAATGATTATGGTGTGACTTCTTTTAAGAAAGTCCTTACCCAACAACATATTCTGCCTCTTTTAATTGGAATAAAACACTAGTCCATATTGCTTTTTCAATCACATTTTGGATCTAGCATCAGGACATGATATACATTCATTATTACCATTTGATTTGATATCCCCCTGCTCCTAATGTATTCTTTATATGAGGCTCACCATCCCCCCCATGGGCTTTAACAGTGATGCCTAGATTCAACACAATGGGTATAACAGTGTTTTCTTTTATGTATTTATATATATTTATTTTCTTTGTCTTGAGAAAACCATGAGAAAAACTGTTGCCTGTATTTTTTTAATTTCTTTCTCAATTAGTTTTTATTTTGAATGTTTTGTATCTGCTTCTCTTATTGTTTCTCTGTTCACCTTTTGAAGTTTAGGAGACAGGTTGAAGGGAAAAGACAAAGCGAAAAGCCTGCTGCATTACCTTGTCATATCTGCTACTGGAGCCGAAGCCAAAGATGAGCAGGTGTCCGTGGGAGTCTGTCGCTGCGAAATGTTGCCCATCTGGACTACATTTGCAGTCAAACAGCGCTCCGTGCCCTTGGCCCTCGATCTACACACAGAGGGGGGGGGGAGAGATAGGGAGATAGGGAAATGGAGGCACACGGTAAATCATAGTAGGATTTTCAAGGGGAATTCCAAGCAACCTTAACAATGGTAAAAACAGGACACATTTGACTCAACATGTCAGTAATGTCAAAGCAGCGCCTGCAGAAACTGAAACTTCCTCGACATAAAAGAAAACTGGGGCCTTTAGTTTGTGCTGTAGGTACTTCTTCACTCTTATAAAAGCTTCATTCAATCACAGAAAGAGATCGTTTTATAAGAATGAGCATCTTTTCCCCCTTTTCAATCAAAAAAGGAAGTACTGATCTGAAACAACTTGTAATAGTTTTGCTGCAGACTGAGCAGTGAGAGTTGGTTTCAACACATCGTCATGTTCGTTACATGATGCAGTGAGAAGACAGGCAACTCGGCTTGAACTGGCTTCAATGCTCGGCTCCATTTACCAGTTTTTGCCCAAATATCATATTGAGTGTTGTGTGTACTGTGTAGGTTTTAAATGTTAAAATCAAATAAAAAATACTTTCATTAATGGTCAAAGTCCATATTTTTTTAACTGGATGAATTCTCCTTGCATACTTTATTTACTCTTTGGGAACATGGGACTACTCTCTTTTCCTTTAGCGGCCAAAGACAAAATATAGTATGACAAGAACAGAGGTGGGAAGTAACATAGTACATTTACTCTAGAACTGTACAATTTTGAGGTACTTGTACTTTACTGGAGTATTTCCATGTTATGCTACTTTACTTTGTACTTCTACTTCACTACAATTCAGAGGTACATGGTGTACTTTTACTCCACTACATGTATTTAATACCTTTAGTTACTTTACAGATCTGGATTAATGATGAAATATAATCAACTCTTAAATCAGACTTTAGTTCCACTTGGAGTAAATTCACAAGCTACCCTGCAGTATACAAAGTCATTCAAACTAGCTGCACCTCTACCAGCTTTGAGAACACTTTAATGATCAATCATTATAAGAATAATTCTTCTTTAAAGTGGACCTATTATGCTTTATTTGAAAAATATATTGTAGGGCCATGCCTATACAAAACATGTCTGTGAAGTTTTTTTTTCAAAATACCAAACAGATCACCCATTGTAGCCATGCCTCATACGGCTCATACCCCTGTTTTGAAGCCCTGTCATGCGGCTTTCACACCAGCGCTTTTCAGTTTCTAGCTCCGAGCGGGAGCTTTTCTGGTTCAGCTCCGGTTTCTCTTTTCAGCTCCCGCTCTGTACACACCGCCCACTGGCGCCCCAGAGCTGCCCTTGCTGCGTCATGACGTCACCGTTTACATCGCTGATTTGCCCCCCAAGGGCAGCTCACAACAACAACAACAACAACTGCGTCGGGTCGATGATCGTGTTGCTTTTAATCACACGAAGCCAGAATAAATTGAATAACGACTTCTCCAACCTTATACTTTGCTCCAGAGTGCCGTGGTTCATTGTTTATTAATGTGTTTCTGCAGCATGTACCGACCGCTGCAGTGCTGCTCTTCCACAGGAGTTTATTCTCCCGTTAGCTCCCGGTTAGCTCACACTGCAGCGGCCGCTCTAAAGTATTCACTGTCCGACTCACACAAGCAGCTGATGCATATCCCCAGTTCCCCTTAGCCTAAGTGAATGTGTGTCAGTCTGAATTGACGCTGTTTGGTATCACAACGCTGTTATGAAAGTTTCTCTGGTATAAAACGGGTGATGTTAGCATAGCAACCGAAGCTAAACTGACTACTTGCATCCGATAGCTGCAATAATACAAAACAACACGTCTGCCTCTCTCCACAATGATCGATAACAGTGAACGGATGGTCAAAGTAAGGTACAAATAAACAGAATCACACGAAGCCTGGTTAGTGTTGCCTGACTTTATAAAGTGTGTTTATAGGCACTACTGCTTGTAGGCAGGCATAACAGTCGACCCATGGGAGGTGGGTTTAGTTTCCTGCACGCCTCGACGTAAGAGAGACGTAAGCGACGTCACCTCTTAGCTCCAAAGCTCTTGCCTCTGGACCGACAATTTTTTGGAGCTGGAAATGAGGCGGATTCCGGAGCTAAGAGCCGGCGCAGCTCCGGTGTGAACTGGAAAACCCAGCGCTTTTCAGGCTCTAGCTCCGAGCCGGAGCTGAAAAGGTGCTGGTGTGAAAGGGGCATTAGAGAAACACAGATTTTGGGTCCTTAGCTTGAAAAAATAAAAGAAGAGGAGGCGGAGCTAATGCCTGATCAGAATTCTACCGGAGATAAAGTTAAATTCTGCTGTGATACAACGCCATCCTGTTTAAACCACGTCAAGGATTATTTCTGAAACAGTACAGAGCTCAAATGCTTTTTCTCTTGCAGGTTTATCACAAGGTGAGTTCTTTTTTCCCCCCCTGCTTTTTAAACATGTGCTCTACAGTACAGGTTAGCTCTGAGTGTTAGCGAGGCTCGCTAATGTAAACAAAGACGAGATTACGTCCAAAACACGTCAGGCATTGTTTCTGATAGCAACTTTCTGTGGGTCCGCTGCCGAGTTGACGTCAGTTCGGATGGAATCTGTATCCGCTCGCTGTACCCCTGTTTTTAAAAGATTTGGGTACGGAGGAAAAGAGAGAGGGTTTTATTTTCTGACACTGCGTGAGTTCTCCGACACACCGGGGACACATATTTAATCGTGATTACGATTATGGCTTGCAACGATTACGAAAACAACGTAATCGAAATAAAACGATTATTTTTTTTATTATTATTATTACTTTTTTTTTTTTTTTAATGTATTTCTTTTTTGTATGTTTATATGTTTTTCAGTTGAATTATAGTTAAAGTTCAGGGTAATCAACTGTTCAAAACATACTGCTAAAAAAAAAATTAATAATCGCAATTACAATTATTGACCCAAATAATCGAGATTATGATTTTTGCCATAATCGAGCAGCCCTAATTCTTCCTCATGTAAATGAAAACTAATTACAGTCAATTAAATAAACTCAACGGACGTTGTGCTGTATCTCATGGTGGCTAATTTTAGAGTCGGGTAGTTAACTCTTATGATTCCTTTCTACCTGTGCTGCTCTTACAATACATTAATTAACACTACATGTATTGATATTTAGCTTTCACCCTAATCCTATAATAATCCCTTATGTCCTCAACAGGGGCCGCTATATAGCAAACGTTTCATTATTAGTTTTAAATGTGTGCCATTTCCCATTACACTTTGTGTCATCAAACAACACAATCCACTATGATCAACACCAAGATTTGGCCGACTAAACAGCACACAGAGAGAGTCACTTGTTCCCGGACTGTGATTAATACCTCACTTGGTAACCATAGATACACAGGAAATACAGCAGTGTCTGCAATGATTAAACCCCTAGGTGAATATGTACACTGTGCTTCAGTGTGGTGTCAAGATTTAGCTCTACCCTGCACTCATGCCACACATAGTGTATTCAATGGAAGAGGAAATGCCAGCGTGGAAGTGAGAGAGGTACGAAAGCTAAGAGAAGAGAAAGTGAAAGCAATGATGGAGGAGGGTAACAGTGAGAGGGAAATAATGAGAGAAAGACTGACACTGAGAAAGGAAAGGAAAACAAATGTGTTGTGGGAAAAGGAGGTAAAGACTTATTTTGAAAGCTTATCCGTCTATGTTTTTGCTGACTGCATTAGAAAACCTCTGTTTCACATGTGAGGAGGACCAAATCAGGATGTCGTGACTTTAGTGTGAATTCAGTCAGAGATAACGCAGAGAGTGAGCGGCAATGAGACACACAGGGTGGCCGAGGGTCTCACCATGTTGAAATAAGAGCGGATCTTCACTCCTCTGGCCAGGTCCCACACAATGCAGTTCCCATCATGCCCCGCTGAGAACAGGATCCTGGGATCAAAGGGGTGTGGCTCCAGGACAAACACCTCATCCTCATGACCCTGTCATTAAAAAACATCTCGATTAAGAGTCACAAACAGCCTCAGTGGTTTTTCTCAAATCTTGTGGTTTTGTGCATTTTTACCTAGTTATAAATCAGGCATCCTTTATGTCTGGTTTTAAACACATTGTGATAGATGATGTGTCTGAAGTAAGAACAAGTCAAGTGTAAGTTACACTGACAAAGAACCATTACAATTACATTGGTCATTTCTATTCAAACTTATAGATTTTAGAATTCTCTATAAAAAGATTTAAAGGCCCAGGGTGATAAAATATATATTTGTTCAGTTCAAGAAAAGACAATATTTTCCTAATTCATGTTTAAGGCTTTTAAATAAGGCCTTATTTTCAATGTTAATGTAATTATTGGTTGGTAAGGAACTCTTATTTCCCATCTATTTCTATTGTTTATGTTCCGAGTAAGGTGAAAGCAAAATGACAGGAACAAATACAAACAAAAATGTAAATGCTGTATTACTTTTGTATTGCATTGTTCTATATGTTACATGCTCTGTGTTGGCATGTGCATGTGTTGAATCACCACATACCATGAGTACGTGCACGAGGCTCCCGGTGGTGGAGTTCCACACCTTCAGTGTCAGGTTGTTAGCTGCTGTGATCACGGTGCCGTCATGGCGATCCCATGCTACCATGGTAACCTTCAGCTTGGTCACTTTGTCTTCCAGCGGAGGAGGGTTGTACTTCCTGAAGAGAGGATGTGATACACGGATGTCATGTTTGAGCCAAAAGTGTTTTACTTTATAACTAAAATAAATACATAAAGGCGCAACTACACAACATATTTTGAAATGGTTGAAATGTTATAAAAATCAAGAAACAATTCCTCAACAGTCCATTCCTGCTAATAAAGTCATATTTTATCTTCAGTCCATTTATTTTACTAAATGAATGTTTAAGCTCCTTGTTCACAACATGTGCTGTTTCTGTTTGAATAGCGCATCAAGAACATTATAACATTTATTTGTAACCTAAATATTTAAGTTCATTCAACTCTCTCCCAGTGTGTTTTTCTTTTCATGATATCCAAGCTTCAATTCCAGTATTATAAATATATATTACATTTTTTTTAAGATAACCAGGTTATCTCTGAATCTGCAATTATTGCTGTTTGTTGGGTTAATCCAGACTCTAAGTACTTAAATAGCTCATCAGTGTCACCTCCAATAATTCACTTATGCGTGCTATAAATCAATATTCTGCCTGGGAGCAGTAATCAATCATTTTGACACATTAATGCAACAGCTGTGAAAGTGTTATTTTTTTCAACTTCATTATTTATATCATATATATTGTGTTAAAAAATATTGCAAGAAAAGCATTTTGCAGCTGGTAAAAAGGACAATAAATAAATGTTTTTACTTCCTAATGGTGCATAGTCTACAATGGGAGTATTCACACTCAATATGTCTGGGACTTGAGTATGCAGCATCATTGATTTTTGTCAAATTTAGAGTGACATCCCAACCCACGACTCTGAGCTGTGAGTACAGCAGTGCTGGTAAAAAGAAGAAGAAAAAAAGCCAGACTTTGACAGCCGAGCACACACAATCATACCCGGGTAATTTGGTCTGCATGTCCAGCAGAATGCTCCTCCACCCCTGAGGATGCAGCTGCCATATCCGCGCTGTACCGTCCCTGCTGCCGCTCACAAACCTACCACACACACACACACACACACACACACACATTAGGAAACACGGATTCATGAACTGTAAATAAAACACTTCTATAGAAGCGCTTTGCAACAAAATAAGCGCTTTTATCTATCTGCATGTACTAATTGTTCCCCCCCCCCCGTTTCTTCTACATCTCCTCCACCCCTCCTTCTCTGCTTAGACACTCCTTCGCTGCTGAGATTACAGCAACCCAGGGGAATTAGCTGAGCTTGTTTTTCTGCAAACTCCACACAGGCACAGGCAATTTAACACGCATGATATGTGCAAGTGTGTGTGTGTGTGTGTGGGTGGGGGGGGGGTGTAATAAAGTGTGTATCAGAGAGTAAGTAAAGGTGGTGTTTCTGCTGATGGCACCATTCACATAACAACACCCCCAGGTTCCATATCCACAAACAGCGGAGCACACACAAAAATGTACCTCACTTATTATGTGGCTAATACACACACGCGCGCACACACACACACACACACACACACACACACACACACACACACACACACACACACACACACACACACACACACACACACACACACACACACACACACACACACACACACACACACACACACCACACACACACACACACACACACACACACACACACACACACACACACACACACACAGTTTGAACCTACCTGTCACTGCAATGTGAGAACTGGATGCTGTCGACTTTGTCCTGGTTAAGGAAAATATAGGAGTCAAAACAACGCAATAAGCAACAAGCATTACCTCTGCTAGGTTTGCAAATCATGACAACTTCTTTGTGTATTACTAGCTATATCATAGACATCAATACTAAAGTAAAACTATTGGTGCTAAGATTTATTTTAATAAAAGAACATTTTTAAATAGACAATTCAACTAAATATGTCCTATGCCTTTGCAATACGTTTGGTGATCCTTTCCATCCCTATGTACAGAATAACCTAATGGATCATTTCTTTCATTCAAAGATTTTCTTTAACTCAAAGTCGTCTTACTAGCTCTCTCTCTAGCTGCATCTTACCATCTTCTTCAGTTGATGGAGTTTGCTTAGCTGTCATGGAGAACGTTGAAACACTCTCAAAGACAACCGAGGAAACTCCATCTGCTGAAGAAGTCCATGAAATACTGTAAACAGCTGGGATAAAAGCAAGTAAGTGGGCCTTGAGTTATTTATATTATAACTACTATTCCCAAGTTGGACTATAACCATGTTAATTGTCAATATCTAAGCACTGTACTGTGACATACTGTATAGTTAATAAAACACATTTTAATCAATACAAAGCATTATGTTGACTTACAGTATGGGACTCAAGTTCAGAGATCTTCTCTGGTTGGCCTAAGCCAAAGTAGTACACTCTGATGATGTGATCTGTGCTTCCTGTGGCCAGGAACATACCACCTGCACAAAAAACACAACGGGTCAGAATTAACAACACTCAATACCCGATACTTCCATTAAAACAATTATAATATACACTTCAAAGATCAAGCTATGGTGAAACAAACGCTTTTTCTTGTATTAGTGAGGGCAAACTTTGTGCAAAAAGAAACGTTGAAGTCATTCATCATTCATGGTCAATTTAACCTCAATAAGCAGAGTCATTCCACATTTATGGAAAAGCAGAAGGCCCATTTGTGTGTGGCTGTGTTGCTCTTCAGTTATTCTGCACATTTTTTCAGCTGCTGTTTGCCTTTAGGTGGTCTCAAAGCATGCATGAAAATCAAAAGTAGTTGCCGCCCACCTGCACTGAATGAGGAGCAGATCATCTGGACGCCAGGCCTGGAACGCTCCGTGAATTTACTGGGCCTCTGACTGCACACACACACAAGCAGATACAAAATGAAACGGACAGAAATGGAATGAAAAGAGTGTGTATGTTTTTAGTAGAACATGTTTTACAGGTGGGTATGTCAGCAGATGTTCGCTTCCTTCTTATGTTGTCTTGTACATAACTATATTTAATTTTCGGGATAACAAAAAAATCCCATTTAACTAGTGTTTTCATCATTTGTGTTTCTCACCAAAACTTCAGCGTGCGTGCATCCCACTGCCAGAAGCAGATGGTGCCGTCAGCTCCAGTGGAGGAGAGGTAGCGCTTTGAGCCGCAGCAGAGAGGGGAAAACTGCAAAGACAACCAATTAGGGGTTACAACTAAGTGTCATGGGCAGTCAACAGGAGATGCTAACACTGCAGCCAAAAAAAGAAAGGATAATTAACCCACAACTGTGTCGGGAGAGGAGAGCGATTAGCATACAACCTTAAAACACATAGCTACACAGATACATAGAATATCAAAGCAAAACTTAAAGCTCAATAGCAAATATTAAATTGATAGTAATCTTAGAAACAAATGAAGCTAATATTTATGTATTATTTGTATCATGTTTTCAGCAGGAACAAAGAGCATGAGGCTCTATGCCAAGGACAGAGCAGGGAAAGTGAAAACAGACAACATTAAATAACACCTGCATCATCCATAAACAACTGGAGCCATTATGCACATTCCTGTTTGTAAATGTGGATAATAGTCTGTCATGCCATCGTTTGCCCACACGTTAGAGTGTTCTCTTTATATAAGACTCATTATCAGGTTCATACTGTATTTGAATGTTGTGCCTCTCCTGTGACATGTTTCCATGCTTTAATGTTCAAAAGCTCTTTATTTTCCTCAAACTGCCTGTGCTGCAGCACCTCTTTCCACCCTCTGTCTGAAACCAGAGCCCAGTCTGCTCTGAATGGTTATCTGGCCGGCTCTGTTGTGATTGGTCAACCGCTTAGAGATGTCCCGCCACTTAGTCTGTCACATACAATGTGTTGGAGCGCTAGCCAATAGAAGCTTGAGTGTTACACAGTGATGTCATTATGTTACTGAAGTAAACAAAGGAATTCAATGGAGGCATTTCAGTAAGGGGGGGAGAGTGTGAGTACACAGGGATTATAGCCTTTGCAAACCATTTACATGCACAAAAACCTATATAACACACTACAGAAAAGGGATAACCCTAACAATCATAATAGGCAGGGGTGCACATAACTGGTACACAGATCTGAATTGCGTAATGTCACTTGTGTCACTACGCACCTTTGCGTACCTCAAAACAAAACATACATTTCGTCTACACGTGTTTCTTGTCAACACTCAATGGAGTAAACTACGAGACTTGTAAAAACCAACAAAGACATTAAGCAGCTACGTTGCCGTTTCGCTCCCTGCAAAAACTCTTCGGACTTTCTATGACTGATTGAACTGGAGCTGGGCGAGCCGCCTCCATAAAAGACGGACCTGTGAAGCTTACAGGAGGCAGAGGCTTAGATCACCTGACGACAGAGTTGTTCACCGTGTGCACAGACGGGGTTAACGTCGGTATGAACAACAGAATTGTGCCAAAACTCCGCCAACTGGCTGCAGTGGGAGACTCCCTGAGCACACTCTGTTCCCCGCGCACACACTGGAGAACTGCGCAAAATCAGCTGATCACAACGTTCACGCCCTGTGGTCAAGCTGCTGCTGTTTTATTTACAACAAAGTGGAGTGATACACACAGTTGCAAACTTCCTCAGGGTGTTATGGAAGAGTTTGAAAAAAGACAGAGGTGGAAGAAGTACTCAGATCTTGTGTAGGAATACTCTGTTACAGTAATAAATCCTGCACTCAAAATGTTACTCAAGTAAAATTAGAAAAGTATTATCAAAATATAGTGAAAGTTCCAAAAGTAAAAGTAGTCATTGTGCAGATTGGTCCATTTCAGAATAATATATATGATATGTTTTATAATGATTGATCATTAAAGTGTTATCAAAGCTGGTAAAGGTGCAGCTAGTTTTTTGTTTTTTTTATATATATTTTTTTCTATTGACATTTGGCAGCAAACAATTACACATTGTTTTTTCAAGACATAGTAATTGTACATATTAAGTTTGTTTGTCCGAAATGCCTTTTTCTTTTTTTTACACAAAGATAAAATAAAGACAGTAAAAAGTACGAACAATACGAACATTAGGGAGCGATCAGGAATTCACAGTAAAATCATACGTTTGTAAAAATAAAATCTGGCCTATGAGGTTTTATGAAATCAGTCCAGTTTCTCCATCGTGACACAAATAGTTCCAGTTTGTGATTGACAGATGATGTTATCCTCTCCATTTTGTAAATGTCCATTGTAATATCCATCCATGCGTTTAAAGTTGGGCTATCTGGTGATAACCACTTGTTTGTAAGAGATTTTTTACTCGCCACCAGCAACAGATTTAATAAATATTTGTCTTTTTTAGTCCATTCTTGAGGTATTAGTCCAAAGAACAAAGTCTTACTGTCCATGGGCACATGACATTTGAAAATATCTTTTAAGGCTTTATGTATGTCTCTCCAAAAGACCTCAATAACAGGGCAGGCCCAGAAAACCTGATAATGACTTGCATTTGAATTTCCACATGTTCTCCAGCAGTCTGTGGAGTTAGCACCATAGTGAGACTTCTGAGTGTTGTAAAATATCTTATCAGGCTTTTCCAACCAAACTCCCTCCAGTTATGTGAACTGCTACATTTCCACTGACATTTCCATATTGTTGTCCATTCCTCCTCAGATATGATAACCCCTCCTTCATACACTTTTTCACCAATGATTTTCAATGACTTATCCATGACCTTTACCTCATTTTCCATGACCAAAAAAAAATTACCACTGAAAATTGTTTATTTTAACATGGAACAGGAAAATAAGGTCTGCATATGAAACATGTTGTGCCTATCTAAAACAAATCAAATAGTAGGCTTACTAGCTTCTACACGCTAAAGCAACTGTAGTCAGGGATGCAAACTCATGAGGTATGAAAAAGGTGACAAGGATCCGAGCCCCCCGACCCCACGGAATATCGGCTTTAAAATGAGGAATAACAGGATGTTAGCAGTCAGAGCAACTAAAGCAGCAGGTAATAATAACAGAAACGCCAAAGAGTCACATCTAGTAGAAATATATAAAAGCATTTCTTTTAATTGTGTAGCAGTCAGTTTATAATTTTGGCAGCACTGTTGGGCATTTTGAAAATGTCTTTCTATCTGTATTAGCCACTGGTGTAAAGTAACTAAGTTCATAAACTCAACAAGTACTATACTTGGGTACAATTTTGAGATACTTGTACTTTATTTAAGTATTTCAATGTTTTGCTACTTTGTACTTCTACTCCTCTACAGTTCAGAGGTACATGGTGTACTTCTACTCCTCTACAGTTCAGAGGTACATGGTGTACTTTTCCTCCAGTACATGTATTTAATACCTTTAGTTACTTTACAGATGTGGATTAATGATGTGAAATATAATCAAGTGTTAAATCAGACTTGAGTTCCACCTGGAGTAAATCCACAAGCTACCCTGCAGTATACAAAGTCATTCAAACTAGCTGCACCTTTACCAGCTTTGAGAACACTTTCATGATCAATCATTAGAAAACATATCATATATATTATTCTGAAATGGACCAATCTGCAATGACTACTTTTACTGTCGCTACTTTAACTATATTTTGATGATAATACTTTTGTACTTTTACTTGAGTAATTTTGAATGCAGGACTTTTACTGTAACAGAGTATTCCTACACTCTGGTACTTCTACTTTTACTCAAGTACAAGATCTGAGTACTTCTACTTTTACTACAAGATCAGAGTACTCCCACTTCTACTAAAGTACAAGATCTGAGTACTTCTACTAAAGTACAAGATCTGAGTATTTCTACTAAAGTACAAGATCTGAGTACTTCTACTCGAGTACAAGATCTGAGTACTTTTACTTTTACTTATCTGAGTACTTCTACTTTAACTCAAGTACAAGATCTGAGTACTTCTACTTTTACTCAAGTACAAGATCTGAGTACTTCTACTTTTACTCAAGTACAACATCTGAGTACTATACTTTTATTAAGTACAAGAACTGAGTACTTCCACTTCTACTAAAGTACAAGATCTGAGTACTTCTACTAAAGTACAAGATCTGAGTATTTCTACTAAAGTACAAGATCTGAGTACTTCTACTCGAGTACAAGATCTGAGTACTTTTACTTATCTGAGTACTTCTACTTTAACTCAAGTACAAGATCTGAGTACTTCTACTTTTACTCAAGTACAAGATCTGAGTACTTCTACTTTTACTCAAGTACAAGACCTGAGTACTTCTACTTTTACTCAAGTACAAGATCTGAGTACTTCTACTTTTAAGAACAACATCTGAGTACTTCTACTAAAGTACAAGATCTGAGTACTTCTACTTTTACTCTAGCATAATATCTATACTTATACCACCTCCGTTTATAGCCTATGAAAAGAACTCTTAGAAAACGAAGGCTAAAGCTAACGTTAGCAGATAGTGACAATGTATGCTAGCTTGCTAGCTAGCTCAACGATTCCTTAAATGATATTGCGACGTTTCAGTTCACATCACGCTCTGCCGCTCTGAACACCCCGTTCTAACAGCTGTTCACCAGCGGTGCAGTCTGTGCCACAGTGCACAGTTAACGAACGCACCGTAGCTAATGTATCTGACCCTCATCCCGGAGCAGCAGAGTTCAGCCGACAGGCAGGAAGACTCCAGCACACATATATTAAAAAATAACACCATGCGCGTCATGATGGCACATAACAAATCGCGACCGCAGATTATTTCGGCGATTAGATAAAATGTAAATTATATTTGACGCAACTTTAGTTACATTTCCATGACTTTTCCAAAACTTTGGGAAAAATATTGTTTTCCATAACTTTTCCAGGGCCTGGAATTTGCATTTTTAATTTCCATGACTTTTACAGGTTTTCAATGACCGTACGAACCCTGCTCCTTCCTTTTTGGATTTCACATATGGTTGAGTGTATTTTAAGATTCAACAGCCCTTTTTACATACATGAAATAACTTTGCTATCTGTTTTTGAATCGTATTTTTTTTTTTAATAGTTCTATCACACCTGTACTTGACTCTGTTATAGTTTGAACCTTTTTGTTGGTGCAGCTAGTTTGAATGACTTTGTATACTGCAGGGTAGCTTGTGAATTTACTCCAGGTGGAACTAAAGTCGGATTTAAGACTTGATTATATTTCACATCATTCATCCACATCTGTAAAGTAACTAAAGGTATTAAAATACATGTAGCGGAGTAAAAGTACACCATGTACCTCTGAACTGTAGTGGAGTAGAAGTACAAAGTAGCATCAAAGTCAAGTAAAAATATCTCAACATTTTACTTAAGTACAGTACTTGAAGAAGTGTACTTAGTAACTTCCCACATCTGAAATCAGATATGACTTCAAGTCATGTGATCGTTTCTTAGTATTTGATCCTTGAACTTGGCCTCAGGAAATGCAAGGACTTCACAGTTTTGGCAACAAGTTTTGGAGAAAGCAAATCGGAGGCTTAAAAAGAGACAGGGAGGTGCATCTTCATCATCGTCATCTAGCATGCAAGAAGTGTAAATAGAGGACAGTGAAGGAGACAGTGAGGAGGACCACACTTTGTGTGGGGTGAGTACCAAACGCTGTCTCCTGGTAACTCACTAAAAGAGTGATGTGCACACCTGATAATAGGGCCGTTTTACATTTCAAACTAACTGCAGTAGAATTTCAGTTTGTCATAATCTAAATATTGTTTTAGTGGCTTTTCTCGTTGCAGGCATAATTCCTAGAATAACAACAGCTAGGGTACTACTTTAGTCTAAACTGAGCAGTTTGTTACAGACAGACATAAATGGTGGCAGGAATACAAAAATATTATAAGTGGCTTTTAAATTCTCTTTTCAGCTAAATAACTACACACGCACAAACATGAAGTGCTGAGTGTCCTCGTACCTGCAGAGAGGTGATGGAGGCTGCATGTCCCTCCAGGACGGCTAGAGGGGCGCAGGTCTGTAAGCACCACACCCTGATGGTCTTGTCACATGACCCGGCAGCGATCATGGTGTTCTCGTAGCTCACAGCCATGTCTGAGATCTCAGCGGCGTGTCCGCGCAACGTGGCCAGCAGACGCCCGTCATCTGTTCCCCAGATCTTCACCAGGCAGTCGTCTGAGCCCTGAGGAAGAGAAGAAGGCAATCAGACTCCAGTGAGGACTAGTATTTTAGTTTGAGAAGTGGCGTGTCTGCCCTCGGATTCACTTCTAGTAGGACTAATTGTCTCTAACATGACTAACATGTCAAGTTTTTAAATACTTTAAATAAATCTGGGCACGCTGCAGGCTTCAGACTGTCAGCAGACTGACACACGTGGAATGCAAACAGAAGAGGGAATGAGGGGCTTCAGAAAAAAGAGGTGATTAATCTTCCGTGAGTTAACAAGTGACAACGAACAGTTATAGGCACATGATTGTCAGCAGCTCAACTTCTGTTTGTGTATTTCCATCCACTTCTAATTTGAGTATTTAATATATGGTAGACATCGCCAAATGAGCATGTTACTGTGGTGTCTTGGGATATTTGGGTCGGATATAGTTTAGTTACCTATAAAGGATATTTGTTGTTGTTGCCTAAACAATTGTATTGATTTTCATTTATTTATTTTCCTTAATAATGTAGCTGTTCTTAATGCAATCCAGGAAATGTAAATGTAACCCTGGTTGGGATGTTAGGATAAAATAAGCCAATGTTTACATTTTCCCAAACCAATCTTATAATGTATTGTGAAATCAAGGAAATATCAATAAAAGTAGTTTCTATTTTTGCAAATGAACTCTTCATATTTTTTATTAATGGAAAATAATAAATACATTACCTTTAGTAATGCAAGAACAATTACAGAACGCAAATATAGTGCAAGTACAATAAGTTCCAAAATCCTTTTTGTTATTTTATTTTTTAAACTACACCGTGTTCATTATAGAACACATCATGTAAATGTGCTTTATTTATGAAATCAGGTCTCTGCAATCACGCAAATGTTTCCTCACACTCTACTTTGCATTTGGGTATTCACAATGATGTGGTCACAGTGTGCCGGTAGGCATAATTAATGACATCCAACTTGCTATTTACAGACAAGTAACAGGTCAAAGAAACACATTGATTCAGATAGCTCAACTTGTATTTTAAAGGGGCCATCTTTTTGATCTTTTTCAGCTTGTCATTTGTATGTTGTGCCTCTACTATGACATGTCTCCATGCTTTAATGTTCGAAAAGGTCTTTATTTTCCTCATACTGTCTGTACTGCAGCACCTCTTTTCACCCTCTGTCTGAAACCAGAGCCTAGTCTGCTCTGATTGGTTAGCTGGACGGCTCTGTTGTGATTGGTCAACTCCAAGTACAATCGCGGAATTTCTGGGGCGGGGGTAACTCCCTCTGGAGGGAACTTAAGGATCATAGCCTTTGCAAACCATTCAGATGCACACAAACACATATCTGAAACACTATAGGGAATTAAGACCCAGAAATGTACAATACGGCCTCTTTAATATTATACACTGTGGGATAGGCGTGTCTCTCTGTGTGTTCTAGCAGTAAGTAGAAGTAAAGTCCTCTCAGTAATATATTTATTGTCAGTATTAAGTGGAAGCAAGCTAAGAGAGGTACAATTTCTTTGGGAAAAAAGGCAATAATTATAAATAATCCATCATCCATAAAGTCAAGTGTATAATACATCTGGTAGCATAGAGGCAGCTTCTAGCACAGCCTTTAGTCTGGATTGAAAAAGCATGACCCTTAATGAAGACATTGATACAGCCTATAGGGACTTTAACTTCTGGCTGTAATCCAGATTGTAAGGGGTTAAAGAGATTGTGATCCAACATGGAGCCAGAGCCATCTGTGCCTTGATTAGGAACCAGTGTAAAGGTGTATAATGCACAGTGTGACAATATGTTATATCTTTATTTTTGAAAAAGATTAGTGGCTGGAAATAAATAAGAAACGTGTAAGGAAAGTGTTATAAATAGAACATTTTAAAAGTGTGATGGCACATTTTCTTAACTGAATGATCAAATATGCATTTCAGGTGTGATCACATTGAGTGAGTTAGAGAACATGCCAAGAACACATCCTTTTATATCTTCAGAGCTTTTGTTTCTACAATAACAGCAGCGGAATGGATCTTTTGGAGAAAATGTTAGATGAAAACTCCAACCCCCTTCTTTGAATAAATCATAATCAGCAGAGTCGGACTGAAGCTGTTATTTTATGTGATCAAAACAGGGAACACTCCCTTAGCGAGTTAGAAAAAAGATCTCAAGGACGAATTACCAGACGGACGAAAACCAGATCTGCCCAGGCCTGAATGCAGCAGCGTCAGAAAAAGACTTTCCTTGTTGCTGTAGATGTGAAGTTAAGCTAGTATGAACAATGCATATTAGCTGCTCCAATGCTGCAGGTCTCCCTTGAAAAAGAGATCTATGATCTCAATGGGACCAATCTGGTTAAATAAAGGTTTGAAATGAAATGAAAAATGTGTCCTTCCCAATGTCTGTGATAAGGAGCTTGCAGCCATTTCTAAAACGATATTACACAAATCAATGTGGCCAATCGATGGTTAGCTAAACCTTTATTTACTTATGCATTGATCGAGAAATCATCACAGTAAATGTTTACACTGGATATCAATCAATGTGTGTTCCGCTGCAGCACGGTGGAGAGGAAAAATACTTCCAGAAATAAGAAAAGATATAAATAAAAAGGATCTTGTGATGGAAGGAGACAGTGAGAGAGAAAAGGGAAAGGGGAAAAGTGAGAGAAACCAAGAGTGAATTTGAATTCTGGCACTTAGCCAACGCCTCAGAGGAAATATTTTCTCCAGTTATGATGAGAAATGGCAAGACGAGGGAGGGAGAGAGGAACAAAGGAGGGGCAGCGCAGGATGAGGGACTGGGGAGAGAAATAGAGAGTGTAAGAAAGAGAGACAACAGGAAACAGAGACATATCTACCCCCCCCTCCTCCACTCCGCTCCCTTCGTCTCACTGTCAGCAGCCAGCCATTTTTAGAGATGTAAGAAGAAATGGTGTACAGCAGCAGGCAGTGTTTGACTCAAGGATCCAAACAGAAAGCAACATTAAACTTACATTATCTCATTGTTCCTTCAATGTCTAACATTCTGCTGTAGCGCTAAACCGACCACATGGAAATAAAGAACACAGCACAAGGATACTAGTGGCACCGGGAGGGCAAAGGTCAACTTCCTCCTTTAAAGACTCCACAGGTTTTGTTTTGTGATTTTTCTTCCATTCAGGGTGAATTCGGCTAAAGCTGTGAGTCATTTGGTAAAAGCGTCCCACGGCTGTAAGGTAAACAGTAATTACCTCCTACCAGAACTGTAACAACAGCGAAAACACAGAGCCTTTGTCATACTGGTGAGAAAACACAGCTTGTAACACTCATACATACAGCATGAGGGGACTGAACGACCACTAGCGCACATTAAAGTAACCGATCCTTTAGAGCTCTTCAAAATGCACCTGGGCTGCACAGTTCATCTCAAAATGGCAAACTTAATTGATGCAATATCCACAACGCAGGAAGTGAAGTGTTTGTTAAATGAGGGCCTATAAAAGATATTTTACAGACTTAACTAAATATCCCTGTTTGGTACAATTACAATATGATCATTGACATTATTAATGACGCGAGTAATGTTTAAAAAATGATTATTCCCTCCAACATAAAGCAAGATATATTGATTTAAACGTGTATCCACACTGGTAGCAGGATGTATCAAAATGTAGGTATTTTTCATGATGAAAAATGATTTTGAAATCGAATCCACAAACTCAGATTACTATGCAGAAACAGATACAGCCGCCCTTTGAATTGTAAGAAAATGATAGTTGAGAAAGTATTTTGAACAGTCTCTGCTGATTTGAACCCCTCAACTCTCAGATTAAAACAGAGAAGAAATGACACTCGCCATTGTGTTCTTTATTCTTTTATAGGTCATAAAATACTGGCAACAGAGAGACATACAAATCTAAAATCAAGTTGATCTGCAAATAAATCCAAAATATAGTCTACGGTTGCATTTTTTGCAGATTTTAAGTTTATTTCTCCACAACTGTCAACCATCACTTTGCCTTTGGGACATTAGTTTTTTAAGAAGCAGAGAGTTGTCTTGCGGCTCTATGTTGTTTGAGCCAGAGGTTCTCTTCTTTCCATACCGTTCCCTAGGTTAGTGTTTTTCAAAGTGGGGGCCCCGACCAGGGATCGACCGATATGGCTTTTGCAAGGCCGATACCGATACCGATTATTAGTAATCAAGGAGACCGATAACCGATATTTGGAACCGATATACATTTGCAGTAAAATCAGAAAATCTAGTGTCAAAATGTAGAATAACACAAACTCCAACACAACTCAACACAACTTCTTTGAAATGCATTTAAGCATATATTATGTTTAATGAACTTTTAAACATCTTACAACTGGTTTCCTCTCTGTGCCCTTTTCTTTAGTGCAGCCATCTACTATGAGTTAGAGAGAGACAAGAATTGGGGCAGCAGGCTGACATGCTTAACTAACAATAATGCTTAATTTATTATATCAAACCAATGCCTGTCTGTCTAGCATAAAATCCCAATAAGCTGCTAGCAACTGCAAAACACTAGTGCTTGCTAATGTTTTGCAAACTATTAAAAGTGAGGCTATTACAGTAGACCTAACGTTAGACTAGTAGCCTCACTTCTAAACATTTGCTAAATACATTAGCTAATGAGCTTCACATATCAACCTGAAAAACTTCGAGGCTCCACTCGCAGCCCCCCCTCCGCACCACAGTTCCGCTGCGAGACGCTGCACGCTGACTGACTTCCCGCGTCCCTGTGTAACTGGGAAGCTGATAGAATTGGATCAATAGATCGTGCTGTTTTTGCAGCTTCAGCATAGGGGATTGGGATGTTTATTGAACTTCGGCTTTCAACTGATTTACCTTCGAAACACATGTGGCTCTGCCGCTCAGCGCTGCTGCTCGCCTCTGTCTGTGTCTGCGTTTTTCGCACCTGCCTGTAATCTGAGAAGGTCCCGCCTCGATGGCTGGCTCCCGCCCGGAAAATCTTGTTGATTGACACTTCAGTAATAGCCTATCAGATAGCGCTGTGGGCGGGACATTGCTCGTGTGACTGCAGACAGAGAAACGGCCGCATCAGAGCCAAAGTGTTATCGGCAATTTTATAAAAAAAAGGCTGATACCGATAATCGGTCAAATGAGGAATATCGGTCCCGATAATCGGCCTGGCCGATAATCGGTCGACCCCTAGTCCTAATAGTCGGACTATAAAAAAAAAACACTGGCGAGAAATAAAAAAAGGTTATAATTAGATGTATCAAGCGTCTGCTGGCAAACAGGTTTGTTCTCTGGCTGCAGTGCATTTATTTATCTCTTGAGCACACACACCAAAATGTATTATCAGCAAAACAAGGACACGCAGAAAACAAGGTCACTACCCAGAACGCCTTTTGGTTTGCTGAGAAGTAAATGTGCCCTTTTCAGAAATTAATTACTATTCTCTGGAGGTTTAAAAGCACTCATATGTTGATAAGAGTATTAAAAACTTGAAAAATATTCCTCTAAGGTACATTTAGAACAGATAAAAAATGTGCGATTAATTTGCGATTAATCGCGATTAACTATGGACAATCATGCGATTAATCGCGATTAAATATTTTAATTGACTGACAGCCCTAATTATTTTGCAAAGCACTGGAAGGTAGGACCACATGAAGAGACATTTTCCAAGTTTTAGATGAGTACATCATCTCAAATGGACTTGACTGGTCTCGTTGTGTGTGTGGGTGTGTGTTCAGATGGAATAACATGACTTTCAATAGGCTACCAAAACACTATAACACACGCTTTACAAGCAGCAAGAGGAAGCCAAGCTGAGTTCAACCAAGGCCCCAGGAAGTGAGCCGGGTGTTGAAACAAATGTTCATAGTGGCTAAATGGTGGTACTACAACTTCTGTGACCGTGAGTTCAACTTCCAACACACCATGAACACAACACGCACAGACAGCAGCCTTACCGTGAAGATGCGTCGTCCGGTCCTGTCGAAGGTGACGCAGTAAACGGACGAAAGATGTCCCAGAATCCTCTTGTGCATCTTCATGTGCAGGTACACCACCGTGGGCACTAGCTGCTTAAGTCTGTAGGAGCCGTTCAGTCGACGGCCGAAGTTTGTCTCCACTGGGAAACAGAAATGACACAGACACCAGTGAGGAATGTGCAGGAATACACATTGATTCTGAAGCAAAACATAATATCACCACTGCTAAATATAACATCAGCTAAAGGACCATGGCAGCTAATAAGATAGTACGGAAGATCTGACTCCTAGACTGAATACCAAAAGCATGACGAAGACTGAAAATTGTGTTTTGTTTTGCAAAGTGTTCTCTTTACCAATATTAGGTGGGCTCCCATAGATAATAGGTGGCTCCGGTGGTCTTCCACAGTGCAGAGCAGCCAGCGCAGAGCCCTTCCACACAACATGCTTGCAGCCTGGAGGAGGATGAACACAAACAGAGATGCATAAAGATATACAGACACACATTTTATACACATGGTTTCTGCAGGTTTCAACAAATTAAATGGAAGGATTTTGAAGACCATATAAAGTGAAATTGAATTCCCATTCTTTTTGGTCGTAATACTGGCACAAGAAGTCCTAGAATTACTTGAAGTAAATTGATTGATTTATCAAATTGGTTATATTATACAATAGTCATATTTAACAGCAATCTAAGTCTAAATCTAGCTACATCTAAGATCTTAAATGAAAGAAGCTGGTAGGGTAGAATGACAGTCACCATGGAGATAAAGAAGCACTTAATGAATGTGCTAAATTAGATTATGATACGAGTTAAACACCTTTATTTTGATTGCGGTTTTGTTCTCCCGCCAACCAGGACACATTCACTTTGACAACTCTCTTCATTGTTTGCAGTTACCATGACATTCAAGTCATATTTAACATTTATTTATTTATTCTAAATTTCAGACAATTTAATTTAAGACTTTTTAATGACACATGAAAACATGAAGACAGTATTTATTATGGATTGTCCATATTGTATTCATCTATTATATTTACATAAGTACAAGGGAACGAAATGTAGTGAAAAGAGGTTTGTTGTAAGGACATGCAGAGAGCTGTAGTTGTGTGTTTGCATATTAAAGTAAATATTTAGAATGTATGCACTCACTCTTGCTGGTGCGGAGGAGATTCTGCCGGCCGGCCCCCAGCAGGCTGGTGAGTCCCGGCACGCTGGCGGGGACCTCGGTCTCCAGGAGAGGACACACTCTGGAGCAGACCTGCAGCAGGTGTTCGGGACTGATGTGCCGGTATAGCTTCACCTGAACACACACACACACACACAATGTATACATCACTTCAGGGGACATTACATTGACTTACATGCATTTCCTGGAGACTTATCCTAACCTTAACCATAACCAGCACATGCCTAACCCTTACCCTTACCCTAATTCTAAACCTAACCAAGTCTTCACCCTAAAATTAATGATTCCCCTCATGGGTACCTCCAATTTGTCCCCATAAGGGAGGCGAGTCCCCACACGTGACTGTGTAAACAGATGTAGGTCCCCACAAGTATAGTAAGGCTAGGCCACACACACACACACACACACACACACACACACACACACACACACACACACACACACACACACACACACACACACACACACACACACACACACACACACACACACACACACACACACACACAGATTGAATAGCAAAACTGGAAACTGACTGAAATGTGTTCAATTGTTGCACAAATGTGATTCCAGACATCAAACAAGCTCTCTCAAAAAAGATGAACTATATTAGTACACCAAAAACAAAGGAATAACATAAAAGAAGCAGTTTTCAGTAGTCCTAATAGTCGGACTATAAAAAAAAAACACTGGCGAGAAATAAAAAAAGGTTATAATTAGATGTATCAAGCGTCTGCTGGCAAACAGGTTTGTTCTCTGGTTGCAGTGCATTTATTTTCTCTTGAGCACACACACCAAAATGTATTATCAGCAAAACAAGGACACGCAGAAAACAAGGTCACTACCCAGAACGCCTTTTGGTTTGCTGAGAAATGTAAGAGTAAATGTGCCCTTTTCAGAAATTAATTACTATTCTCTGGAGGTTTAAAAGCAATAAACTGAGTACGGCTAACAAGGACTACAACAATATGTTATTCAATTATGTTTTCTTTTCAGATTAAAACAAATTCCATAAACTAAATGAATGCTTGGATTGCCCACAGTATTGAGTATGTAAGTTGCTTTGGATAAAAGCGTCTAACAAGTAACATGTAATGTAGTTAGGATGCTTGTCTTTTAGAAGGATGTGTGTGCCGTTCACATGCAATGTAGTGCATCAGCAGGGGAGGGGGGTGTGGCATGCAACACTGCACTGATATAAACACAGTGGGTCTCTGATTGCACATGGCGACTCTCCTGCATGACCTACGTCTGAAGATACACACGCCTGAGTGACTGGAATAGCAGCGATACACCAGCGGAGTTAATTATGCAGCATGCAGCCGCACTGTGTTTCATTCAGGGTGTGTTCAGGGTTTCAGGGTGTGGGGTTATTTCAAATGTATCCATTTAAAATGAGCTTTGTTTCAGACACATCTCATTTAAATATCTGAACGGGGTCAAATAGGCCTGAAATCATACAATTACACTGACACACACATTTTACCTCCATTCCTTTATCTGACAGTAACACTTATTATCTGTGGCACACACACCTATACACACACAGAATTAATGACCCCTTAATTGCTTTCAACAGCCTTGCAGGTTCAAATACGTGATCAGTAATTCTAAGCACATATCGGCACACTACCAGGCAAATGCAGCGCTGTTAAACACACACACACACACACACACACACACACTGAAAAGATAACAATTTGCTCCATTTTACTTGCTTCTTAATGGTACTGCATAACACTCCCCTTGTCATAACAGCAATACCAGAAAGCACATGGCCCCCTTACACATGACAATCCCCACCTTACATTTGAATACACTGTTCTAAAATCAATAATGTATTCAAAACATAATTATCTTCAACATATGGTTCTCATAACTGAAAAATCCAATCATTGTTGAGATCCACTAGTTATTTGAGGTCAAAATTAAAATGACACATGTGTGTAAATATGGTTACAAATAATTACGGGTGCTATTTTAATTAAAAAATAGCTCAAATGTAATGTTTTCGGGATCAATTCCATATGCACAATTAAATAATCACATCTCTAATTAATCCGCCCTAATTAATTAGATGCAATTAATATCGTTAATTAATACGTTATCAATGAAGCCAACGTTGATTTCTCATTGTTGCCCAACCCCCTTCTGTACAGACCCAGACATATACACCTAACAGCCTCCGATCAAACACATCCAACCGTGATCCCCTATATAACACCATGTGTATATTCAGTCTAATAATTAAAAACCATCCGCAGTATGTTTTTGTTTTTTTCTAATAGAAGACAATTATGCACAATAGACAGGAGGCAGGCTGATCGGCAGGGAATGGGAGGGGGGGGGGGGCAGCAGAGCCAAGCAGGAAGAGAGGGGGAGAAAAAACACATGCAGGCAGAAAGACAGTCAATAATCTCTAAAACGTGTAAATGTACACCCGGGTGAATGTGCACTTCATGCGATATCGTCTCGCATATCCATGTGTCTGTGTATGAGAGAGAACGAATCGAGAAAATCCAGCAAATTAAATAGGTCATAAACCAATATTTTTATATTAATATTCAAATCAAACTTCAATTAAATAAAATAGCAAAACAAGTGGGGGTTCACACCTCACCACAATGGCGAAGAAATAAATATGTACGCGATGATTAATTCTCTCCACGCCCCCATGCGTAAACGGCGCTTTCAGACGAGCCCTGATTGTTTACATGACAATTAGCACTTCATAATAGAGCGATTATAAGGTATCCTCTCATCGTTACCTCTCATCTTCAACATAAACTCATCTCTTCTCCTCCATCCGAGTTTGCAACCACAAAAAATGCTCTCCAGAAAATGCCTCCACAACAGCCCTGCACAGAAGCCTCCTCTCAACTGGCTCGCTGTAACTCCAGCTTTGCTAAATATACTGTTTATATTCTCCTTCAAAAACTCCAGTTTTCTAACTCTTGCCCCCTGTGTATTTTCAAACCCATGCACACACATTATGCAGGACAAGAGCGCCTCCATCTCTCTCTGGCTTGTGGCGCAGGGAGTCCCTCCTCCGGATCCTGGCGCTCCTACACCACAACACTCATGACGTATCAACATTTCACACACATTTTTCCAACAACTATTACAACCTTTTGCACATGCATGGCACCCAACTCGCACACCACGGTGCACAGGAGGCTGGGACCCGAGCCCTTGGTGCCCCACATCGGCCCCAACTTGCAGCCAGCTAGCCCTGCAAAGTCCTTTACAGCTTTTTCTTTACCACCTGATTTAAAAATTGCGGGAAATTCAATTTTTATTTTGCTCTCTAAAAACTTTTCCCTCAGTTATAGAGCTCCCTTACCAAATTTCTGTACGTCCCGGGGTGCTCCTGCCCTGTCCAGTCCAGCCTTATGGGTAGCAGCTAAGATGGAAAAATAATGTCGTCGTTATCATTCAGGTTATAAATGTAGCAGGTGATTTTTTTAAAGAGTACATGATAAATCAGAGTGAAAGCAACATGACAAAGTACAGTGCAGAGAGAAGCATCTCTCTCGTAGTGCTGACTGCTTACCTCCTTCTCCTCCACCTCCCTTATCAGGGTCTGAAAATAGGATACAAATACAAAATTACACCCCATGACGATTTCGGACATATTATAAATTATCCTAAAATGCATAAACACCAACCTCGGCTGCTTTTTGACACGGTCCAGCTTCTAGAAATCGGGCTATTAGAAAGTACAGTTCTGGTATGGTTGGAGGGGGAGAAGAGGACGGGAGCTGCGTTAGAAGAGGGCACCGAGGAAATTGGGGGGATATTACAACAACCATGACACATTTTCCGTTCTCCTTTACTCACCAGAAGTCAACTGCGCGATGTGTGAACTGTCTGAAGCCATTTTGGTGTTGTTTGCCAGGGCAGCGCCAGAGCCTGTGTGCTGGGTCTAGGTGGCTGCCCTGTAGCTGTCACTGTTTATCCACCAGGAAGAGGCTCCATTCAGCTCCGCTCAAACCGAGTCCCGGCTGCGTCGAGTATATCTCCGCCGAGCAACAAATAGTGCGCGCTGAACGGTTTACCCCGCAAAACACCGTCTTCCTCCAGCAAAAAACCCAGCACAGGATATGTTCCAGGGTTGGGAATCCCTTAGGGTGAATTTTAGTGGCGGTTGGTCTGTTGTGCAGGCATGTTTGTTTAAATCCCCCTCCCCCTCAAAAGCAAAAGCGCAAGCCCTCTGCGGAAGAAGACGAGTGGTGTGTTTGTTTCACGCACGCCACTGTAGAGGGGAGGTAGAAATGGCAGCCTGATGTAGGAGAGGACATTGCTGCAGAATGGCTGTGACTTCGTAGCTAGATTACATTTATCACGGTTTAATAATTACATGCCTATATATTCATAGTTTACATTTTGTTGCGTGTTAATACAATGCAACTCTCGGTTCTATTTTTCTGTGTTCGTAGCTGCGGATGTAGAATGTGGCCACCGTGTTTGAGGGGGATTTCACAGCCGACTTCTTTAGTCAGGTTTTCTCAAATAATACAGATAGTTGTAGTAATTGTGTGTGTTCTCGTCGACTTCGTGTGTTATCACACTGTCGTTAATGTGTAACAAAATGTCTAGCTAACACACCCACTCTCTGGGAGCCGTTTGGTGGGGAAGTCGTCCATTTCTCTTCCAAATACTGCGAGGCAGTAAAATGGGGGAAGGGTTGGAGAAGAAGGGGGATGCATGCAGCTTAATGAATGAAACCTCGTGAGTTACAGGAATTTAATGGCAATGAGACATGTATGCCTGCTACATAATCAGGGAAGATTGTCAAGGAAATACATCACACAGCAACTTCCTCTATGGTTCACTGCAAGGTTATGAGAAAAAGGAACAACACTCAGGTGTTATTTCCTGTTAATAAATAGTATAAGACGTCCCGTACACCATTAGTAATTTTGTGTTAAGTATGTGTTTTATATCTTTATTAAATATGCTCTACATGCTTTAACAGCAGGTGGCCAAAAGTACACGCTATTCTCTAATTGACCTTTACTCTTTTTTTTTAATTTGAAAACATCAATGAAAGCATACATAATTAAATTACCGAATTCTAACTGCATTCTGTTCAAAATTCCCATAGACTCTCTTATAAATTGCGAAACAAAATGTACAGCAATCCAGGGAACCAACTAACTAATTCACAGTGAGAGATATTTACACACCCAAGTGGAACCAGACTATTTAAAAGTGACAAGGAATGTTATAGTTTATTTGTTCCCCTTATTTTTGTCTTTTCATAGTCTAAACTCTGTTTGGAATTAGGTGATTAAATTGTGTTATCTACCTAAATAAAGAATTATTCAAAGCACTTTTCTCATGTGTTATGTGTATTGTTTTAACTGAATAGCATTATCTAAAAAAAAAAGAGAGAGGCATAGCCACTGGTATAGAAACTCATCTCCTATTTATATAACACTTGTCTCACTTAAATCCCTGGCAGACACACCAGGGAACAGACAGTCTGTTGCTGGGAAGATGCTGATGATATGGAAACTTGAACAGATGACAAACTAATTCTCTGCTTCTGTTACTTTCTGAAAATGTGTTTTGTTTTTTATATCCAGTTGATACTTTATTTTGGTGCCAAATGTTTTCTTGGTAAGCTTTTTTACGAAACAAGCAAGCAGTAAGCCTATTCTGCCATTTCAGCATCCTATGGTGACCCTCCTGTGATAGAGTTAGGTCAGCTGCGTCTAATGTCATGTCAGGCTGAATTTTTTAACTTACTCCCCTGGATTTGGATAGAGTATAATCACAAGTACAGTTTGCTGTTTTACAGAACTGTTCTCCAGGCCAATAATAATAAAGGAATGGTGATTAATGACTGCTTACTCGCCTCTTGCAAGAAAGGAATTCAGAGGGAAAGTTCAACAGCTGTGAGAGCCAACTCATATTATTTTTTGTTCAAGCAAAGAGAGTAATCATTTAAGAAAATGTTTTTACATTGTGTACGAAATGTTAGACACCCAAAATAATGAGGATACATTCCCTATTTTAGAGATAGTCATACATAAAAAGAAACAGGACAGAGTGAGATAAGCAAATATTTGAAAAAGCATTGATAGAAATGCAAATGTTACCTTAAGTTGTTTTTCATTTAAAATGCGTCACAATAAAATCCAAAGCGTTATAACTAATTGAAGACCTTTTCAGATGTGTTTTTTTTATTACGATAGATGTTGATTGCATTGATGGAAGTAGAGTTGTATATTTATTAAAGGGAAGTCCGACAATATATAAGATATAAGTCTTGAGTATAGAATATAGTCCTGTGGAGTGAATGTCTGAAGAAGACTTAAAAAAGTTCTGCAGAATTCTAGGAAAGTCAAGAGCTAGGTCTACATATTTATGAAAGTCTTTTAAATCTTCGTATTAAAACATTATAGCAGGATATCTTTTTTTCTGACAAGTAGATGAGAAGAATGATTGAGCAAAGCAATACTCAAAAATGTATTCAGGATAGGAACATGTGATCCCTAATGCATTATTTCAGAACATAATACCAGGATAAATCAATAATCTGTAATAAATATGTAAAATACAAGACATGAACAAACTCTAATTTGAATACCAATTTTTTTTCATCAATTACGACATCAATGAGTTCAATGTTTGAAATATTTTACATTTTTCTTGGTTTAAAAAATGTCATAGTTTTGCTCCTTGAATTAGTGTGCTAAAAAGTTCACGTTAAAGAGCAACACATGGCATCAGTAAAAAAAACAAGTGGAATTTGATTTTAAGTGTCAACCACCTTAAGAATGGTTTATTTAACCACTAAACTAGACCACCCTGCAATCTGTACTTGACAGCCCTCAGGGCATGTTAAAGCACAAAGGCATGGAGGCCTTTGTCAGTCACTTTATGTCACCTGTCATCCGGACCCCTCAGGTGTTGTTGTTGTTGTGCTGGCTGCAGTGGCCACAAGGAGGCAACCTCACTCTGCAGCACCTGTCTGCACAGCGGGCCACAGAGGAGGAACAATGAGGAAATGTGATCATTTACAATTTCCTGTAACTAAGAACATTTTACTGATCATAAGTGACCAGACTTCTTCAACCCTTTTCACTTATTTCCTAATTTTGAACCAAACAATTCTCCTTATACTGTAACAAGTACTAGATATTTGATGACATTAGATTAAACTCATGAATCCAGGAAGCTAATCACTTTTAGTTATTGCTTCTATGAAATTCCATGAGCTTTAATGGTGGTCTGAGTGGTGTGATTACTGTGGTATCACACCACTCAGACACCGCCTGCCCAGCACTACATGTAGATGTTGTGTTAGAATTGTTAAAAAAATGTGTAAGGGTTTAGAATAATTTTAAATAATGGTTCAGGTTATCATTCATGATAAAACCATACCCTCTCTAGGTTTTATGAACCAGTCACTTCTGTGATCCTCAGCTTCACTGGAGGGACTTCAGCTTTTTCTTCCATCATTTAAGTTGAAATGAACCTTAACCTGTTAAGCCCCAAGGTCACGACACTGTGTCTCAGGGGATCTTAATATTTAAGAACCTATTAATGTGTTATACCAGATTAACGGGAATAATCTCAGCTAACTGACGATACAAACCATTTTTACCAAAACAAAACACAAGTCTCATAAGAAGCATCTAAATGACCCCTGAGTTAAAAATGCTAATGCACTTTGGCACAGAACTCAAGATAAAAGATACCCTTATTACTTATCGTAGCTGCACATACAAGATATCCGATTAAAGCTGAGGTTCCACAGATTATTTAGGTATAGTATCATCACAGAGTGATCCGAACTCGCGACAGGGGAAGCAAACGCAGACATCACAACATGTACCTTTACGTAGCTTTTACGGGAGATCGTCTCACTTTAGCTGTCAATCTGATCAAAAGACTGGTTCAATGGCATTAAAACGAGAAAAAACGTGGCTGAATCGGTTAATCCATAGGTTGATAATGTTTCTGTGGAATACTTTTTTTTATTTATAATCCATAATTCCATTTGTATGTAAAAATCGGAGAGTAAAAGTTAGCTGCTAATGGTAGCCACCAGAGTTATCACAGCTTGCGGTTTTGGCTATGCGTCAGTCTCACACACACACATTACCAAATAAGGAGTATGTGGGAGTTCCCCTCGATTCCATTGGTTCTGACGGTTAGAAAGAGATGTCAATCAGCAAAATTGAGCAAGGGGGGCCAGAGATAGGTCAAATCCATCCAAATGACCCCAGAAGTTTTTTTGTTGTTGCTAAATCTCTCTAAAAAGGTCAAATTTCACTTGTTTTGCATCAATCTTGATACAGGGTACTTACTATATGTTGTAGTTTGTATTCCTAAAGCTTTTAGTCTACCATCCCATCATTCAAGGGTGGTTTTCACTATAAGTACTTTTTTTAAACTGTGTTCAATCTGAATTTACTTTAAAATAAAAACATCTATATTGATTCTGACACTTCTACATCCAACTCACACGTGTAACCTTGCTTTGGGAAAAAAGATTATTAATTGAACCCTTTTAGAAGGGAAGATATGGTCATTTGTTCTGGGAATGTCATTTTCGAGCCTGATACCTGGAAAACAGGCTCGGGGCTTAACAGGTTGGGCACAAAGTGTTGTTAAAAAAAGCAGTTAATTTACGAAATGCCTACAATGTACCCACAATAATGAGCTTCAAATATATCGGGCTCCAGGATATCCAGGTCTATTTGAGAAGATGCTGAATATTTTAGTCTTTCTTGGGGTTTAGTGCAAAACTGTGTGTTATAGTGGCTTCTTAGAACTGAAATCTGTTCCAGAGAGGGAAAACATCGGGGAAATAATATATCACTGTCAGGTTATGTAGCTTCTGAGGATGTGTATAGCCGTACTCTTAAATTAAGTGGTTTGGTTTAAATGGTCATCCTAGTAAAAAAAACCTAACTGTCAAAATAAATGTTTTGTGTAATCTGCACACATTCCTAGCTGTTATACGTTCCAGTTAAAAAGGCTCCATATTGCTGACCAAGACTCCTGATAATACATTTTTGGATTGGTCTCTGCAGTATGTGTGATATTTAAACATCAATCCACACCTCTACATGATACATTTTTTTAATTGAATTGGTGCACATCATCGGCCCACTATCGTGAGTGACAGTTTGTCCCTAAATTAAGGGAGTGTACGGTTTCGTCAGTCCCGGCAAATGCTGACCTTTCACTTCCTGACACAGCAGTTGTATTTAACACAGCCACGTGCCCCTGTCAACCTCACACACACACACACACACACACACACACACACACACACACACACACACACACACACACACACACACACACACACACACACACACACACACACACACACACACACACACACACACACACACACACACACACACACACACACACACACACACACACACACACACAGCGTTGGCTTTGTGTCAGTTTAAAAAATCATTCTAACCATGAACAGAATGAAAATGTGCTGTGGCACACAGGTAGAACACATGCATACATGTGTTTGTCTTATGGATCTTTACACAGATTACCAGAGTGTTCCAAACTACAAAAGCCAGCATAGATGAAGGCAACCAACTACAGTATACTAGAAACTACAACAAAAAGATGGCATTGCGGTCCAACAAGAGAAAATATAAAGACAAAGAGACACAGAAAAACACAAAAACTGCCATGTGACATCAAATTTAAATTTTATTTTCAAAATAGTCTCCCAACAGGATGAAACTCAGAAGAGCCCAGAGGGTCCAAAGCCAATAGAGCCGTCTAGAACAGAAGCACCACTCATTATTGCTATGTCACTCTGCTGCAGGACAAGGCCATCAGGAGAGGGGCGAAAAAAAAGATAAAGAAAAGGAGGGGTGGGGGGGGTAAAACACAGAGACCTACAAACACATTCACTCTATCAGAAATACAAAAGGAGCTATGTGAAACATAGTGGAGGTGATTCTAAAAACTAACATTTCTTTTTTTTTTAAAGCTGCAGATGTTCTACGTAGGGATTATGGACATAGTTTCTTGTAGCTCTGTATCCAAAATAGATCCAAAAACCCTCACCTTGACCATCAGGGGGAGTGCCAATAATAATGATCCTTTGTAGAGTCTACAAATATAGGCAGAGCTGGTTTACAGATCATAACAGTCGTGTTTACAGCCCCCTTCAGGTAAGATGAAGAACATCAGCAGCCGTCTGATAAAAACACTTCATTCCGTTTCTGAGACAGCGATTCAGAACGCAATAGGGAGGAGAATCGAGCAAAAACATAGTGTAAGGTAAGGGGAGCTGAAAGGAGTGTGAACATTATGCTGCTGGTTGTCCATCTCTATACTAACAAGTCTAAAAAAAAAAATCAGCATGGTACAAAAATCGTCAGTAAAAAAAGATGCTTTGCTGCCATGTTATCAGAAGGGACGAGTCGGTGGATGCGTCCGTGTGTTTATGCCTTCTCCTCAGTCGCCTCCTCCGCTGCCTCAGATACCTGAAGAAGAGAGGAAAGAGTCACATGATGAAGGTGTGTCCAAGCCCTCGCCACAGGTAGGTTCCCATGGGGACTGGATTTAACTTGCCTCAATGGGCACCTCTCTCATGTCTGTAAACTCAGCCTGGCCCCCTATAAATGGCTTTCCATACTACAAACTGCATTGCCAGGAAAACGTATTGTTTCCTGAATAGCTTCAGTGTTTTTTTAAGTATCTTAAATACGTTTTGAATCAAAGTCCGTGTGAGTAGGAGGTCAGGGTTGAACGAGAAGAGGACTATTATCCAGGAGACCATTGTCTGTGACTTTTTTTTTACCCATCATAAATGACAAAATAACTAATTTTAAGCTAAACCAAGATATGTTGCTAAAGCTAGCCAAGTTGTTTTGTTGCAATTTTGTTTTGTTTTCTTACCCAACTTTAACCGCATGTTTCAAACGGTTACGTAATTCAGGAGGTACATTTCCCTAAATACATTATAGAGAATGCAGTTTAGCTGTATGGGAACTTAACATGTAGGAGACAGGGTTGCTAAGCTACATGTAAAGCTAGGGCCAGGAGGTGGCTGCCTATCGTAAGACTGGGAACAGGTTGAAGCAGCCTGGCTCTGTACTAACATTAAATTAAAAAGTTGACCTACAAGCATCTCTAAAGCTCACGTATTCAAAAATATATCTGGTTTGTTTAATGTGTACAAACACTAAAACAGAAGGCTAGCTTTTTCAACTGGTTTCCAGTCTTTATGCTAAGCTAATTTCCCTGGCTTCAAGTTTTGTAGCCCACAGCCAAGAGAGAAGCATCCATTAGGGCTGCAAGATATATTGTTTCAGCATCAACATTGCAATGTCTAAGCGCAATATAATATAAAATGAAATCTTGCACGACTCTCTTTTTCTGCGACTAATCTACAAGAGTAGTTTGTCTGATTTCTCAGTTTTAAGTTTTATTAGATCATGTATTACTACTGAGATAGCAAACCACCAATCACAATAATTCCTGATCAAACAACAAAAGTGCTGACCACAACCTTAACTTGAGCGAGAAACATGAGAAATATGTAAAAAAGGAAGATTTGTTTGCAAAAATAAGGCAACATCAGCTGTATGGAAATATTTCAGCTATACAAAATATGCAGTGCGGTATTTTAGTAGTAAGACATGGGCTTTGTTCCAAGAAGCAAGTTTATCAAGTTATCAGGATAACGCAACACCTTTATATCTGGCGCATTTACTGCTTGTTGTGGCAGGGAGTTTAGTTTTTATTTCCAACTTTAGTGTTCAAATCAATGTCTCAATAGTTGTTGGGACTGTTTCTCTTGTAGAAAGGAGTTCCAATGGCACCTCTTTAAAGTGATATCTGTTGATTATAGTGTGTAACTGGAACTTCTATCTGAAAAAACTGAATTATTCAATTTAATTCTGTGAGCACTGCAGCACAAACACATTTCCATTCACCTTCATTGTTTTTGGGTGTACATATAGATATTTTCAAACCTCAGGGTTATGAAAGGTAAATCTGGCCCCAAGCTGCTGGCTCAAATGATTTGCAGCGTTTTTACCCCGATAGCTTAGATTATTTGTTACTAAATTGCTGGGAAAAGCTACTCACTGAAACGCATAACTCCTTTAGTATATGCAGGTATCATCTCCTCTTATTTCTTCTGCCTCTTCTGGTAGAGCCGGCTGTCTATGAACACAGTGAGCCAATAATATTTCACATCACAGCTGTATGAGCGGCAAACCTTCCTGCTCGTATAAAAAGAAAGTCATCCTTGGCCTACTTCACTGCACACAGCAACGAAAATGTCGGACATACTTACTTCTTCACTATCCCACTCACTTCTGTCTCTTTCATTTGCTCCGTCAGACACGCCACAGCACTCAGAAAACACTCTTGTTGATGTAAATGTTTGCTCAATAACACACAATTTCTTGGTAAGTAATAAGTTAGTGTCCAAACACGCACTTCAAAGACGGAGTTAGAAACACTCGTGCATACCCTTAACTCTGACTGTCTCATTCTGCCCTCTCACTGACATCAAGGAGGGAGCCGTGCTTCTGATGAAAGACACACTGACGGACGGACGAGACACGTAGATCTGTATGTGTGTGTGGGTGTGTGTGTGTGTTTATGTAGTGAAGGAATATAGGTGCGGTTAATATGCATGTGCGTGTTCGTGTTTTTACACAAATTGACAACATAGGGGAATAAAGATAGTTAATTTTCTTGTCGGTCTCTGACTGAAACTTCTCTTTCTTCTATAACATTTTCTTTCCTATTTTCCCTCCTCATACCTCGTTGGTCTTGCGCTCTCCGTTCTGGGCCGGTCCGTCATCCCTCTTACCCTTAGCGCCGACTTTCTTTGCCTTTGAACCCTTATCGTCCGCAACTTTCTGCACGGAGGAAATGGAAAATAAGAAATTCTGGTATATATGGAGTAGTAGTAGTATGTTTTTTCTGCACTTAATAAACAATTTTATGAAAAGAATGCAGAAGAAAGTAAATAACAATAAGCAATTTAATAAAGGTGGAAAAATATTGATGAAAAGCTGTAGGATTAAGTTCAAGACTATTATACCTACCGTTTTTAACCATTTTACTGTACATTTACTATTGGCAAAAGACTACATCGTTTAGGTTATATCAACAAAAAAAATTAAAACATTTCATAACCTTCTATATACTTAGCAAACATCTCCAGTGTGACCAGGTAGTGAGGTTACTTTGCTAATACATAGGTAATTGTATTTAATATAATATGCTTGCATGTGAGGATTTCTGTGTGCGTGCTTTTGTGTTTTCCACACCTAGTGGCCTTGGTCACGCACATAGACCAGTAGTGAGGGGCAACCGAGGGCATCAGACTGTTGCAAATTCATGGGGATATAAATAAATCATTGTAGTTAGTGTGTGTTTGTGTGTACTTTACCTTCACAATGGCCTTCTTGGGCTTGGTCTCAGGCTTGGCTGGACCAGGTTTCTGTACATTTAGAAAAAGTCAGTCAGGACCGAATATTTTTAGTAATAAGATCTTCCATATATGAATCTATTTTATTATTATTATTATTATAACGTTTCATCTCTTGGCTACACTTACAGAGACATATCTGTGCTGTTTAAGCCACAAGAGCTGCTTAGTAAATCCAGTAGGACTAAAACAGAACACATGGAGGCGATACCATTGTAGATGTTATGAATATTAAAGTACCATATTCCTTACAAATGGGATCTGACAGAGTTCCCGTGCTAATATCTTCCTTTTCTCACAGGGAACTGACCTCAGACCACTGTACAACGACTATAACACATGAGATTTCAAATTCTGGTCACTCAGTGTGAGAACGTTTGCTGCAGAGCTTTTTCCAGGCCGCTGAGTGCAGACCATGTTACCCTGAAGCCACATCGCTGTGACACATTTAAATCATGTGAATCTTTCTCAAAATGTCTCTGTTTTTCTTTAGATATCACTTACAGTCTGCACATGAGAAGCAGCAGAAAGCGGGGCTTGACATTAAATTATTTAATGTCATGTTTCGTATTATAATGTAGAATTTTAATCATGCAGTCCAAATATAGACGGCAGCAGAGCTGGTTTACTGGCAAAAAAGTAGCATTTTATTAAATAAGCTGACTGCTGAAAACATTCAGAAGACAAGGAAATATCAGATCGAAAACATGCAAAAATGTACAGGTTTAAATAGGCACATCAAAAACTTAAAAGGAGTAGTTTGACAATTTTGGGAACACAACTCTTGGTTTACTTCTTCCAACCACTGTCATGTATGTCTGTTAAACAGGAAGCTACAGGCAATAGGTACATGGTAAGCTTAGCATAAAAACTGTGAGCAAAGTGACTTTTTGGTGTTTAAAGTTGTATGGCAAATACATTTTATTTTTTAGTACAGATTAACCAAATACAATGTGTCACTTGCTGAGCTTTTGAGGAACTAGTTATTGTCGTACATTTTGTGTACCTTTTTTCCAATCTTTATGCTAAGCTAAGCTTACTGGCTGCTAGCTGCATTGTCCGCACATTTCCCAAAATTGTCATCAATTCCTTTAAGGTACACATGCAAATGTACAAAGGCATGCAGAGGCTCAACACAGATGGGTTCAACATGCAAAGTACAACACAGATAAAAACGCATGGTCTGTTTAGCAAGGCTGCATGATCACAAATAAATAATAACCAAATGATTCCTTGATAAATATTATGATTACTATCATTAGTTTAACAAGGATTGAAGTGATTCTTTGATCAATTAACATTTTCCATGAATAGTTTTGGTAACTTCTTAGTCAACTTTGGGATGGAATATCACTTGTGTTACCTTTTAATCATGCAGCCCTACACTTCAACAAGGTGTTGCAACAGACCGGACCAAGAATGGACAAAGACAACAGAAAAAAAACAGCAGGCCTTGAGGAGCATGTATATGAAATTTGTTAAATTGCCTCCATCAAATCCATTAATTGGGTGAGGACTTTGCTCTGAGCCTTGGTAACATGTGACATTTACAAGGAGAGGAAGAAGAGAGGTGAAGACAGGAGGGAGGGGAGAACGAAACTTACCGATTGCAATCTCTCTGACCTTCTGGGGGGCTGCAGGAGGAAGGGATGATCAATGAGGGAAAGAGAGAAAGTGACAGAGAGAGAAAGATATCAGTTGTACCTTTGTGGGCTGATGTTGAGTGTCTGGTGATTTCTACAAGCGTCAATCATTAACCTGTTATGTGTCTATTTCCCCGCTCACACACACTCTTTCTCTTTGTACAAAAAACAACAACAACCAAAACACAGCACGCCAACACACGCCTCACAGCACCAGAACATGCCTGAAACATTTACCTCTTGCTTTGTGACTTTGGAGGCCTCCTTGCCCTCAGAAGTCTCTGGAATCTGTAGGAAATGCAATGAAGATTATATATTTGTAATTCCAAGTTTGTTTTATCATTTTTAATTCTTAAACAATAAACATCAGATATGGTACACTCGAGTTTTCTATCTTTTATAATCCATACATCTATCATAATTTTATTAGCAGAAATGCCAAAAATGTAGTAGTTTCACAATATTTCCTGGATCAAGAAAATAGTGTAAGGTTTTATTCATCATCAAAGTTATCGTACAACACTAGTTATATTTAACATAACACAGTTACAACTTCCTGTGCATAAAGTAAAACCAAATGAAATGTAATGTTAAAAAAAAAATCCATTATAGCTATAGAACACAACAACAACTATTTCGGAACTAATTTACTATAGGCAACCTATTAGAATAATTGATTAATGTATTGATTTCCTGAATTTATTTATAATTTTTCAAAAAAATACTGTGATGTTTAACATAAAGTAATCAAGCCCTAATTGTATTTGTACTCATTTGATTTTATGTGTGATCTCTATGCGGAATTACATTTTAAATGAGGCACCTTGCTTACATACCAGGCTCAGCTCCCCAGAGATGAATGGAGAGTAAACATTAATATTGACTTACAACACACCGTGCTGTCAGCATCATGAAGAACATCATATTATAAACATGGAATACACTCAGGCTGCGCTGCGGACAGGTGAGGACAGCCCCCCCTCCAATTCCACCGTTAAAAAAAATGAGCAAATGTTGGTGAAGCCTGCAGGTTGGTAATCGCATCATTTGCATGTGGGCGACCCTGGAGGCCCCCCATTCTCTGCCCTCAAAGGCGAATCGGTGCAGACAATGGCAGTTTTTTTTTAAATGGCAGAAAAGCGCATTTCCATGTATGCACTGATACAATGCACTGGAGCTCGTCGAGCACTGCTGTTTGGATAGTGTCACGGCCTCTTTTAACGCAGCGGCAATTGTCCCTGATCCCCTCTTTCTTTAGTCCTTTCTCTGCATCTGGATTTGGGTCTGTTCACTCCGGCTACCATTCATCCCGATAGGAGAGCCAACATGAGACAGGGAGGTGGTGATCTACACTGTTATATTACACATTCAGAATCAATCGATCTTAAATATGCTTGAAACGCGCCTATAAAAAATCATATAATATCCCGCACGTCTCCTTCGGGATTTACGCATCTATCCACCCGACAGGTCCGCCTGACATTCACCAGCGCGCGCAGCGGACAGGGAAGTGGCACATAACACGACCACAAGAACGGCCATTGAGATGGAGGCATGGACATTAATAGTGTAAATAGTCATAACAAGATCATAACAGCATAGGTCATTTACACACAAGCGTTAAAAACTATTGAAAAGGTTGCGGGCGAAAAAACTCTTCCTCAAACTTTGGCATCACCTCACCTGCCTCCATGTCGCCACTGAAATCGCGCACTGCAATTTTTCTCAAATGCAAGAGCAGGAAAACTACAGTGAAGTGAGCAGGAATACACAGCCGACACTCACCTTTCTCTTCGGCATTTTACGCGTGAATTATTCTCCAACAAGCACGGGGGAAAAAAGGTCAAACTCTAAGGTCCAGTAGAGGCGAATTTGAACTACCTCGGAATACAGGATCAATATCTAAGCACCTTCGATAATATGTTGATTATATGCACTCCCCAAAACTCTGAACCTCCCACAGCCATTGGGCAGAGGAGTCCAAATCCGCTCCTGCACTGACTCCTGATTGGCTCTTCTCGTGTCTATGTAAATAAGAGCCTTTCGGACATTGGTCGACTTTTATCAGAGGGTGTCTGTGATTGGCTGCGCGCTCATTGTGGAAAGTGAGGACAGGCCATTGACAGCGGGGTGGACTCTCGGTGGATCTGGGTAATGTAGGATGAGAGATGGAGACAGAATGATGTTAATAAAACACAAAGGGCCAGAAAAATAGGCACAATGGAACAATGTCGGCCATACAGGAGCTCCAGAAAATCGTAGCCCACGTTTTTGCACAACGAAAGCACATCACTGCAGAGGCACCTGTACCTGTATGATCGTGATTCCAGTCACACAATATAATGAATAAGGTCACTATAAATTCACAATTGCTGACAAATTAGACAATTAGACAGGTCTACATTGTGCAACAAGTGCATTTCATACGCAGCTCTGCTTCATCATTGTTGGTCTTTCTAGGACCAGCATTATCCAGCAAATTTGGAATAAAATTAACCTTAAATGAAGAACACTATAAAAGAGTCAAAGCTCTTAAACCAAGCTATTGTCTTAACAATGTGTTTTGCTACACATTACACTTGTCCCTCACAACACTTCAAAATGATAAATCTATTCAAAAAAGCGGAATATGTTATGTCTTTGAAACCAAACTCTCATGTGTAAATACTACAATACTGTTTTGTTTTTTATCTTGATACCAATTTTGACACATTATCCCAGGGCATCTGATGGCGAGTGACACAAGACACTGCTTTTAATGCTTATCAACGCATCATGGTTAATGTTCAGTCCACTAATAAGCCTACATGGATTGTATGAATTGTAACAAATATTGTAAATCACTTTCCTTTACGACTCAGTGGACAACACTTATAGGTATAGACATAAAAGCCAAGATTCTAACAGGCAACCCAGAAACAAGTGATGGTTACTAACTCCACCAAGGAGGTTATGTTTGTCTGTTTGTCAACAGGATTATGGATAAACTAATGACCTTATTTTCATGAAACTTGATAGAAGGGTGGAACATGGGCCAAGAAAGAACCCATTACATTTTGGAGGGGATCCGAATCGCTGGGAGGTTACAATATCTCAATTTTCATTGTCAGTAAATATACGTGTCACTTCTAATGGGACACTTCCAAACTATGTTTTTTAACTAATGTTACAGAACAAATTCCGATAGTCCGTTGCGCCACTTTGGTGTCCAGATAAAGTCTAAAACCTGGGCACACATGCAGATCTGTTTAAAATACATTATGTACCTGCTTACAGAGAAATGTTCACACTATTCACTGCGCGACCTTCCATGTAGTCACACACTTTTGGGAACTCCACATTGACAGTCCACATTCATTCTCATAGAAATGGAAGATTATTAAATTAAATCTCACAGATACTCACAACCAGACGGTTTTCAACCAGAAGCTATGAATTGGACTTTGGTCAGACCAAGTGCAAAGGGGTATTACTGTATGATTTGGAAGGTGCCCTCTGGTTTTAGCTGCATGGTCATCTTAGCTGACCAAGCTAAGATTGGCCCCTGAGTCCTAAAGGTAGGGTAGGAAACCCTATTTACCTATTTATTTATATTACCCTATTTTCCTATCCTCTATGTAGGAAAAGTGACTTTCCCAGCACTACTGTCTGTCGCTTGTGACTTTAGGGCAAAACCCCTAACATAATGCTAACCCTATAGTAGTGTGTTGCAGATGCACATTTATTTATCTTGTAGTCATACACAACTCAAGCACAGGTTACAAAATCTCTCTGAGACTGTAAAATGATATTTTCAAGAATAGGGAGGATTCAGAATGGCCCTAATAAAGGAAATAGAGTTGTGTTAACCCCCTGATGAAAACATTTGAAACCTTTTGATGCACAACATGAGTCAAAAATGACCGAAAAAGGCCTTCCTTATTATTCAGAGCCCATGGTGATGTATTTTGTTCAATTAATGTTCCAATGTAGGCTACTATCATATGTGACCAAGAACGATTTACAAAGCTGGAACAAGAGAATGCTTGGTCATTTTTGCAGACAATTGATGATTCAATTAGATACCTTAACAGTTTCCGATTCATTCTTATTCAAATGCCATCGATTACTCGACTAATAGTTTCAGCTCTATCTGAATGTCAAACAGGCCATTGTTTTCCACCTCGGTATGGTATTTTACAGTCTACAAAATCAGAAGATCAAGATACTTCTTGTCAATTAATAGATAACTGCTGCAACAACATTTTCTATTTTAAATCTAAAAGTTTAAAAACAATGCTCACTGTAACTAGAATATTTGAATTGAATCAATTAATAATATTTTTTTGGGCATTTGCATGGAAACTCAGGCAACTTTACAACTGTTATAATCTAGTAGCTCTACTTAAAATCAATGGATACCTTAAGCACACCATGTTAAACATAGAAGGCAAAAACATACTAAATCAACAAAGAAATTAACAAAAGATACCTCAACATTCCAGTTAAGCTATAGACACACGCACACACACGTCCACAGCTACAAATATCACAATAGACAAAGCTTTCCTGCCCAAACAAACAAAACCCTTCATGTTAGAAGTGAACACAGAACACACAGGAGCCACTGTCCCCAAAGATGCACACTGTCAGCTAAATGGAAGGGAAAACACAATGAGGAACATTTAAAACACATACATATATAAAAGAAAGGCACAAAATGAATCAAAACTCAAAATAAATAACCTCCAAAATGTTAAGGTTTGATTCATATTGACGACTTTTCTTTGGTAAAACTGACTTGTACTACTTATTTATGAATTACTTTTCTGTTCTTTCATGTACCCTTTTTTCAGTAATAAGAGGCATCATTTGCCTTTTTCCCAAACATGCTTTCATTTAGCATTGTATCACATTTGAGATTTGTCTTTAAAGCCTTGGGAACTGTGCACATCAAAGACATATTTACTTGAACAGGTGTACAACCATGCCAACAGCTCTGTGAGGCTACTAATTATGCACAGTGAGGCTTTGAGCTAAAGGCTAAGACCAGCATGCTAACAGGCTCACAATAACAAAGCTACAGGCTGATGACTAGCATGTATAATATAAACCATGTTTACCATCTTAGCTTAGCATTTTAGCTTGCTAACATTTGCTAATTATATATATATTATATATATGTATACACATAGCAGAGACCAATAGGAAAGCATTCGTTTAGCAGGTATTTGGTCATACACCAACGTAACAGACACACATTTTTACCTGATAATAACACTATGGGATAACTTGAGTAATTTCAAATCATACTGTGTGGAAATTAGTTTTCTACATCTTGTGACAATCATTTCAGTAGTGAGAAATATCGCTTAAAATTCAAAACGATAAACCTGCAGGTGGTGCTATGCGAAAAGTCAGAAAAACACAAATGACTGTTTCTTCCAATCCATCCCGTGGTTGTTATGACATCATATTGTGTACTGACTTAAAGCTAAGTTGTTTGCTTTGCTATACAAAATAAATATGTACATGTGTGCATGAGAGGAGCATTGTTCAATTTTATTTAGTTCAGCTATCCTACATTTTTACAACAATGATACTCGTTTGTTATCATATTGCAGTTAAAGTAATATTACACATTTCACTTTTTATTGGCCAAATGCCAAAAACAGTTTTTGGTGAAAATGTATTTTCAGTGATATCTCAGATCTTTTTTCTGGGTCAGTAAGTGGGTAAATAAAACATTTCATTACATTTATTTTTTATTTATTTTAAATAATGATTCAACTTTATTTAAATGTATTATTATTCAATTAAACTACAGCAATGCCCTATTGTTTAGCAATCTAAGTGACTGGCATTTAGGCAGTATTGATTGGTGTTGAAAGACAAAATAGAGAATTTGATCCCAATCCAAAGGTCCCAAGGGGTTGAATGTGAGGGTTTTAGATATTTTTTATTAAGATTGTTATCATTTTGACATAGGCTAATAATGGCCTTGTTTCAGACCATTAGATATGGGTTAAGTTTTGGTGCCTGGAGGCCACATCATCCCTATGCTTATCAAGCCATTCAGTGACTCCATGCAACTGCATTTGTTATGTTTTCTCACTGACTCATTCAGATTTTCACTTTAATTATTAATATATCCCTATGTATATTATAATATTAATAAGCTAATATATATAATAAGGAACACGAGACATAAAATCAGGGATAGAATGCCATAATTAATGAGAAATAAACAACACAAATTAGAAATAAATAAGAACTAAGATGTAATGGTGGAGATGAGATTCATTTGTAAAGATAAAAACCTAATGTCGTTCTGTTTTAGTCTATTTACCACTTTTAACCTCTGATTAACAAAATGTCTTTAGAGCTTTAAAGTTAAAGTCAGTTTTTAAGCAGTAATAGACAAAACATTGCATATCCTCCTGGGACCCGAGGAAAAAAGTGTCTTCCAATTTCCTTTTTTTTGTGATTTCCTACCTATTTAGGGTTAAAAAAATATCTTGCAATTTAGACTTTTTTTATTTTATTTTATTTTAAAAATGTTACAGTATGTCTGTAGAGGACATCGGGACCATATTAGTTTGAAAAGACAGCCAAAATTAACAGATGGACTATATAACGTATTATGGTTATAGAGTGATATTAATACAATAATACATTCACCTTTATTTAAAACATGAATAAGTAATTGATCTGAACATTGCTGTTTATTTGGTCAATACAAAACTAGCTTGTTTTTTGGTGAATCTTTCCAGATCTTCAAAGACTTTGTAGTCAATGTAGTGGAAAATTACCTCATTGACTCCAATCAGCACGGGCTGTAGGGTCATCTTGACTAGTTTTATGGATGTGGTCTCCATTTGACCATGCTCATAGAAACAAAGCTTGCATTCCTGAGGCAATTCTCATTTGTCATGGCTCCACTTAAAATAAAAACAACAATAAGACATACGTGCTACTCTTGGCCCACAGGGGGCCATGTCTTTCCAGCTCGTCCCTATCTGTCTCTATGTATCTATCTGTGCGCTCATGGAGCATCCTGCATCTTTCCCCCCCTTCTTCTTGACCCTCTTCTATCCCAGGTGTGAAAGCCTCATCTCTCTCATCATCTGAGAGCTCAACATCTTAATCTGAACTATCTGGTTCAGAAAATGTCTGCTTCAGTTCCGTCTCCTGCAACAATATTGAGTCATAAAGTCCATGAAGATGGTCCTGACGTCCACTAGAATGGACATTTATAAAAGGGCTGTTTAATTGCTTTCAGAACTAATTATATAGTTCCTCACATGTTAATAAACAAGAATATATATGATTTTCATGGTAAAAATGACAATTATTCAACAATATTTGACTTCTTCTCCTGCTTCTATACAATTTTGTTTTTCGTATGCCAGCCATTTTGGATGAAAAGAAAGAGGAACTTCCCAGCATGCAATTTTAACCAATGACATATCACTGGAAAGACCAGGATGTCCTCTGTACAGTACATCAGGAATTAGAATTGGTCCCAGGAGGATATCTAGGTCCATTTAAAAGCTGTTAGAGCATTCAAGCATAATAGTTATAATCAAAATGCTTGCGTTAGAACATCCATTATAATGTAATTAATTCGAAAATGAAGAACGTATAATGCTTAATCAGAGTATCTCTTTCTGTACAGACATGATGGACCTTGTCGTGTTTCACTCAGACTTGCAGCGTCATGATTTAGATGCCATCTTTCTTTTAACAGAATGTGAAGAAAGCCAGACCTGAATACTTCAGACAGGACTTGTCTGGCACCTTGTGGACAGTGTTTGTCATTATTATTGCAGCCCATGTGCCAGCATTATCATCGCCTGACAGAATTAGAGCAACAATGTCTTTGGTAACTATTTTTAGTCAGGAGTATTTTTTGGAGCAAATTGCTACTGCCTTTACTCCCTCGAAACACATTGTCACATTTCAGCACATTAATTAAATGTTTCATACTGGTATTTTATGACAGAAGAATTCCTGCAACAATACAATCACAGAAAACTGCAATTAGACATCTCGTAATGTCAAAAGTCTTTGATACCAGATCCAATCACAAATGTATTATATAATGTTCCTCATGGTCTTGGTGTTTTATGGGATTTTTTACAATTTAAATTTGTTCTGTTATCAAATCTGCTAGTGAAGTAGACACACAATGGTTGCATTTAGCACCCCATCTGTAAAAAAGGATATTCATGCGAAATTACATATGAGACATAATAGAGCCTGCAGATGGCCATTATATACTTCCATCATAATGTGTTAAGCTCTTGTACATGTACACAATGTATTAATTTATATTACAGATTAATGATTAACAACTTCACATGCAATAAGGAGCACACATTGATGCTTTCAGTTGATCTCATACGTTTGATCTCCTGAACATCCCCTGCCCCCCAACTCTCTAATAAAAATGAGGGTGGATGAGGGGGGCGGAGGGGCAACATGTAAGAGCAAAATACTTATAACCTGGATGACACCAAAAGATGTCTATTTATAATAACATTCCCCCCTCCACATATCTATCTCCCCTTGCCTCCTCCCACCTTCCTCCTACATTACGTCATCAGGACCGGTGCGTTCGCAGTGAATTTGGGGGATGCAGCTCTGCATGATACAAAGCATGCACTTGCAGGAAACACCGCAGAGCCTTTTGTATTCTCATCATCTAGTTTGGTCTAATATCTGTAAATAAAAGCGACACAAAAAACACTCGGCAGGTTAATAGGCGGGACTTACTTCCGGCTGTTTATCACGGTGTGCAGCGCAAGGCCAGCCAGTGCAGGATCAGATACCAAGGTAAGCTTGTTGACATCACAATCTGTGGCGTTATGAATGTGTGTGTTAATCTGCCCTGATCCGCGCATGCAAATCATTGCTGCTTTGTGTAGTTGTTTTATTGCTGCATTCAGTACTGCGTGTTGGAGCTGTTAGCTCTGCGGCTCTAATGCTACAACACGGAGCTTATTATTTTCACATTAATGTGGTTGCCTATCAGCACAATGGCTGTCATTTAAATGTATTTAAGTAGCACTTAAAGATGCATTACAGTCATTGTATTCTCAGCCTGCCATATGACATCATTGCTTTCCTGCTTTTCACCAGTATTACCCGTTCGTTTAATGTTGCTGCTGTTTAACTCCCAAAAAAACATTAGCAATATCGAGATATGGCTTGTTATTGAATATCGTGATCGAGCTTTAAAGTTTGAAGACACTGATACACTTCACTTCCATAATAATGGTCATAGTTATTGTATGTCCAATAATCACAAATTGGTGTAACATTCAGGGGTCAATAATGTTGGCCATTTAGCCTACTTCCTTGTCAACATACACAGCTCTTGGTAAACACCATTTCAGCTCTTGCATAAGAAGTAATTATTTTTTCTTACACTAGGGCTGACATTTTATTTTCCTTAAATCCTTAATCTATAAATGTTCTGAGAAACATCTAGTATTTCAATCTATACATCCCACAGGTTGCCAGTGACATCTTTAAATTACAACCAACCGTTCCAATCACATTCTAAATCTAATCTAATCTAAAGCTAGGCTAAATGAAATGCTTGCTGATACAATGGGCACTTGTAAATGTCTATAACTATGTATCCTGTAAATATAATGTATGATGTCCTTTATTGTTTTATGTTTCATGTGGAACCTATATGCTGCAGGTCTCCCTTGTAAAAGAGATCTATGATCTCAATGGGACCAATCTGGTTAAATAAAGGTTTGAAATGAAATGAAAAATGACATTGGTATTCATAATTCTATGTAATTCTATGTTCTGATTTGAGAGACGCTGGAACCAGCCATTTTAATGGTTACATGACAGTAGTTGTTGCATGTTTGTTGATCGACTAATCGATTATTTGCCTTAACCCTAATCGCCAATAATGTTCACATTATTGATAAAAAGCCTCAACTGTTAAAATGTAGGTCATTATCAATATTGCCAAATCTCTCACTGCCAAAAGTTGTGTGTTTCGCTTGTATGTTGACAAAGAGGTAAACAAAAATGATATTGCATCTGAACAAACTAGGTCTGCGCCTAGACCAATTTTAAATTGTTTGTCATCTAAGGACAAATATGGCCATTATATTGAGGAAGTGCTTTCGGTCGGCCATTGATGTTTGTAGTGATGTAGCTTTATGATTTCTCTTAAATGTAACTAAGGGACCTGGCACTGAGTTCTTCCATTTTCTATGTTTGTAAGTTGTCTCTTCACAAACCTGACTATGCTGAGCTGCTTGCTGCGAGGAGGCTGCAGTCCTCTCCTCTGCCTGTGGGCCCTGCTGCTGCCTCTGGTCTCCCTCCATAGCATGAACCAACATGGGCGCAGGAGCCACAGTGCCAAGGAGCGGCCCAAGTTGCTGCTTGTGTCCTTTGACGGCTTCCGATGGGATTACATCGACCGAGTCCCGACGCTTAACTTCCACAACATCATTGATAACGGCGTGATGGTGGAGCACGTGGAGAACGTTTACATCACCAAGACCTATCCCAACCACTACAGCTTGGTGACAGGGCTGTACGCTGAGACGCATGGCATTGTGGCCAACGAGATGTATGACCCTGTTCTCAACCGCTCCTTCTCCATGGAGACGGACAGTGTTTATGAGTCGCGGTGGTGGGAAGCAGCGGTGCCACTATGGGTCAGCATCCAGAAAGCTGGAGGTCGAAGCGGGGCGGCGATGTGGCCGGGGTCTGACGTCAAGATCCACGGCATGTTCCCCAATCGGTACCTCTTGTACAATGCCTCAGTGTCCTTTGAAACCAGAGTGGAGCGGCTTATCGAGTGGTTCTCTGCACCCAAAGAGGCAGCAGTGGATTTTGGAGTTCTGTACTGGGAGGAGCCGGATGAGAGCGGGCACAAACTCGGACCCGAGAGTCCCCTCATGGATGTAGTCATCGCCGGAATCGACGAGAAGCTCGGCTTCCTCATGAACGAGCTAAAGAAGGCCGGGCTGTATGAGAAAGTGAACCTGATCGTGACCAGCGACCACGGCATGACACAGCTGTCCTCTGATAAGATCATAGAATTGGATGAGTATGTGAGCAGAGACCTGTACACCTGGGTGGACAAGAGTCCGGTGGTGGCATTGCTTCCCAAAGAAGGTAATCCTTTAAACATCCGTCACATATACCACTGTAAAAAACTTTTGGAATGAAATTTTTGTTTGATGAGAAAAAATATAAATGTTTTTACAATACACAATTCAGCTACAGCTAGGTGACAGACTATGTCACCTGTTCTGGCTAAAGATAACGCAGCTTACAGAAACATTGTAGTGCATTACAATTTCGAGGTCCAACTACAAACATAATGTTGTCATCTGGGTTTCAGGGAAGCTTGACGAGATTTACGACAAGCTGGTGGATGTCAACCCTAACATGGTGGTTTACAAGAAGGAAGACATTCCCGAGCTCTTCCATTATCAACACAACGTCAGGATCATGCCGATCCTCATCGCGGCCAAGGAGGGCTGGACCGTGATGCAGAATAGGACCGGGCCCTTCATGCGTATGTATTCAAAACTCATATAAAGCTGTGTCAGGAGGGACACAACTCAGCTTGAGGCTGTACACATGGAAGAGGCGTTTTTGCAGTTGTTTCATAAAGCTGCTTCAGTCTGCTCTAATAATAGCTTCACAGGGGCATTGAACCGCAGTGACGCGTCCTAAAACCCGGATGTAAACTCCTTCCGATTCCTTCGTCAAAAACGCAATGCAATTTCTCCATAGGATTTTGGAAAATAGCTCGAAAATAAGGTCTGTGGTTGACACACATTTTAGAGAGGGATCACGTTTTGTTCAGCCAGATAATCTCCACATGTCAACCCTACTTTTATAATTTTTGAATCATAAATCTAGTCGCAAGAAGCAAAATGCTAACGTTATGCTATAAACAAACTAGTACAGCAGTAGGGTCGCACGACTTCAACGTCACGCCAACTTAAGATCGTTTCAACTGACTTGCACTGAAACTGCACTTTGAACACTTTAAATATATTATTAACATTTTAAACTGTATACCCCGGTTATCTAGGCCCTTTTTTTGTTTGTTTAATGTATACCACGTTTATCTAGGCCCGTTTTGTTTTATGTATACATGTCACACTGTGGGAAACGATATTTCTGGATGTATAACACATGTAGAATTTTTGACAATAAAGCTGACTTTGACTTTCGCGCGCTTGCATATTTTAACAAAGCTTTTCATTTGAGCCATACTGAATTTAACTAGAAGTCATGGCTGTCAATTACCAGTCTGATATCGTTTTACAAAGATGACAAGAAGAGTGTAGAGAGAGGAGAGAACCACTACAAGTCAGGACACGTAAAACAGTGCAGCCTACAGTAGATGAAGGTGTGCTTACCGGTGTTGTCAGGGCTAGCATGAGGGAGAAGGTTTATAGTGCCAGTGAGTAGTGATAGCAAGAGTACCGTTAACCTAGAGTTAATTTATTCACATTCGTGACATTAATTCCCATCAACAATCCATTTTATGTGTCACATGAAATCTTTATTACAAATATTACACACCAGAAAACACAGAAATATCCAATATACATTATAGGCTATAAACAATTAAAGGGATAATTGGGAAGGCATTACAAATGTAAATATGTTTTAAATAATAAAACAATCCCACCACCACAGGTATCTACAGGAGAAGAGGGAATTCTCTCCACAAAATGTGAATGCCCATGTAGAGAATGGAAATGCAGTCATGCGGCTGCATTAGCCATCTTTGCCATCCACAATTTCAGCTGCTCTGACACCCCCTGTCAGTGGAAGAAGCCAAAGGCAGCTAAACGTACGCATTCAGTGGAGGAGCTATTTCCTCCAACCAATAACTCATTCAACCCGCTGACAAGAGAGTCCACCTCCGAAGATCGTGACTGGCTGAGGGACAGACTCGGGGGCAGGTTCTCAGGAATTTCTTGGCTTCTCTCCCCTGAGCCAGAAGAGGAACACTACAGCTTGGAAACACTTACTGTTCCTGAAATTCTCAAATCTGTTGGGCATCAGGGACCTGAGGCAATTGTGGCAAGCATGGCATTGTCTGAGGAGCAACAGAGGGCAATTCAGGTGGCTACCACTGGTCAGCGAACCAACCCAAACTGGCATTTGTTCAGGAAAGGAAGGTTGACTGCCAGCAACTTTGGAGCTGTCCTGAGGTCAAAGCGTGTGACTACTTCCCTTATTGCCAGGGTGCTAGGGCAACAACAGGCCCTTGATGGTGTTTTGTCTGTACAGTGGGGGACTATGAATGAATGTGAGGGTGTCAGGGCAATCACCACTGCAACCCAGATGCAGGTCCATGAGTCAGGTTTGTGGCTCTCCCAATCAGGAGTGTTGGGAGCATCTCCAGATGGTCTGGTAGGGTCTTCCGCTGTGCTGGAGGTAAAGTGTCCCTACGGAGCCAGGGAAATGACAATTAGTGAAGCATTGCAAATCAAGGGCTTCTGTGTCAGTAAGGAGGGAGAAACATTCAGCCTGCGTGAGGAGCATCCTTACTGGCACCAAGTGCAAGGTCAGCTTCACCTCACTGCAAGAAAGAAGAAGAAATAAAAAAAATTGTGAATCGTTTTTAATTTACATTTACTCGCCTTTGCAATGTTGTGGTTGTTAGAGTGTTAGGCTTCCTGTCAGCTCGTCTGTTGGGAAGATATAAAATATTAGTTTCATGGAAGTCACACCGTCACATATGAGCATTAAGACATACAGTACATAGGCTAAAACAAAAACATCTAAAGATATAACCTTGCACTTTGATAAGTCTCGTGAACATTTTCACTATTTTGACATTTTATAGATCAAAATTGAACTAAAGAAATAAAGGTAGATTAATCCATATTGAAAATAGGTGTCAGCTGCTACACTAATTATAATAGTTATATTTCTTAATTAATTAAGATATTACTGTATTGATCCCAATTTGGGAAATGTTTGTGTTGCAGCAGCACAACAAGAAAAACAAAATATAAGTTATTATATATACAAAAGTATGTGAGGGATGGAATATTACATTGAATATAAATGTAAAATGTACATGTGATTTTACGTCCAAGAGAAGCTATGGAGCAGAGAGTTCTCTGCCAGCCAGAGGTGATTTGTTATTAGTTCAATATGTCAAACTGATTTCCCTGACTACAATCTTTAGTTATATGGTGAAACGTTATGCTGCTTGTACTAATTAGACTTATCATATAAGCCACACAGGTTTTAATAGGATGTATTCATTATCTTTACTTATGTTGCAGTCTTTTCAGCAGTGCCATCTCTAAAACGGCGATACAGTCACTACCCATCATTTAAATGTCACCGTGACATGGACAAAAATGTAACGTCAGCTTACCTCATAGCACGAATCCAGACTCTCCTTTGGAAAACATTGGCCGGGAAACGATAGAACGAGCACGTTTCATGCGAAGACCTGTGGCTGCAACCCGGAGCAAAGCAACAAACCATCGCGTAGCTAACTAGTAGCGCTAGCTTTAGCTAACGTTAGCCAACTAAACGAACTGCCGAGTAAAATTGGTTCTATAATTTGTAAAACTACGGTATTAAAAACGACAATTTCAAAAATACAGATTCTAATGGTCAGATATAGATATACAGATACTAAAGATACTACAGATACTAAAGATAGGCAGGTACTTGCTTTCAAGGGGGAAAACAAATTTAGCGGGAGTGTTTACGTGTTCGGTGTAATGATGTACAACGGCCTCGACAATTTCTGTAGTCCTATTCAGCCACTCGGTAACAACCATCGTTTTTCAGACACGTAAACTCTTCAAAAATCACCAGTGGGGTCACTGCTGATGTATTTAATGTCGTAGAACAAAACGTGATTTGTCTCTTAAATGTGTGTCAACCACAGACCTTATTTCGAGCTATTTTCCAAAACCCTATGGAGAAAATGCATTGCTTTTTGACGAAGGAACCGGAAGTGCTAAAAATGCTAACTTACTTCCGGGTTTGAGGATGCATCACTGCGGTTCTCTATACCAGCTGTAATTAACAAAGAAAGTCTGATTTATATTCCCTTAAAAAGATTTCAAACTGTGTATGTAGGTTTTCTTTCATTGTAGCTGCAGACTACACAAGCTAATTTTCCTCCTCTACTGTTAAAGGCTTGTTAATCAGTAAAATGACCCGGTGGAGTCAGTGGTTGGAAATAAAACCTGCTGACTCCTCAATGACAACATGGTGTGAGACAACTTAGCCAAATATGTTTAGTATGATAAAAAGCTGCACATTAAAAGTTGTTTGTATTGTATAGCCGTGTAATTTATGAGATTTAGATTGATAGGCCTGCATGCTAAAACGATCTAGCAGTTGCAACTTCTGCTTCTCATGGCATTACAGGGAAGTCACTTAGATACATTAATGTTTTCATAAATGCATGCACAAGTTAACCACTACTCGCCTATCAATGATCATTATCGATGTATGTGGACTGGATGTGCACTTCCTGTTTACTGTACTATAATATTACAGTTCTGCCCTGTGAATATACAATTTCTCAGTCATTAACTTCAATTAATGACTATGAATTCAAGTATGGGTTTAACATCCGGTGTATTAATGTATTCTCTATTAGGTGTTGCATTATTGTAAAGTGTGAGAATGTTGACAAGACAGCGTTTTTGCTGTAAACATTGCCTTAGTATTGGGGGGGGGGGGGGGGGTGCATTAAACTGAATCAGCACACTAAGGGAATCCTGTCTTTTGCTCAGGAATGTAATTGCCCTGATACATTTAGGGGAGCAGTAGTTAGCCAGTCTAAGCTTGCATCAAAGGTCTGTGTGCTTGTGTGTTTGGATTTCATTTTCAATTTGGCTTGTGCTCGCTGTGACTTGATTCAGCAGTAACCGTTCAGCTGGGGAAGCAGTGATGGTGGTAATTCATCTGAGAGAGGAGCACTGCCAGATTCCATAAATCTCTCTGCCTGTAAATCATGGGATGTGGAAACTGGAGCTCTACAGATGCACAAATAATGAACATCAAAGCATGGTGCCTCTTTATGCAATAATATATTTCTTGTGTTTCTATCACCAGTTGGAAATCACGGTTTTGACAACACCCTACGTAGCATGCAGCCTGTGTTCGTCGCCCGCGGACCGGCCTTTCGCCAGAATTACATCAAGACCTCCATGCGATCCGTTGACCTCTACCCTCTCATGTGCCACATCCTGTCCACCCCCCCTCTACCAAACAACGGATCCCTCTTAAACGTGCAGGACCTGCTGTACCCAGAGCCAACGGCAGTCACGCCCAGCCCCTCTCCCGGGGTCCACGAGCACTCCTACGCCCCTATCGTGGGTTCTTTTCTCGGTGTGGCAATGGTGCTGGGCTTTCTGTTTTTCTACATCAGACAAGTGACCCTCAAACAGCTGCCCTCTCTAAAACACAGAAGCAGGGAGATGTCCCAGCCTTTACTGCAAGAAGACTTGCACCTGTAGCGGGAGGAAGAGAAAAGATGGCAGGTGTAAAAGAAGAGGAGGTGTAGCTCCCCAAAGGTAGTCCGCTCTCTCCAGAAGCATCGCCTAACGCCTCCCTTATACCACTAAATGCCAACGTGCTGCTCTTTTTATTAGTCGGAGATCAAGGGAATATAATCTAATCTTGTTTAGAGGTACATCTCCCTCGTTTGAGTGGAAGGGGAATGTCTGGGGTGTGCTTCTGGTGCAGGCTTAATCAAGATAATAAACCTTTACATGGTCTTTCTAGTGGCTTTGCTTTGATTGTGAATTGTTACCTTATATCATCTTGTCATTTTCATTGTTATTTAATAAGTAAAGATTCAAAGCTAGAGAGAAATTGTAGCCTGTGATTCTGGCGAGTAAGAACGTTGTTGGCCAAAAGTGTGGCTTGGATAATGTTACGGTGTCAGTATGTTAAAACCTTGTCTGAAGGTAAAAGTGATTATAGCTGAGCGGCCACAGTGGAAAGCAGGGATAAAAAGCTTTCCACGGTAAAGAGGGGCAAGCAGTCTACCTGCCCAGACTCGGAGACAATCTTTACTCAATGGCATTCCTACTGTTGCACTTTAGCACAAGGGAAACCCAAGTAACTAGAAGGCAATCGGAGAGTGCCAAACTCCTCAAGTAAATAAAAGGTACAAAATAGTGAGTGTATCCAGTCCACCTCGTTATTCAAACTCTTGGGCAGTGTTAAAACATAACCTCCTTAACAAAGGCAGGGTTAAAAGGGATGATTTTCTCATTTTTTAGGTATCCTATACCACTGATCCAAATGTACTTTGTTTGAAGCATACTGACACCTTTACTTCCCGATAGTAACATAGTAGGAACAGCAGTAGATTGGGTTTATTCAGCATTTTCAAATCCATGCGAAACGGATGCGATTTATGCCACCAATTGTTCAACTAAGGGTCTAAGCACTGAATGAGAAGATACTTTCAGTGTTATTTTTTTAATGTTACTTGGAATCAGATGTTCCACTAGAGACTCACTCCATGTGCCAGGCTACTGATCATAAGTGTAGGATATCCCATGAGCCGATCACTTCACAAACTTGCTCTTTAGTAGTCCGTTGACTTTTGCCTTTTAACTTAACTGTGAACATCTGTCCGAGCTGTGTGTGCAATAGTCTTTTGTGTGAGTCTGCGGTTATTTTTGCGTATAGTTTGTGTTTGAAGGGCATTTTTCTGTGTAGATGACTGTGTACTTCCCTCCTGTTCATATGTCATAACCATGGCCATTTGTTGGTGAAATGTGAAGCGCAATTGCTATAGGTCAGTATTTCTTCATAGGGATTTTTAAGGGTTTTGTTGTTGCTAAGTTGAGAAGACTATTTGGGCATGACTTGCAGGAACTGTTCCCCCGATTTGCTCTATACAGGAAAGAAATGAAAAAGTATGAAGGGACAGTGTTTGACGCTTTCTAAGCCATGTATAATTTGCACTTCTTGTTCGCAATTGCTATTTAAAATGACTAAGTGAGGTGCCTCTTGCCAAAAAGCTTTTATAATTAGCACAATTATAAGTAGAGTCCAAATCTGCAAATATATTCTAAAGTTCTAATATTTTTTCAGCATCTTTTAAGAAACAATAATTGTGCCCAAAACTTTACAGACATCACTGTGATATAATACCTTTTACTAAATTAAAATTCATAAATTGAAAGGATTGATATGGAATTTGTTAATTTTATGATAATTGTCTAGGTTGTCTGCTAATTTCCGCCTGACTTGTTGATGGAGAAATGAAATATATCCAGAATATAATTGAATAGGTCATTTGAAATCGTTAGTAAATTATAAATATTTAATATGATTTACAAATTGCCATGTTGATGCAATGACAGTCTTCTGAAATTAAAAATAACTTATGTGAATCTGAGCCATTTCTTTTGTTTGTATTCTTTGTCAGTGTACAGTTAAAGTACGATGCCTTTAACCCTTTTCTTAGTCCAGACCAGCGCCATATAGACTGATAGTTACGACATCTCCGTTCACTCCAATGGACCACTTTTTTACAGCAATGGCGGATCGTGGAGCCTCTCAATCGTTCCCCGGAAGTTAGCACCAAGGCTAGCAGAGCTGTGGAGTTGCAGCACAATAGACCGTTCGTGACGGACTTTTAAAGGTAAGAAGAAGTTTAAAGATTTATATTGCGGATATTATCAGTACATCTGATTCAAATTAACATGTGTATTAAAGGATGTCAGTGGATTATCCCTACATTATTAGATTTAGGGAACGTTTACAGATAACAGATTAAGCTAGCATACCGAAGCAAGTTAGCAACACACGTTGAACAGCCTTTTAATTGTAAATTCCGTTCTCTTAATGTCATTTCGTCCAACATGTTGAATTAGAGAAGAGGGGCTTCTAAACGGGATTGTATGCGGGGGTGGAGGGAGTTAAATATTAGATAAATATAACTTTGGTGCGTGTAAGAGTGAGTGTTTTTAGCAGAGCCATATTTGTGTCCTTGTGATTATGTTGATTATTACCTGTCTGTATAATGTTGCAGCTCAGCTGATTTTGGATTGATGGCAAAGGGAGAGGGACTTAAGTGAGAGTGAAAACACAAGGTAAGTTTAATACTACTGTTTTATATAAGTAAGCATACTAATCATGTATTATATCACTGTATTATATAAGTAATCTTGTTAGTAACCTACTGTATGGCAGGTGGAGGGACAGTGATGTTACAGGTGGAGGAGCAAGACTGCAAACTCACAAGACAGAGAAATCAAAGTTTGTTCTCCAGAGAAGAGGTTGATTTCACTTCAATTTTTTATTTCATATTTTCTAAAGATGTGGAAATGGCAAAAAAATTAAACTTGAGAGCTGTAACCAAGACAACTGTAACAACATGAGTAGAGAGCCACCAAGGTTTTTCAAGTCCCTCTCTCTCTCCATTTTGCCAACCCAAACTTCCAGGTACATGACGGGACACCTTGCTTGTTTTTGTTGTTTTCGTGGCATCTGCAGGCAGTGGCAAGTCCTTCCGGCATATGCCACAGAGGCCGCTACTCTGTGGTAGCTGTGGCAACGGGAGTTGCCACAAGATGCCAGAGTAAGAGAAGGTTTACTGTAGCTGCCACTCACCTTCCGTGGAAAATGCAGCTATTTAAACCCGTATTTATCGTGTAAAATGTCGCTGTTTAGGCATGACTTTATCGAACTGATCTGTACACAGGACTGATGTGCGATCTCTATTTTTCAAAAAGATTTTCATCATTTCTATTCAATTTTACTTGAAGCATGGTTTGCTAAAATAAACAAACGTGCTATATTTATGATGAAATATTGGCGAGTGATGGTTGCAACGCCCTTGGCAATTGTCGCTTCTTGAGGGGAGTTTCCACTGCTTGCTACGATAAACCAGGTATATGACTAGTAAAGACAAATAATTAACAAATAAATATCTGTATGGACACAGCAACTTGTACACTGGTGTTATTAGACTTGGCTACAGACTTAGGGCAGCTGTAACTGATTGCAGTTGCCACTGCTAGTGAGATGCTAAGGTTAGTATGAAGGAAGTCCTTGATATATTTCCATTAGGCAAAGGACTTATATTTGCCCCCATGCCTTCAGCAGCAGCAGGCCATTCACTTTGATTTGATCCAGTTATGAAATGTCATCATTTCGACAATAAAGAAATGCTACATAAACGTTATCTTGCATGTTTTATCGAACTATCTCCGTTTCTAACTTTCAATATTTAAAAAGAGATCTCTCTCTCATCTGCGTGCGGGGGCGGGGCCTCACAGACATGCTGCTGCGCTGTGCACACAGTTCTGCCGGTAATGAATATTAGGATACATTTTGTGAGGAAACTTTTCCCCCAATAATTCCAATAAGTATTCCAAAATGTATTCAATTCAGGTTTACGAAAGCAACTGTATTCGGATTAGTTGTTTTTCAAATGTAACGCGAGCTGAATACAGTTAGGCTACTTGGTATTTGTATTCTGATTACGTAACGCCGTTACATGTATTCCGTTACAACCCAACCCTGTGTACAGATCATCAGTCCTGTGTACAGATCAGTTCGATAAAGTCATGCCAAAACAGCGACATTTTACACGATAAATACGGGTTTAAATAGCTGCATTTGCCACGGAAGGCGAGTGGCAGCTACCGTAAACGTTCTCTTACTCTGGCATCTTGTGGCAACTCCCGTTGAGCAGCGGCAGATGCCTCTGCAAGTTGTGGCACCTGTGGCATATGCCGGAAGGACTTGCCACTGCCTGCAGATGCCACGAAATGAGCCAGGCCCTACTGCCTCTGGCTGGGTGCTGGCAGGTGGAGGGCACTGATCCCTTCCCTTCTTCCCTCAATCTTTGAGACTAATGTAAGTAGAAGACATGGCACTGTACATTTTCGAACATTTAAAATATTATACCACTTAAAAATAAGAAATATTACTTTTGTTACTAAGAGTTCATACTTATTATACCTGTGTCACCTTTCACACTATCGCTGTTGTAGAGGCTAAGCCAACGCTTTAAGCCTCTGAGGATCCACTTGGTGGGTGTAATTGACGCACACAAGTTTTCTGCCGAATAAAGGTCAGAAACAAAGTTTCCAGTTTGAAACAGTCCATTTATTTCCATTTTACTGGTTTCCATTTACTTGCTTCTTTCCATATTCACCACACGATATTACTGTTTACACAATACCTTTGCTTTGCTTGTAATCCAGTGTTTGTGTGTGTGTTCTCCGTGTGTGTGCTCCTTGTGTGTGTGTTCAAAAACTGTATGGGCCTTCTGGCGGAACCTCTCCCCAACACACATAGGTTCCTACCTTTATACCCACAGTTAATTGGCTCCTACAGCTGTGATCATGAGCTATGGGCTTTGTAGATACGGGTCCCGGGGTGAATCGTGGTGCAGGGGCCCTTCTCTTTTTGACCACAGGGCGATGCACGAAGATGGTGGGTATAGCCTCTGCTCTCAGCCTAGTCTTGCCCTTTTTCTCTCTTGACAAACTGGTCTGTATCAACATGTGCCTGCGGAGTGACTTGAGGTTACTTCACACACAGAACAACTCAGTTTTGTCTGCCCACATACATATTCCATAGTGGTTGAATACACAGTATTAGGAAACACTTTATACTTACTGGACATGTTATACTCATTACATACTGTATATAAAATATGACCAAGAATGTGAGACAACTTTATATAAATTCATATCACATCTGTTACTGATGCCATTTGTCATACTCACAAATAATAAAGTTCCATAACTTCAGTTGGGAACAAAGACCACACCTTATCTCCCCAAGGCAATAGGTGTGCTATATAGGTCGTATAACCCTTTCTCCTGTCTGTTACTCCCTCTTTCAGCACAAGAACCAGAGGGGGATTCAATGGAGCCTGAATACCTGCACTGAGACCCTCACCCTGCACCCTGAGTCTCAACTCTGTGTTTTTCAAGCCTTTCCCTGTTTTTTTGTATTAAACAAAACATTAAGCTTTCCCAATGGTGTGGTTTTCGTTTGGTGAAAAAGTGCAAATGCAGTGTTTGTATATAATTACATCACATATTTTTTTGCTGTTGGTCGTGAAATTGCTCCTGCTGACTTGAGCCAGCCATTTTTTCCTCCGCTCTGTGTCAGTGGGGAAGCCGTACATTCGTACTCCTTTCTCGGAGCGATTGGAGCATCCCCAGGCAGCACAGCAAACCATGGTGGCGACTAGGAGGCAGCACAGCAAACCAGGACAACACGGAGGAAAAGGCACCGACAAACTGCATGATATGCTATTCAATGTTTATTGAATCCCATGTATTTGCAATGGATGTTCCTAAAGCAACACATTTAACATCATCATTATCATCATATGCTGCTGCTGCTAGTCCTTTGATAGTCACCTGTCCTTTCTGAAAGCCATAAAGATGACATTAGTCATTTAGATAACTTGTGTCCTCAATTACCATGGGATTACTGAAACTACCATGAATTTAAGAAAATGGTAGAAATGAATCTAATCTGAATTTTAAAGCATTACTTTAGATCCCCTCAGTGATGCTCCTGACTACCATACAAGTTTAAGAAGATAATATTGGTTTGAAAGAATTCAAAGCTATAAATAAACAGCAACAGGCTATTTAACCAAGGCACTGTTAGCCTAACATGTAAACTAGTTGTTCACACTAATCCTAATATTATCACTTAATATTAACAAATTCTATTTTATTTTTTAAAACATATTGATGTAAATACATACACATATCGATTTGTTGTATAAATATTGCAAATCAAAACCTTTATTCACTAATGATTACCAAAAATCGTAGTTCTATCTCCTGTTATCAATGCATTCACATTGCCCGCCATGAACTTCCGGGGAACGATCCTCGTCTACATGAACCACGTGACGATAACCGTTTTTGGACTTCCGTTGTCGTAACTCTTCTATTATATGGCTCTGGTCCAGACCATTAATGGTTTCACTTTCCTCACATGGATGCTGATAAGAAAGATGACAAACTTCAAGGCTGTCAAAATCTATGTTATCTAGCAGATAATTATTTGGTTTGTATTATTTTTTAAATACAGTGCAAGTAAGCATAAAAAAGAGGAAAAGAGAATATCATTATAATATGTACTTGGGAGATGTTAATACATTGCCGAGTTCGTTAATGAACAACATCATTCTGAATTTGTTCTGCAGTTACTTTAAGAGCTTCTTATTAATTGTATTTTTGTATATATTCACTGAGTTATTTAAAAGTAAAAATATGCACATATAACAAAAAAACGCCCCCTCCCTTGCCTAAAGAATTATGTTGTGACAGTAAACTAAGCTCATCTGTTGTTTCAAGGAAACTAGTCCTGACAAATATTTGATAGATTGCAGAGAAACTTGTGTTAAAAAAACTGGAAAATTCTAAATTGGAAAATAATAATATACTCCAACAATTAAAAAGTTGGACAAATTAAAAGACAAGAATTATACTGCATTAAAAAAGTATTGCATTTAAAAGGGTATTTCCCTAATATGTCCTTGAAAGCACAGAGGCCTCAGGTTTTGCATAAATCACTTGTTAACTTCCAGGATCAAAGGTCTGCTATGAGTTATCGCTGGAATTTGCCCAGACGCTCAGAGGCAGGCTCACTGTGTGCCACCAGTTAGACCACTTCAGCACTCCTCCACGCTACAGCAGGTGTGCCAACACTAATCCAGCAAACATGGACAACATCTACGAAACAATAGATGAGGGACGTGTGCAGAAACAGCCCCGCGATGGAGCAAACAGCCCCGACCGAGAGCCCAAATATGAGAGCCCCGCAGAGCCGCTGTACAGCGAGGTGCAGGTCCACGTCTCCACGAAGGGAGAGGGGCGCAGCTCCCCGGACTACATGGCCGTCAGAGACGAGGACAAACACAGCAGCTCGTCCTCTTCATCCAGCGATGATGAAGAAGAGGCGAAAGCAAAGGTCGAGGTTAAAGAAGAAGTTAAAGCTGAGAAAGGGCCAGAGGTGTGCGTAATGCCCGAGCTAGTTGTGTGTCCAATGCCGGAGCCAGAGGTGTGCGTAATGCCGGAGCCAGTTGTGTGTCCAATGCCGGAGCCAGAGGTGTGCATAATGCCGGAGCCAGTTGTGTGTCCAATGCCGGAGCCAGTTGTGTGTCCAATGCCGGAGCCAGAGGTGTGCATAATTCCGGAGCCAGTTGTGTGTCCAATGCCGGAGCCAGAAGTCACGGTGCAGGTGGAGGAAGTGAACGGCGGATCCAGGCGCTCTTCGGCCTCCTCAGCATCCTCTGCCTCCCCCAGGGACCCGTGCGACGACCCGCCGATCCAGCTGCGGGTGGAGGACGAGGAGACCGCGGAGAATGGTAGATCGGACTCTCCCTCCAGCCCCGACAGCACCCCGGAGCCGTCTGTAGACTTAGGCGTGCAAACTCTGGAGAGTGTCAGTCTGGACGACAGCAGCGCAGCACCGGAGGACCCCAGCCAGCCGGACATCTCTCTGTTCGTCAAGGTAAGACTCCTTTCAGGCCGACAGGTGGGCAGAGAGCCAGCCAGGCAGGATCTGATCCACTGCTCAGCATGAGGAATAAAACGTTGCTGCATTAAAGTTTGTTTTTTACTATCTTTAGTGATGGACTCAGCAATATGATTTACCAAAAGGATCCTTGCTTGAAGCCATCTCACCTTGTATTCTTCACTGTGCAGGACATGTTGCTTTTTATTAAATGCAAGAAAAACTCTTTGCTGTCTTGTTTTAAACACAGTGGTGCAAGGAAGTACTCCTTGTAAAAAAGAGCAATACCCCAGTTTAAAAATAGTGTATTACCAGTAAAGTAAAAGATAAAAATATAAGCGTCAACAAAAAAATACACTTATTGGAAGTGTATAGACTATTTTAAATGATATTATAGTACTCTAATTATAGCTGATTAATGTCTAACTAGGCTAAGCTGCAGAAGGAGGAGCTAATTGAATTTATACTTTATATGCTGCTGGGTAGGTTGTGAATTTACACCCTGCAGAAATTAATTATTATCGTGCCCTACAATAAGGCATCATGAATGATCTGTCGTATTGCAGGGTATGAACTTAAATTACCCTTCGGTACACGTATCAGCCAATGTACATGCTGTGCATTTTGTAGACAGAACATGGATTATTGTGTTGCAATATCTGGCATGTAGATTGCATATCAATAGGTTACTGCATTTAATCCAAAAGGTGCAAAATCGACCACTTTTTGCCACTTCTGAGCCATAAACATGACAAATCAACACATTAGCCTATGATAAGTCTCATGTTAAATAATCTGAAGCCATTACTGATTATTTTTAAGGCATTTCACAATCAAATCTGTTTAATAAGTTTAATTTGCCAGGTACGTTTTAACAATCAAGAAATATGATTTCCATTTGCAAGTTTATTTATATAGCACTTTTCAACACAAGGCAATTCAAAGTGCTTTACAAAAAATGAAAGACATTAAGAAAATGGCATTTAAAATCAGTTATTAAAAATAAAAGCTAATAAAATAAACATAAAAAGAAAAAGTACATGGATAAAAGTTACAGTGCAGTCTAAGATGTGAATAGTTCAATTAAAAGCAGCGACAAAAAGAAAAGTCTTCAGCCTGGATTTAAAAGTACTCAGAGTTGCAGCGGACCTGCAGGTTTCTGGGAGTTTGTTCCAGATATTTGGAGCATAATAACTGAACGCTGCTTCTCCATGTTTAGTTCTGACTCTGGGGACAGAAAGCTGACCAGTCCCTGAAGACCTGAGAGATCTGGATGGTTCATAGTTTAGCAGGAGGTCAGAAATGTATTTTGGGCCTAAACCATTCAGTGCTTTATAAACCAGCAGCAGTATTTTGAAATCTATTCTTTGACACACAGGAAGCCAGTGTAAAGACTTCAGAACTGGAGTGATGTGATCCACTTTCTTAGTGTTAGTGAGGACTCGAGCAGCGGCGTTCTGAATCAGCTGCAGCTTTCTAATAGATTTTTTAGTGAGACCTGTGAAGACACCATTGCAGTAGTCCAGTCTACTGAAGATAAAGGCATGGACAAGTTTTTCCAAATCCTGCTGTGACATTAGTCTTTTAATCCTAGATATATTCTTTATGTGATAGTAGGCTGATTTAGTATCTGTTTTAATGTGACTGTTGAAACTCAGGTCAGAGTCCATGACTACACAGAGCGAAAATGTGACGCAGAAACATGTACAACAGGTTCAAACTATAATGATGTTAGAATGCGAGACACTAGTCACAATAAATCATTCTATTTCCCCCATTCAAAATATATAAAACACATTTAAAAGATTAAAAATAGAAACCCTATTTTAAAGCCAGTCTACACATGGTTGAAGCCTATCTGTAGAGCGCATTTAAGTAGACTGAATTACACTTTTTGGAGTCAGTAATTAGAGGCAAATACTAGAACAACAGTTGTAGGAATAATAAATAAATAATAATAAACTGAAGTAGAATTATACATGACAAAGCGTAGTTATCAGTAAGAAATGTCACAGAAGCATGGATCTCTTAGTTTCAGTGGCTTTGTCAGTGAGTTTAATCTGGATGTAATAATTAACCAGTTTACTGTACAGCCATAGAAACCAGGGGTGAACTCCATGCCTGAGTAAATCCCACTGTGTGTTTTATGATAGAGCCGCTCTATGAGCTGTGCTATCAGCACATGCAGGGGTAACTTTGCTGATTGAGCAACAGAGATTGAGTCAGTGGGCCGGGCTCAAGAATCTCTGTTTTAGCTCCAAAAGAGGCCTTGTATCGAGGAATGACAGCAGTGGTTTGTGTTCAATCCGAAAAGTGTCTTTGTATTTGTAACAGCAAAAGCCATTGTCAGTTGCAATCAACACAGATGGCTTGCAAACAAACGAAGTAATTGCTACAATCTGACCTGGATGAGGATTTCTTGATCCTAACTTTCGACTATGCATGTGACAGGGACTGTGGCATACTCCAGAAACAGTTTAAGCTTTGCTAAATCCCACATTTCATGAACATATCAAAATAACATATTGAAAGCCCATTGTTTTGACTTTAACAAGAAAACATTCCCGTAAAAGAGGATTTTATGTTATTTAGCCATAAAGAAACCTTCTGTCCTTTTTTTGCTGATTTTCACCCGTGTTCAGAAACAACATCCAAGAAATTGTGATTAGAGATACTATCTTTTCACAATTATGATAAGCAACGACCATAGTTCTCCAGGGTTGTGACAACATATTTGTCTCTTTTCCGCATACCACTCAATCCTCGATTTCCCACCTCTTTAATGTTCAACACCAATCGCCATAAACCCAACTAAGCAACGCTATAAAAATAGGGAGGGGAGTAAAGAGATAGGCTCTCCAGGTTAAAAGCCCTAATGGCTTCTCCTCTGCTGTCAGTGATAAACTGATTACCGCAGAACAGGCTATCACTAATATAACTAAGCGTGTTTTTTAGATTCTCATACGATAACAAGCTGTACGAATTCTTAAGCAGTTCTTCTTAAGTAGGCAACATGTGGAAGGACATATAATCCTGTTCAAATTATTTTTTGTCACTGATTGTCTATCAAGACAATGCTTATATTGACAATGTTGTCACATTTGGCAAGTGTGTTGACTCCCCGCTCCACCTTGGGTCCAGACAGATACAAAATGTCTGTTACTGTTTGATGTACAAGTGAATGATTAGCACCAATAAGCCAGGGATTGTACCTTTTGTCTCCAAAAGACACACAAACCAAGGCCATATCTTCTAAACCCTTAATGGTTTTATGATCATCCACTATTTAGACATCCTTAAAAATGAATAGTTAAGACATATTGGGACATATGCTCGTCTGAAGTTTTGCAATGAGTTAGGTGAGAAAATGGATACCATTGAATTCAGAGTTAGCTTAGCATAGAAAACACAAAGAGGGGGAAACTGCTAGCTTGCTTGTCCAAAGTTCGAAGAAATCCAATACCCCTCTCGTCTCAAGTTATCTTATTAACAGATATCCATGAGTTGTTAAACCAAACTTTAAAATAAATCTGTGAGGGGAAGGCTAAGCTAAGTGGCTGGTGGTAGTATTCATATGTACCGAACAGATATGAGAGTGCTAACGATGTTCTCGTCACACTATCGGCAAGAGAGCAACATTAGAGATCTTAATGAAAAGGTTCAACCATACCATACATATTTACAAGATGTAATTTAAGAGAAAAACGTTTTTCAATAAAAGAAAAAACCAGACAATGACAAAACTGATATATATATATATATATGTATAAAGATAGATGATTTTAAATGCAGGAAAAGGCAGTTGCTCCCATTTGGAATGAGCGTTTCTATTTACTGATGCAAAGGACTTTGACTACAATGTAAATCTCAAAATAAAGTCAGTTTAGCTCATTATCATGTGTTGTTTTCATCATTAGGGGGCTGTCAAGAATATGGAAACATTGATTAAGGCCTATACAAATAAAACCTAAAATAACACATTGTGAAAGTACTCAATGTGTTCCCTCATAAACATATAATGACTCTTCCACAGTAGCACAGTAATTGGCTCTTGCTGCATGTTGGCATGTCAGCCACGAGAGGGGGCTGCTCTATAAATAGAAACTGTTTACTTTAAATTAGTTCTAGCTTCTCTGTTTTCCTGCTTTTATCTGACTTATAAATTCATAGGTTAAGCCACTCATTTTCTCCAGTGTGTGCTGATGAAGATGTTTTTAGTCAGACCTGCTTATATTTTGGTTGCCCTACTTAGGTTCTCTGTAAATGAACGCCAATTCTTGCCATAAAACCAAATCCAAGCATCAATAATTCACAGAGGAATCGTCTCCTGCTGGTGATCAAATATAACCTGCCTCATTCTGCCAGAGCTGGAACATGTGAACACCCATTAAATATGTATGCTGCTGCTCACTGACAAAAACTGTCAAAAATAGTCATACCACTTTTTTTGCAGGTTATATTCGATATTTGGGGACTACTTGCAAGGTATTTTTTTTGCTGATTGCAAAATGGATGGTAAAGTCAACCTGATCTGAAACCAAAAACCAAATAGAAAATTAAGAAAGTGAGTTGAAATGTTTAAGAGAGATGACACAGATAAGGAAGGAGGTGATGTTAGTCCTGTGTGTTTTTTACAGGGGAGTTTGGTTGCAGTGGTCGGAAGAGAGGGATGGGGCTCCACCCCCTGGTTATAGACTGACACCTGTTTCCCACTCGTGTGTCAGTGAGAGCTAGCTCTGCTCTCCATCTGTGTCTAAATCAGAGTCAGGGCTCCACTTGCCACCTGGACTGGACACCAGCAAGGGAGAAGAAAGCCATTGCAAGGACCAAAGGGGGTGGAGATCTCAAATCAAGGCCTGAAAACCAAAACGTTTTTAAGGTGTAAGGGATCGCTGTCAGCGCAGAGAGGATAGCTGGTTTCTTTTTCAATCATCTCTTTCTGGAGGATGTAGACCTCAGAGGATAAGCAAAGGACTGTAGTTTTAAAAAAAGAATCAAGGTGACAGCCAGAAGGAGGCATCATGTCCACTGACAGCCAAGACAGAGACCCTGATATTGAGCTTTTTGTCAAGGTAAGACAGAGTCAGAATATATGCTTAAAGTATTGTCTTAACTTAAGCTTTGCTGGAAGATAGAAGCAGCATATGTGCAGGATATTGTGCTGTGGAAAGCTTGTGTAACTCAATAGTAGAGGTAGAGTTACATACGCACTGGCATTGTTGGGACAGTGATACGGAGGCTGCTAGTGGATGGTAGGAATCTAGCATTGGGGTACTGTTGCAGTACTTCATATGACTCCACATTAAAGCCTTGTTTAAAGAAAGGACTGCATTCACTCATTCTCTCCACAATCCATTAAATGAGCCACTCTGCTCTTTTGTTTACAAGCAGCGCTGACATTTCTCCCAATCAATAGATGTCCCAGACTATCTCCTGAAAGAGAGCAAACATGTTGGTAGGCAAGCTTCAGTAGACACAGCTGTGTTGTTTTGCGCTCCACAAATGGGTGCACTTGAGGCCCTGTGGGAAATGTTAGAGGCAGATGAATATACCTGAGGCAGGTGAGGTGGATGTCGATGTGCTGCCTGGATGCTGACCCAATTAGCTGGAGTGGAGGCTGACCTCAGACACACCAGCTCCCTGGAAACTGGCTTGGTAACATGAAGTTCAAGACTTGTCGGTTTGCATTGCCCTCCTGATCTTTGACATGTTCCTGTTGTCTAAGTATGACATACTTCGTTCTAAAGAGCAACATATTGCAGCTAAACTTACATTAAGCTAGGTATTTTAAGATGTCACTCACATGTTTATGAAATGGTGTTCCTCAATAGTCACTATTGCCTTCTATTGAGGTTTTCTTAAAGGGAAAGTTCCAATCCACAGTCAGATACTGAGTAATACCTACAGTAGATGATGGTTGGCATGCCCCCAGTTTGGAAATTGGGTACGAAAGCTAAGAAATGTACTATATTGCACATATTTTCACCATTTTAGCTTGCCGTCGGACATTCATTTCTTATGGGGAACTGAAGCCGTTATCTCTCGTCAACAAAAACATTGATTTGACCTCAATTGTTGGTATTAATGGGTGACTTTAGGGAACTGTAACTTAATAACAACAAAATAAGACAAACTAACTAACCAATTGAGGAAACTGTAAATCATCAACAAAATGTGTCATGCATGCTAAAGTCATAGTTGTTGTCAATGGTGTCTGGTGGCTTTGAAGATAGTAGAAAACGTCTTCACTATAACTTTGCACTATATTTAGAACAATTTCACCACTTACCTTGCTGTCAGAAAGAGCTGTTTGAGAGCAAGGCTAAGTGGTAAAACACATTCTAATTATTGCCTACACTAAAAGTGGAGACGGTCTATAATGTATTTTATTGGATTTTAAGGATGTGTTGCTGTTACAGCCATGCATGGCTTCATCATAGACTACCATCAACTGTAGGTGACACACCAGCTATGGATAAGGACCTTGCTTTATATGGCGTGGTTTCCATATTGCTAATATTAGCCCTAATATTAGTTATTTCCATGATGCTGCCAACGGAGAGGTACCTGATGGACATATAACTATCTTACATGGCTGCACCTCCTTTACCTATATTTTGAAATGGCTTAATACTTATTGGTTCAATAGAGTGAACAAAGTGTTTAACAGCCTTTACAAAGTGCTTGACAGACAGAAAGGCACGCTGGAGATACAAGATGCTACATTTAATTTACTAAAATGATTTCTCTGATCCTAGATATTTGATCTTTCTCGAGAATTTAATTGCAATATTAACTCATCACATACACAAGATAACATGAAGACATGAGCATGTGCTTCCTCAACCAAGCCCAGGTAATGCTACAGTATAATTAATGCTCAATACAAATGAGTGTTTAGACTAACAAAGAACAGCAAAACCCAGTTATAGTAAAGTATACATGTGTGCTGGATCCCCCCCCTGCATCGTTAGATCTCTCGGCGTTCCTTGCGCCCACAGGCCTAGTTGTGTGGGACAGCTTTTGTCCTCCGTTTTCTAGATGTTGATTGACTATTATCAGCGGCTGTGTATTGTGTTACCTCTGTGCTGCTGAGCCGAGCCACAACAATGCACGGACAGAAGCATCACATGCGCTCAGGCAGCATGACAGCATGGCATCAATGGCTGGACTACATACAGTTGGCTCAGCTACTTTCAGACCGACAGCTCTGTTTCTGGTCTTTGCTAGGAGCGGTGCTACTGTCAGGCACATGAGCCGAAAGGCAATATGTTTTCCACGTAGGTGTAGAATAGGTATTTGTGAAGTGACTCATGGTCATCCAAATACAAATGATTTATTTTTAATTGTAATGATAGTGGTGTTAAAGACTTAAAGGTCCCATGTCATGCTTTTCCGGTTATACCCGTCCCCTTGTTTGTTATGAAGGTTTTTCTGCATGTAAACGGTCTGCAGAGTCACAACCCTCAAAGTACAGCCTGTAGCGAGTAAAACTCTAACACAGAGAAGACCTGTCTCTGCTGCCCCAGAACGCCTCGTTGGAGATTTCTCTTTTTCTTCCTGGGTACAGTGACGTGCCCGTACCCAAATGGACCCATTTGTCCAAATGGACCCATCCGTGGAGCCGTTACGTGACTTCCTCACACACACACACACACACACACACACACACACACACACACACACACACACACACACACACACACACACACACACACACCACACACACACACACACACACACACACACACACACACACACACACACACACACACACACACACACACACACACACACACACACACACACACACACACACACTAAATCCTTTCTCAGCTGCAGCCCCGCCGATTTCTCCTCCCTGAGACGGCGGGACGCGAGGCTGTGAGTCGGTGTGTGAGCACACACACACAAACTCCCAGCCAGGCTGCGGGTGTTCGGGCTGGTTTCAGGCTAACAATAATAAAAAACCTTAATAACAAAATTATAATAATAATTTATTATAATATATATAATAATAATAATAAAACCATTTTTAAACACCTTGAATTTCAGGGGGATGTCTTGGCCCCGCCAAGACAATGGTAGGGGAAACACTGCTTTACTGTTATTAGTCCAAACACAGAAGAGAAAACTATTGCATTTTTTTTTCTCTCAATTGCTACTCTGAGCTTCAGCAAGCCATCGTAATGAAAGAAAATGTGTACATAATGAAATAAATGTATTGCTTTCTTAATGCTTTGGAGTACAGTACCCAAATCACCAACATATAATATAGTCTCCCCTGTCAAATCTCTGCTCACCTTGAGGTCAGTGCACTTCTTTTTCTGTGTTGTGTTTCTGTGACGCGGGCCTGCAGGTCTGACCCGGCCCCCTGCGCCCCAGCGGCCAGTGAACCAGGGGATGAAAGCACCATGTATAATTCAGTCGGGCCAGTGCGTATGGTGTCACTCCTGAGGCTCTGCTGTGTATCCATACATGCCGACACATGATCTCTCTGCATGTCCACAAGTATACGATGGAGGGGATGTGATAATATCACAAGTGTTAGAACAAGGAGGAACACTTTGACTCTTATTTGGTTATTTGTATGCTTTATTTGTCGTATGAAAGACCATTAAGACATTTAAAACTGATAACAAATTAGACAATTCAAAGCTTTAACAGGAAGGCAAGATTATGCTGCCATTTTACATGCCCACGTTTATATAGACAACATTTAGTACAGGTATAATATATAACTGACCCAGAGTGTACTTGGTTGGACTTCTCCCTATCGTACATTTGAATCAGGGATTTCAGGGTGACGTATTCATGCGTGTTCACATAGTGTTTACATTTATACAGCTTATTAAAACCTTTCTATTCAAACAAAGTAAAAGATAACAGTCAGCTTAATCCAATATGTATTTTATTGATAGTAGCAAGGTTTGTTTTCAGAGAGACAACCTTGTGACCAAGGATTTTCCCAACTGTAAAAACATGGTAAAGGAGATAGGAGGATTAAGTGGGGAGTTCTTGAAGTGGGGTTGAATGAGGTACTTGTTAACAGTCAGTGAATTACCTACACTAGATGGTGCCTGCCCACTTACAGGGTGGAGATGCATTCGGATGTACCAGTCTAGGAAATGTGCTGCTTGTTTGGCACCAGCAAAACATATTATAGCCATCTAAAGAAAAGCCTACCACTAGTGAACTGTCAACGGGGGGAGCCTCGCTGCGGGGATACGGTGGACCTCTGTCGCCTGTCAGCGCAACTTCGATGATGCCGTTTAAAAACATAACAAATGAAGGGCGGGGCCGGCCATCAGCGAACCGAGCCGGCCGTCAACGGCCCTTGACGACCGGCCGTTCTCCAGATTCTACAGATGGCCAGTCTGCCCCTGGGTGGAGGTGAAGGGAATGAGCACTTTTACAGCCTTTTTGGCGAGGTGGGGGAACTCAGTCTCCACAGACAGCCAAAAGTGTGCAAGTGACACACGTTTTCTGCCAGACGCTGTCTCCTCTCTCACTTAATGTAATTTCACAAAAAGTTGATCCATGTTGCCGCTCGCATAAAGTTAGCTGAAGTTAGCTAGCTAGATTTCACTGTTCCTCGTTACCTCCCCTGAAGCTCTCTGGCGCCCCCCAGGGAGGCGCGCCTCACACTTTGAAATCCGCTGGTATATAGCATTGATAGTTGCCCACCAGAAAGGGATGTCTGAAAGCTAGATTAATGGGTTAAAAAATTATAAATATAATGTTCAACATTATATACGTGAATTATTTAAAGATTGCTAAAATACGTTTGGTAGCTGTACCATCCGGCTGTCATCTAATGTCAAATACATTGCCAAGGGATCAGTCCTCAGGATACCGCAATGAAAAAATACTGACTTTTCTTTAACTACTGTAGTCCATCCATTGTACATGCGATTTGCCTGTACGTTATATTTCAACTCTTTTTTTCTGTCATTTAGGCCGGAAATGATGGAGAAAGCATCGGCAACTGCCCCTTCTCTCAGCGCCTCTTCATGATCCTCTGGCTCAAAGGAGTCGTGTTCAACGTCACCACTGTTGACCTCAAAAGGCGAGGAACCGTAAAATGCTAGCTTCCAATGCACAAACACACCTGTGCCTTTCCTCACGACACACTGCTATCTTTATGTCCTCTGCAGAAAGCCAGCAGATTTGCACAACCTGGCCCCGGGGACGCACCCTCCTTTCCTGACCTTCAACGGAGAAGTCAAGACCGATATCAACAAGATCGAGGAGTTTCTGGAGGAAACGCTCGGTCCTCCAAAGTAATTCAACTGGAAGGTTTTACAACGCATGGTTTACAGTATCGCTGACTGCACACATGCTGCTCTTGGCTAGATTTACTTCACTTCAGCGACACTGCTGAAAGGGCAGGAAACATTTTAGTCCAATAAAAGCGAATACGTGCTGTATTTGATGAAGGCTGATGTAAACTGATACATCTGTTTGTTGTTTATGGCTGCTATAAATCTTTTTGTGAATAAGTGTATATATATATATATATTTATATATATCTCAGGCACACAGACAATATGTGCTAAATTGAGCCATAGCTTTTGTGTAATTCGGGAAAAATCAAGACAGGTTTACTGTTTTGTGTTATTGTCACTACTAAGAAGAAACCAGAGCCTGTGTGTGAGCAGTTGCATAGAAAAATGTCAGTTTAACTTAATCTTTCTTTTATTGCCTGTAAAGTTTTTGCATTATAAATGGACCTTAGTGTGGGAGAGCTTTAAGAGGCGGGCGGCCAACTCGGTGTGTGAGCGTGTAACATGTTTTTAGTCAGAGCTGAGCGCCAGTCCCAGGTGTTAATGCTATCCAGATGGTTAGGTCTGCCTGCGTCTCTGACTCTGTCTCCTACCTCTGTCCCCCCGTCTGCTCAGTATCCCAAATTGGCAGCCAGGCAGAGAGAGTCAACACAGCTGGAAATGACATCTTCGCTAAGTTCTCAGCCTTCATCAAGAACACCAAACCAGAGGCCAACGCCGGTGGGCTGCTCATTTTGTGCCTTTCACACTCACAGACACACACACAAAGAATGCAATACTCTCTTCCTCCACTAGGTAGAAGCAGAGTCCAGTGTTTGAGGCTTTTATATATTCTGCTGTGCTGCCACCTAGTGAGGTTAACACCACACACGTTCACCTTGTACTTAATGCATAGTGCGTTTCTGTGTGTTTAGTTCTAGAGAAAGGTTTGAACAGGGCCCTGAAGAAGCTGGATGACTACCTGAACAGCACCCTGCCAGATGAGATCGATGCAGACAGCATGGAGGAGGAGAAGGGCTCCAACAGAGGCTTCCTCGACGGAAATGAGCTCACTCTCGCAGACTGCAACCTGCTGCCTAAACTGCACATAGTCAAGGTGAAGAGTTAGTGGTTCATTCAAAAACACATTAGGAGTACTTGATATGTTATCTCTGATGTATTCATGTGTGAGGCCTTTTTTAAGTTTTCAATGCAAATACAATTTAGTATTTAAACACACACGGAGCAAAAAGGACAAGATAACACATAATAATAATAATAAGAATTAAACAAAAAAATTGTAAACAATAATATTCAAATGGTGTAATTAAGGCATTTTAAAAGAGATTTGTAGTATACATTGTTATCAATAAAACGTTTTGGGGTAAATTTGAAAAAAAAGAGAAATAGTTTCGTGTTTTCCGCCAAACAGGAAAAAAACATAATGTGATTACTCAGAAGTAATGAGTACACCGACAACACATAAGTATTGGCCTGTTGCTCCAAACCAAAACAACTCAACAACTTGGGGATGGATTTCATGAAATATGGTACAGGGGATCCCATGAGTTTATCGCCACCTACAGGTATAGATAACTCTTCAACTAGTAACATTCCAATCAGGCGCGGCGGCTGTGTTTAAGGCTCATTGGCAAGCGTCAGCATGTAGAGACCCTAAAAAAGCATCGCCTGAAAAGGTCCTTATTATGTTACGAGTGCCTAATTAGTTGAACATATCCAGCACAGAAAACACCCACGCATTTGTTGAATTTGTCTCACATATATTGAGTGGAAAGCAGGGTACGCTACTAACAATTAGAAATCTTAAAATACCTCTTTACTTGAACTGCATACACATTGATGGTACAGTTAATATACCTCCCAAGGATGGATTTAAATGTGCTAAAATAAATCAAGTTTGTCTTCACTTCTCAAAGTTACAGCTTTGCTTTCTCTCACAGGTTGTCGCTAAGAAGTACCGCAACTACGACATGCCCTCAGAAATGAAGGGGGTTTGGCGCTACTTGAAGAACGCTTACACACGCGACGAGTTCACCAACACCTGTGCTGCTGACTCCGAGATCGAGACCGCCTACAAAGACGTGGCGAGGAGACTGGCCAAGTAATTCGCCAAGCAACCCGAGCTCAGACAAAATAAACTAGTAACACCCCATCACTTTTCAACATAAATGTGACTGTCCTTTTGAGTCTTCTTCAGTGGTATTTTCAGGAAACAGACCTTTTCTGTCTGTCATAGTCAGATATTGCAGGGTGGCGTACGGGCCCACTGCTTTAGTTATGTGGTGTTGCAATTGCAAAAACAGACATGGCAAAAGAGAAGTGGAGCGGACGGCAAATCAAGCACATTTAACTTAATTCACGGGTTTCAAACCACGTTCAAATCTTGCTGCTATGAAACTTCTGACATAACACTTTTCAAACATGATTGTGTCCCGTCCTGTATTTATTTCTCATAACACAAAGCTCTCTTTCATACAAACTCCAGCGGTCCGCACGGCCAAACATTTTGCTAGCTGCTGATGTCAGGGTCGTTCACTTTATTTATTCCTAAACCCACAAAAGTCTAGTCTGACTCCAGTGTTTATTATCAAGCTTCTGGCTCCAGGGGAGACACCTTGATTCATCTATGACTGATGATTGGCGCTATACATGTTTTGCTGAATATGACTGTTGCGATCTGCAGATTTATTTTGATTGTCGGTGTTGCTGTTTGTTTACTCGAGCTTGTACGTATCTTGAAAGTTCACTCCTGCTTTTGAACGATTGATTTTAAGAAAGTTTGATTCAAACCAATTATTTGACATGCTTGATGATGTTAGTTGCAAAGGATTTAGCTGACATTGATAACTCAGAACAAAGCTTGTTTATGATTTTTTTTTTTGCATGAATCTCATTTAAAATGTCATATTTAAAAGCTGCTTTCCAAGATGTGAAAAATCCACTACTATGTGCCTTTATTTGGAAGTGTTCAAAATCCATGCCAATGTCACTGATGGACTCAAAATATGTATTGCAGCCAGAGAGGAGACATTTGTTCTGCCTCTAGCTATTAATGTTCAGTGTCGGTAATGATTTTGTCTTCAGTTACACATGATATTATGAATGGAGAGTATTTATTTAGCAGCACCAATCAGGCCTGATTAGGTAGAGCCATTAAGGCTTTGATGGAAAGCGTCTTCCAGGCCAGGTCCGCGATGGTCAGAAGAAGCCTGCCCTCCAGCCCTTCATCAAAGACACATTTCCTCTGCTTAGCCCATCAACATCCACAGGTTAAAGTTCAAATGTTTCATTGTCCAAGCCGAGAGAGGATGGAAATGTGTCTTGGGGGGCTTATCGTCTTTGGCTTGATGTCAGGCTGCAACTATAGCGAGACTTCCTTGCAGAACCATACGGCTCTTGTGTGGTTTGGACAAACATATGATATGAAATTGGAGCATGATGACTGAAAGCCTTGCTCATTGCGAAGCTCTACAAATAAAATAATATTTTCACAGATCTGCTTCTGCCTTTTCTTTTCTTTTCCAGCGAGGTGATCAATCAACACTGATACGTCGGAGGGTTGTCATGAAGGGAGGGGTGTTTGGTGTGTGTCGGTGATAGCAAAGGTGCCGCGAGAGCAGGGATCCGCGCTCTGAAAAGGGTTAGTGTGCTTGACTGAGTTGATCAAATGCAGTGGTCCAGGTCTTTTTCTCCATCCACGAGAGAGAGAAAGAAGGAGAGAGAGTGATGACCGTTGACAGGCTTAAATAGAGGCTTCCATGCCAGGGATCAAACGCCATCCCTCTTCTCCACTCTCTCATTAAGATGGAAAACCCGAGCGCCGCCATCCGATCCGTCTCCATTTTTCCTCAAAGGAGTCTAACTTGAAAGATCTGCGCCTGTCGGATTTACAATGGTGGGCGAGTGGTGTTTACTGAGACTCGACCGTGCCAGAAACAACAGTCAAAGAAAATAAATGGAGCCTGCCTAGTGTTTCCACAGGAGTAAGGAAATATGGAGCGAGACTTGTGCCTTGCTGTTTGGTAATTAGTACCTAAACATCCCTGTCCTTGGATCCCATCGCTCACGTCCAACATTTCTGCAAGCTGGATAATATACAGTGGAGCATTAACGTCAAACACGTCTGGTCATGGGGTCTGGCACGCCACATCCATCTGTTTTTACACTCCCAGTGGATCTAACAGTCGCTGGCCTTGGCCACCTTAGCACGGGGAGTCCACACAGGCGGACAGGGACTCGCACACGGCACACTTTTATCGCCAGGTTTACTCAACCTTTTCAGCTCAGGCATAAATTGTCTAAATTGAGCCCCGCTCTGAGACTTGAGCTGATTAAAACAAACTGGCGTGTTTGACGTGTGAGGACCCACCAGGAACAGACCTGTGATCCAATTAAGGGCCAGTTAAGAAATACTGCACACATACAGACCTCAGTGGTGCTTACCAAAAATATTGTACCCAGGAGACGGGCCCATATGTTTCAGCCTGAGGTGAAGTTGACTTTTACCTCATACTGTAGAAACCCTATATTATCCATGTACTTTAACGGCTGGATGTTGGTTCATCTCGTACAATATCCTCGCTGCTCTTTCAGTTTGGTCACCGTCATTAGTTTGACGTGAAACAACATCTAAATGTTATTTATTGGCTACAATTCTCAAAATTAATGCTTTTATATTTGTCTTGTGTCATACCAAGCGGTAAAAGGACGTGTCAAATACCCGAATGGAATGATAACAAGGCTGTTTCCATTAGTGAAAAAATAACACTCATATTCGCTACTTAATCCAGATCATCTTTAGATACTGGGCGTGTCTCTGGCACATCTAACACTTATTTATCACATTTTAGAAAAGTCCGGCTTGTATTTCCTTTCATAATGGCAAACAGACAAAAAGAAAAAATTGACAACTGCCTCCTTAAATAAAGTGATAATAAGTGAGAGGTGTAGAAGTGAGCAGAAGTGTACCCCCTTCTCCAGTGACAAACCCCTATATTGAGAAATGAATGACATGTGACATCGGCATCAACCTATTGAGAAGGTGGCGGCTGAGAACCTGCATGCCTGAGAAGGAAGTGTCTAATCACCGCACGGCCGGCAAACGGCAGAAACCATGTCATAACAGTAGATCATGTTTAAAGAGCTGCGGAAGACGAGTCCTCATCCCCTTCCACTCGGAGACAGAGAGCGATCTAAGAGAGTATCAAATTCCCTGCAGGTCCCCCAGCCCTCCTCCGCTCGCCTGCCCTCGGAGGCTTGAGTGACTTGTGGTGAGTCTTGATGGGGATTATTGATCTGCCTGGCGCGCGCCTGCGGTTTCGGCGCAAGACTGACGACCTCGCCAGAGAGAGTTCTTGGCAAACGTCGGCCCCTGTCTAAGATCAGCGGTAGAGCCTCGTAGACGCATGGACAGGCCTGTCCTGAAATGTGGGCTTTATGAGCTCGGAGCCAGGTGATCAAGAAATGTTTCTGTGTATTTAAATAATCAGGCCCAAGTTTCAGCAGAAGATAACAACAAACATATCTGATTGGCTTGTTGGACAGGAGTAGTTGGAATGGGTAACCATGTCTGCAGACAGCAAAGCCCCGAGGTATTTATGCTCTCCGTTAGACTTACTGGTTAGAGTTTCTGTTCCAGTCGTGGACCACATGAAATAATCCATGGTCACTGGAGAAGGATGTGGACACTGTGCTAATTATGTGAGATGATGATGTCAGGTATTGATACCTACTGTACTAGTGAGCCAGAATATTTCCCACTATGCCGTGTTCCAATGTATATAACCGCGCTGTGGCGACCACACTCGCTATACGACCACACTCACATCCACATGTCGGACATGTCTGGATCCTCAGCAGCCCTCACACATCCGCACTGTCAGGCGGGCTCTCACTTTATCATTCATAGTTTGTAAATCATCGCTCCACCTGCAGGAAACACGCAGCATTTTATTTTTCCAGTCATAAACCATAAAACTAGCCTCTAACACGAGTTATGATCCTTGGAGACAGAGAGAATGAATGTTTAAGCAGAACCAGACACGATGGCGGGCATCTTTCTTCCCCCTCTTCGCCTGGCATCCCCTCATGGCTATGGTCGTGTGGTGGATTTTCCAAAAAGCCCCATCATGATCTAAATGTCACCATGGTTGCATGTCATTAGCAGCGAGCTGGATCTCAGTGCTCCGAGTTACCAGTCCATTGGTTCTCAATGAACACTCGCCTGATAGCATTTGAACGGCCCTTCATCTGACAGGAAGAACACATAGGGCTACTTCATGTTTAAGTTTAAGGCAAAGATGGGACCCCTGCCCACATTTTTGACATTTTATTGCCTAGCTGAAACCTATGGAAAAAAGCTGTTTCGCATGAATATTTGGCACCGATCGGACGTTCATGCTGTCTAATGTTCTGTACACCTCGCTCGTGCTGCAACAGCTTGACAGCCGAGATGGTGTATAATTTGAAAACACTGACATGAAGCGGAGGCCTTGGACAAAGAGGTCTTTTGTTTGTGTGTTTGGTCGCTGTCCATGGTCCTGACACTCGCATTTTCACAGTAATTCCTTCTTCTTTTTTTCAGGCAGTGGGGCCATGTATCAGATTGCATAATCTGAAATGGCAGGAAATCATTAAATGTATGCTTTTCATGTTTCATAAGTGCACTTTTCTCTGAGCTGCGTTTCACTTAGCAGCAAATGGTTTCGGGGAATCAAATGTTTCCAAAGCAGGCTAAAGACACGAGGTTGCTTTAATCTAGTGATGAATGGATTCTGGTGCTGGATGTCTGGACGCCTTACAACCTACCATGTCTGTGAAGAACTGGGCCGCTGCCTGGATGCTGCTCGCCTGCCAATTGATCATTTCTTTTATTACGGTTCAAAAGTCTCGTTTACATCCCCCCTCTCTATGAGGGTGAAGAACTTTTAATATCCGACATTCATTCACGGAGCAAAACTTCTTCGACGGGCTGAAGTCCACAGACGCAGAACGTGGGGTGTTGGAACTTTAGTACGAGCAGCACTAACATTATAAGAGCTAGTTTGGCCACATTCCAGCTTGCCTGTGGCTGTATGGAAACACCATATGGGTGGGCCCCTCAACCCGGTCCCTATGGTTACATAAAAAAAGCCAACTAGAGTGCGCCAGAGTACACAGTTATTGTGACTCAGTTTGAAGTTCTCTTGGAGCTGAAGGGGGGGGTTGCTCAATTACAATCAGATCAAATTAAGATCTGTTTGTGTGTTTTATGTGGGCAGGTTCTTCAGCACAGAGATGGTCTTCCACTGAGACATAAGGTTAAGATCAGATACCATTGGATTAGAAAAGGTTCAGGGAGGGTCACGCCGAGTCGACAGGCAAAGCCCACACGAGAGAGTTCATTGCCCGGAGTTTATCTCTGGACTAAATGAGAAATCAAGATGCATAGACTCCTGCAGAAAAGTCACACAAACACACAGCCCTGTTAGTGCAGACGGAAACATAGGCAGAGACATACTGCTAGTGAGTGGTATGGGACCCTTGAGGATCACTTCCCGCCTGAGCTGCTCCTCTGAAACGTTTGGAGAGGTCAAGTAAACAGTTTGTATGGGCTGTCATCTCTGCGTGTGTGCGTGTGTGCACAGTCATCTGATTGGAGTGGGTTTTGTCTCCTCGTAAACTCCTGTTTGTGTTCCTCTCTTGTGATACAAGGGAGAGAGTGCAGTCCTCTTTCTGCTGCTGCTGCAAAAACGATATGACCTGGTATAAAAATCAAGCGCACATCATCACTGGCATCATTCTTCAACACTAAATTCAACAGGGACAAAAACTCCACACCAAGCCATCTAAATGAGTCTGCCTCGGCTCCGCTGTCTCTCCTGTGCATGCAGGACATTATGCAAATGTTCTGGGTGTCTGGGTCCCGTTGCTCCTCCGGAGTTCATTATTATAATTGCTAGACATGGCTGAGAACGCTGCACATGTGAACCTGAAACCAGCAGGATACTTTTTTTCCATGCAATCTATATTCAGGGCAATCCTGAAATTGTTTCCAATCTGAACGCTAAAAAAACATAGATCTCCTTCTCTTCTCTCTCTGTGTTTCAGCATGTGTACGTGTGTGCGTGCACACTTAGATTGGCTCTATTATGTCTTGGAATAATGTAAAACAGCTTCCCTGGGTCTCCCCGTCTCTGTTCATGTCTCCATCTCTCAGGTTTCGCAGTGTACCTTTGAAATGATGCCATGGCAGAGGCGGTGGCAGTAGTAGTGTTCTGGCTGAGTGTGCCGTTAGCGGCCCCGGCCTTAGTCACTGTCCAACGACAATGTTGGTGCAGACAGAGCTGCAGACCAGAGATGACACCGGTAAAGTGCTTCTTGTGCGCGACACGTTGAGATCTGCTTAACTGTTCCAGAAGTGTGGACACTGTCAAATGTTATTGGAGAATTAAGAGTATGCTCAGACAGTTGTGGTCCTTTATATTTAAATACAAATTTCAGCAGAAATATAATTCAGATATCAAAACATTAAGGGGAATGAGCTCGAGACACACACTTTTTTATTTAGGGTTTGTGAGATCACCTGGTAAAATAACCAAAAGGCAAACTTCTCCTTCTCTCTCATTATAAATAAAATACAATCTAAGAATATGCAGCCTGAATGTTTTTCATTTCAAAAACTGGATAAAAGATGTCTCCTACAATCAGTTATTGAAGGCACCACAGTTGGATGGGTTGTGGTGTCAACACAATCTTTAATTGCTTTAAAGATAATTGACAAAAAAGGCCTTCTGTGTCAAACTCTTCACATGACTTGACTACAGTGCCTTGTATGTATGCAACATCTATCACTAAATAGTTGTGCACTTTCTTAACATGTCATCTTCAATGTGGGCCTGGCCAAGCTACATTTTGTACATCACACATATGAAACAGCCAATCGCTGTTTAATACGCAAAATACCGACATATAAACAGGCCGTTGGCAGTTGGCACAACACGGACAAATAAACTGACCTGGAAACTCTACCGCTGAGGACTTAATTAACAGCACAGAGGGAGAGAGCTAAATGTATCCTTAGCATACTAAAAGTGACAGCCAACATTTGAGCTTGCATTTTTTGTACGTAAACCACACATGAACTTCCTACAACACTTACCAAACACTCCCACCATATATTATTGTTTGTTTCACAACCACTCACACTGTATCAGCCACTGCAGTTACAAGCTAGCAAGCTAACACACAACATTAATAAATATAAGATGCTAAATACACTTACCATTCTAATACGACTGCTAGTCCCAGACGGTAGTGCACAACAACTTCCTTTTAATAACACACATATTTCCGAATTTGTATATGCAGTCTAATGGATAAAAATGGATACAAATAAAGCAGACGCAGAAACATTTCTCCAGATCGCGAGACTGGCGGCTCTTTGCTCAGACTAGCGCGAGCAGCGGTGGGCGGGGCCAGATCCAGAATTACTATGAGTAATGAGGGTAATGAGTAAAGAAATATATTACTTCCGGCCTATTTTTTGTTTGTATGTGGAAAAACTATAATATAATAATGTTAAACAAAAAATATATAATAAAAGAGTATTATATATGGTATAAAACGTACCTGGAGGCAGATGAAAAGTCGTTTTTAGATCTCGATACATATGCATATTGCCTTTTTTAAATTAAACAAAAACGTATTTTAGTGAAGAGAGGAGATTAAGAACAAACATTAAGTTACAAAATTCCTATTTTATTCTTAAAATAAACAACATGTACAATCACAATGCCAATTTCACTCAATGTTGTCAGGTCTGTGTGTCCCTTTAAAAAAAACGTACTTGATGTTTGTGAAACGTAGGCTACCAGCAAAATCTAATGGGGTCTCCATTAGCTTTAGTTTCCTGACAAGTGTCCATGAGAGAAGAAGCATAACAATATACATAACAAGTAAACGTAACATAAGAGCAGGGTAAGGTATGGTTCCTGGATATCATACATGTGGATCATTAAATAATACAAGGTTTTTGATGACAGTTTGTATACAACATTTAACCAAAAGAAAGAAAAATGACAAACCTCTTGTGTTCTGATGAAAAATAACACAACACTAACAAAAGCAGATAAGAACAAACTGGGATGTCAGTGCTGCATTGATGTGTAAACAGTTTTTAAAAGACCATTTCCTGCCCAAAGTTTGGAAAGAAAAAAGCTGATTAAAGAAAGGTCCAACATATGTGCATAGTTACTATGGAGACATTAACCAAATTTGTATTGGAAAAAAGCTTTAAAATCACAACAATCTAAAATATTTTATTTGCTTTCTCGTGTTACACTGTAACAGCAAAAAGATTTTTCGTTTGGGCTGGAGCAGTTGGGGAAATGTAGTTTGACATGTTCAATTCCATTAAGTGAGTTCAGAACATCCTCTGCAGAGACTGGAAAACAGGCGCTGCGTGCAAACCTTCAATGAAAAGCTTGAAGTCTGATCCTTGGACAGGGCCATGTTTTTCTCAGCTTTTTCAAATTGGGTTATTATATTACCTTCATGCACTGAATATCATATTGTATGAAAGCACGAAAAACGCTTTTAAAAAAAACCAACTGCCTAGTGAGATCAGATTCAACTCCAATGTAAATGGCTTGTTTGGCCAAGTGTTATCCATTTTGAGTGTGTGTGTACTGTATGTGTGACTCCACTGGCGTTATATCTGCACTGAGGACCAAAACCACGAGCCCTGCTGGCAGCCTGCCGCAAGTGCTGCTAGAAAATAAAACAAGAAATAAGTGCTTTATGAAACAAACATACACAAGTCTCCCATATTTTTTGGTTACCAGTTTGCTGCCAGCAGCTGCATCCAATCATCTCGGTTTCTGCACTTTTTTTTCCTTTAACCGCAACACTTATTTTATTAAAAAATCTCACATATTCATTTTAAAAGGGAAAATATCAGACCTCTGCCTCAAACTGTTGCCACAGAATGATTTTAGATTGTGACTCGGATAAGTGAGGAGAAATCGGTTAGGTAAACCATGTCAACAAAAGCAACAAAAACAAGGAAAATAAATAAATGTCTGAAGGAATGTCACAGTCTCTTTGTCTTTAACGGTGATATTTCTCTTCCAGTCTCAGAGACTGAAAGAGAGAAATTCAAACAAACAAAGTACCCGTGTGTGTCACACACTAAGACAAACTTTTTCAAAGCTATCTTCTGCACATGATATGAACGCTACAATAGACTTGGCATGTTTTTTCTGATAATCTTGACAGATGATTCAGCCACATTGGATATGAAAAAAAAGATATGCAGATCTACAAAATCTGTATTGATTTGAGATCTATGGATAATTCCAGTCCTGAGGAGTTCATGTATCGTAAAAGAAGCAAACCTTAAAGTCTGACCCGCTGAGTGCACCATTAGGCGTGGCACCATTATAGAGTGTGTATAAATGTACCATTTCTTATTTGGACAAGAAAATTCATATGTATCTGTGTGCATGTCAGACTTGACCAACTAAAGCAATCAGAACGAATTCCCCCTAAAGCATAATTATTTTTTCCCCCATTGAAGCTCCCTATCATGGTTTGTTGCCAAGAGGCACAATACGAGTTATTGCTCAATAAATACCAAAGGTTTCATTCCGAGCCAAATGTGTGTCAACGCCTAGCGAGTATGTCGGGCTCTTAACGTGTGGAGCAGTTAAACTGAAAGTTACACCAGGAGAAAACATGTTGCAATACTCTTTGGAAATTACATTTCATATTCGAAACGATTTAAATCTTTGGGTACTACAAAAGAAATTAAAAGCTCTCACTTATTTAAATTACTTATCAAAAAGAAAAGAACATAATTTTAACTTAGTCATATAGATGCATCAAAAATATTCAGATTACACTTCTTTGACTCAAGTTTAAAATACAATACATAATTTATGGCTTTATAAGTTAAAACTAAGAAAACGCCTCAATCTACATCCAAGTTTCACCCACAATATACAAGTTAAATTAAATGGTTTAAAGCAAATTTACTGTCCATACCACTTGAGGTAACATATGTGTTACTCTCATCACTTGCTACTCAGTGCCTAACTTGCATCTTGATATTGTCGTAGTACAAAAACATGCTCTGCAAAAAGCCTTATTGAAATACAAACACAATACAAAAGAGGCAGTCTTTTACAAATATTGTTGAAGCATCCCTTAGCTTGTGGATTATAATGAAATCTAAAGAATGTCTCATCCACTTGGGCCTAGTAAACCACAATTGTCTTGTCTCATTATTGCTGTGAGAATGACTCCCTTTGTAGTGCCTTGGTCAAAACACATTCTAGGAAGACGAGTCCATACAAGTCTGGCTTTTTTCTTTTTTTATCTCAACCTTAATTTCCAAGTACCAGGAAGAGATAGCTGATGAGAGCTCAAAAATCCCCTTTTTAATGAAAAAATAAAGGTTTTGTGCTTTCAAACCATGACGTAATTTGACTTCCCCTCTCCGTCCCCCTTTGGTTTTATTCAATACGGCCTCCAGACGGCTTCATCCATGCGGCCCCCGGGATTGAGGACAGTCGGGGAGTTACTGTGGCTCCCGTCGCCGTCCACGCCTCCCTCCGTCTGGCTGGGCAGGTTGGGGTTCACCAGGGAGGTGCCCGTGGAGGCGCTAGTGCAAGGCGGGATCATCCTGGAGGGCGAACGATCCCCGCCGGGAACCATGGAGAACTGGTAGGAGCCGGAGGACGCGCCGTAGTAGAGATAGGGCGTGCTGCTGGTCTGGAAGGGGCCGCTCTGGCTCTGGGTGGAGCCTGGGTATGGGGGGGGAAGGTAGGTATGGTAGTGCGCGCTGCCCAGCGACATGGCGGAGGTGACGGGCGGGGTGTAGGTGAAGCCGGTCGGGTAGTGCATCCTAGGGCCCGTGTAACGACTATCTGTGATGGAGGAGAGGCTCGGGAACTGGCGCTCAAACTGACCCGGGAACGGGCTCAAGTCAGAAGAACCTGTTGAAACATAAAAAACATAATTACTTTACAATTCGCAGTAAAGCACACATCATCATAGAAGCAGAAATGGATTCATAGCAGTTTGTCAGTTTTGATTTAGTGACACTTGTATTTTTGGACACTATTTATGCGTAGTTGAATTGAACAAATTAGTCCCTTGAGGGGCTAAACAGTAGTAAACTGAATTGAATGTAATCAAATATTTCAAGTCAAAGAAGTGTATTAACCAAATTAGGAAAATACTTTAGCTAATGGATGTTGTGTGCAGAGCTATAAAATATTATTAGTCGAAAAATATTGTCATCTTCACTGGAGTTTTCCAATCCAGCTCGTGAGGTTTGATGAAGTTAACAAACACATCAGAGACGTTGTGTGCATGCATATCCCTTAATATGTTTATGCCTCTGCATATTTATGTCTCTGTGTGTGTGTTGGCGCATGTCTATCTGTATAACTGTTTATGCATGCAAATGTGTATGTGCAAACGGTGTGTGTGGGTGCATGTGTTTGGTGGGGGGGCTGATGGTGTGTATGTGTGTGTGTGAATACTTTATGCACATAAAAAAGCAGTTGGGATGAATCAGGAGCTGCACATGTGGAAACACTTAGAGCAGAAACAGTTTCCATGAGATCCATAATGAGGCAGGGCTGAGCTCTGATGTGGCTCCTCTCCTCGCCTCCCATCGGCTCCAGCGTGTGTGTGTGTGCGTGTGTACGTGTGTACGTGTGCACGCGCAACAAGCGAGTGAGAGCCGAGAAGGAGCTGCTCCATCTCACCCTTCGTTCCTCTCTTTGCTTCATCCCTTAAAAAATACCCGAAAACCACTAACTGGCTGTGGCGAGCTTTGCGCTGGGCGCAGAGTTTAAGGAGAATAGGAGGTCCTCCCCCTCTCGCACTCCCTCCCTCCCTCCCTCCCTCCCTCTCGTCTCCTCTCAGTGGTTTAGTCCAGCCATGGTGCTCTTATCATAAATCACCAGGCGTCTTCCGTGTCACCATGTCTGCTGTGAGAGGACAAGGGGTGGCGGGGAAGAGGAGGGAGGAGGGGGACGCAGTGTTTATGTGCAGGGAGAAATTGCGAAGCCGGATTTGTTGCTAGAGTCAGATAGCATATGCTGCCAATTAAGCCCTTTAAACTTCCTCTTTCCACAAGATCCGTTTGATTCTAATAGAAATAGTAGGTGATTGTCTCCACTATGATCACAGACGTGACCAGCTCTGTTCAATAAACTCCTGACTCCTGCTTTTAACATTTGGACCTATTTTAGTCCTCAAAGGGGCCCTGTGATGATGAGCCAGATCGATCTTTATTAGCTTAAAAGAAACCAGAGTGGAACCATGTCAAAATATTTAGAAAGGGTTTTTACAAAGTCTAGAAGAGCATCACTTCTGAATTAGGTGTTTTTACTTGACTGATGAACTCTTGCAACCCATTTCTTAGCGACTGTGACATTTCAGATGAGCTGGATTGTGTGTGTGTGTGTGTGAGTGTGACGCCGCAGAGTTCGCTCTGGAGCGTCCATATTCTGCTCGTACTTGTTGGTATGTTTCTGTGGCTGGATTCTGTTACAGCGCAGCCTGGCGAGGTGTCAACTTGATCTGCAGAGATCTGAGAGCCTTAGTCGCATCACTTAGAAGGCATTAAGTGCTGGAGGTGTGCGAGTGGGCCAAGGTGGGAGGAGAGGGTTTTTTTTGGTTTGTACGCATGCACGTGTGTCACTGAGAACAAAGCCTGACGCTCATGAGATGAAAGCAGAAGGGAAAGACCAAAGTAATCATAGCTGACAAGGCAGCTGGCTGGATTTTAAACCCTTCCTAATGCAGAGTCACACGGCTGTGTCGCGTAATCACACACACACACACACACACACACACACACACACACACACACACACACACACACACACACACACACACACACACACACACACACACACACACACACACACACACACACACACACACACACGTGTGTGTAGTATGTTAGCACAAGAAAACAGAGAGAAAAAAAAGCAGTGTAGGGAAAAAAGTCTCATGGCAGTGAGTCAAACAGGTGTACGGGGGAGAAACTTGTCTGGCGGCATGTAGGGAGATTAAAGGAGCTTTCAGGTTGGGGGAAAAAACAGAGACAAATTGGAACACAGATGCTGCCGTTAAGGCAAACACACTGGCTAAGTCAATTACCCAGAATGCCTTGTGAGAGTGGCGTATTGCTATAAAGACACTTTATTTGTCAGCCTGTTATTATCCCTGGGTCTGTTATTACCCATACTCATCTGGGATCAAAGGCTTGGAGAGGGGAAAAAAGGAAACAATCCTTTTTTTTCTTTTCTGTCGTCCACGCCATCCAAACCGCTCTCTGGAGAGTCAGTGGGACAAATCTTGTAATTTGAGAATGAGCCAATAGCAGCTCGCTATGTATGGAAGTCTTTGGTAAATGGTAGCACATGGATCTTTTTGTAGTCTTTGTTTATGTTTCTGCTTTTGAGTGGGAGCTTGTTGTCTATCGCTTAAGAACATGTATTATCTGGATCATTTGTGGCGATTTAAGGAGATAAAGTAATGGATCTACCTGGCAATCGTCTAGGCACGTCACTGATGGCAGGCAGGCCCGTGCCTCGGCTGGAGGAGAGGGGGGTGGTGGAGTGGACGGAGGGGGACGCCATGGGACTCAGGTAGGACGGGTACGTCTGTTCATACGACCAGGGAGGAGAGGACTGGGACTGACGAGGGTCTGATGGGGAGAAGGAAAGCGAGGTAAGGAAAGGAAGAAGGAGATAAATCGACATAAAATACAAAGAATAGTTACCAGTGGCCCATCGTCTGGTTGATATGTTCTATTTACTTTGGCAAATTGACCAAAAATGACACAACTGTTGAATTCTAGTGTCTCTGTCCTTAAGTTTAGAGGTAAGTATCAGTTGGACGCGTTATGCAACATCCTCCCTAATGACACATCTAATGTTTACCTTCCAAGAGAAGATCTTCCTGTTTGCCTTATAAAACATTGTGCTCACAGCTGAGGACAGAGAGCCTTGCTGGCACACAACCAAGATGTAAACACACTGGTAGACAACCAAGAAAACAACCGCCACACACACTTTATTGTGTATATCTGTGTTGCAACAGTATCGGAGAGCATGAGAGTTGCTCGATATTGCATTTTATGGGAGCTATTTGTATGTGTTATGATGAAATTAGCTTACTAATGTGTAGTGATTTACAATCTCTAACTCAGGGTTTACTGCACAGGGTAGGTCCCGCCAGGAGTTGTAGTCATGCAACAGAGATTAAGAACATATTGAGTAAGCTTTAGTTTTTGGTATATGTTGTTATTAAACGTGCATGAAAAGTAGTAAGCACGATAGCAGAGAGGACAAAACAGCAAGACGTTTGAACAAATATTGAAAGAATAGTTATCTAAAAATAATGAGTTAACAGTTGAAAAAGCTGGCTGAAAGTATTAATGGATAAAAGTTTGAAATGGTTTGGTTAAAAAATAAAAGAAACAGTTAAAAAAGTAAGCTAAAAGCCATGGATTCATAATTCAACTAGATAGATCAATTCACAAAAATTTAAGATAGTTATCCAAAAGTTGAAATTAATAAAGGGTTAGTATAGTTAAAAAAGGAATAGATAAACAGTTACAATTGTTAGCTACAGTATAAGTACAAAGGGATAAATGGTTGAGATAAAATCATGTTTATACAATAAAAAAAAATGAAAAACTGTTGTGGTACGTACTACGAATGCAAATGCGACACAACTAAATCATTGAAAGTTCAATTGTATGAAAACATTAATATCCACTTTTATATAATTGAAAGTGTAAAATGAACTTTAAACCTATTGTAATTTGTGATGAAAAATCCTTTTATTGGGGGAAGGCCGGACAACAAAGGTCAGGAACCACTTCTTTAATCAAAGCTGAACTTGGATATAAACTTCATCCTTCATCTCTAAATATTTACTCTGGAGATTTGTTTTGCTCACATCCAATTAAGGTCCAGCCCAGTGTATAATACTCCCTGCCACACGCTGTCCAACCATGCCTCAAATGATCCACTAAGTAACACTACAAAGCCATGGCAGACAGAAACTAAGAGCTAAATGACGACCTGTGACGAGCCTACGGAGGTGTGGAGGATCAGGTAGCAGCCATCCCCAGCCGTGAGAGATGGTGTTACCTTCTAGGATGTAGATTGATAGAGTGACATGGAGCAGAGAAGGACAGATGATCCAGGAGGCAGTGGAACATACTGCACTGAGCGTTCTGTGGTCCCATCAGGATGTGCACATGGCCCCAGAGTGGGTTTAATGTTTCCCCTCACATACAGTAGAGTTTAATACACTTTGTGACTTAGCCTTCTTGCTTTTTAAGTGATATGCTTTAGGATTTTGGACAGAACATTTTGATTCTCCTTTGCCGAGATAATCCATCCCACCTCACAGGTGTGGCATATCAAGATGCTGATTAGACAGCATGATTATTGCACAGGTGTGCCTTAGGCTGGCCACAATAAAAGGCCACTCTGAAACTTGCAGTTTTGCTTTATTGGGGGGGTCTGGGGGGGTCCGAAAACCAGTCAGTATCTGGTTTTCGGACCCCCCCAGACCCCCCCAATAAAGCAAAACTGAACATTTCAGAGTGGCCTTTTATTGTGGCCAGCCTAAGGCACACCTGTGCAATAATCATGCTGTCTAATCAGCATCTTGATATGCCACACCTGTGAGGTGGGATGGATTATCTCGGCAAAGGAGAAGTGCTCACTATCACAGATTTTTTCAGATTTTTGAACAATATTTGAGAGAAATGGTTATTTTGTGTATATAGAAAATGTTTTAGATCTTTGAGTTCATCTCATGAAAAATGGGAGCAAAAACAAAAGTGTTGCGTTTATATTTTTGTTCAGTGTATAACCCTATTTAATGAATCCTGTTCAATGACAGAAGCCACTTGGGGGAGCCAAACCATGTCATTAAGGGGGTCGGAGGTCAATAGCAGCTCCAGTTCAGTAAGATCCTGCTCTACCACACTTCTAAAGAGTGGATGCTTGCTGTAATATTCTTAAACTCTATCGTTTCTGTGTCTGAGACTAGGAGTTGAGAGCCGGCTGCTCACCTGTTATCTGCGTCTGTCCCTGCGGGTTGAAGGAGTTGTGCCCTGTGTTGAGACTTTGCCGGGGGCCTTGATTGGGAATGGCCACCCTCACCCTCATCCTCTCGAGCTCACTGAGGCGGTCTGAGAAGAGCCCAGTCTTTGGAGGGTCCTCGAGTTTCTGACGATGTCCTGGGGACACAGGAAAAACAACTATTTATGAGTTAGGAAGTTTCAAGGTGCAGGGGAACAAACTGTACTTGATAATGGTGTTTATGCGTGCAGTTTTGAACAGATCATTGTTAGTTTTTTCTCTTGGAAAGAAGGTTGTCAAAACCAAGGGATTCTCCATAGTGTCAAAATGACTCAGTTCTTCTGTGTGCCATGCCTAACCTGGTAAACACAGTGTGTGCTCCTAAACAAAGAGAAGGTAAAGAGAGGCTTTTGGGATGGGATGCAACTACATCCTGCTAACTAACAAAGACTTAACAATCATCTCTCACCTTGCATCAGAGCATTAGAGAGAATTACGAGTGTGTGAGACATTGCACGTGCAGTATATTTAGTTTTAACCTGAGGCTTCTTCATAAGGTAAACACAAGCTCTCACGCCATTGCCCAATTATCCCCACAGGAGTCGTAACTTATGCCAAAAATGTATATCTTTTCCGGCATTCCTCTGCCAATAGTTGTACACCCTTTATTGCCCTGATTATACTCTCATCTCTTTTGGGCTAACTCCAGACCCCTTCAATATACAAATACAGTACAAGCACATTGCAAACACTTACAGGACATCACAAGACAGTGTGTAAACTGTGACCAATTCTATCCCAGCAGCCATGTGTGCCCTATATTAAGAACCACAACAAATATGTTCCCATGGGGTGCAGGCTTAGACTATAGTTTAGCTAAGGTGGGGTAGAAAGAGAAGCCTGTACACACACAGTCCTTTTATCACTGACACAGGTCTATGTTGGTGCGTCTGTCTGGTCCCGCACTAGTTCTCCTGTAAAGGCGGTAAAGTAAATATCAAACAGAGGTGGGTAGAAACTCCTGCTGTGTTTGGCGGAGCTCCAGTTGGCTCAGGTAGAAACAACGAGCTACTTCAGAATCCTGCCCAACCTGCCTGCTGCCTGGGAACAAAGACCTGACACTAGTTACGGTAACGATCGGTGTCAAGTAAGGAGATCATCTCTCTTTGCAGATTCTTTTGTCTCTTTCAATATCAAATAAAAACACCAGAAGACATTACAAATAATCATTTTAATCCTCTGTGTATTATTTGTCCATTACAGCAAGTCTGGCATTTTTTAAATTTTTTTATTACAATGACGTTACCATACTGGCATCATCAAGTTCAAATAAACAGACTATCTCATCATCCACTTCTTAACATAGATGACTTGGAAGGGGGATAATAAGGGCTACTTGCAAAACCCTCAGCTTATTGAAGTTTCTTTTTCTTCATAACATAATTCATGGCCATATTTCATTAATAATATTTCTCTGGATAATTTGTGCATTACTTTGGCGTTCCTCATCATTCTATGCTAGCTGTGCCCAGTCAATCATAGCGTTTCCATTTTCAACAGACCAAATTTCTATTCTAAAAAAGCCTCGGGACACAGTGCGGGCTTTGTGCACAAGGCCGTCTCCTAGTGATGGGAATAAATAGCAATGGGAGACCGAGGGAGATGAGGGGAGACAGAGAGGCAAGGAAACGTGGCGGAGGAGGCACACAGAGAGGAAGAGACCCTGATGACCAGTAAATTAAGAGTACTGGATTGAGTTAAACCAGTCAGCAGACACAGTGGTGAACACAGAGCACAGCGAATGGTGAATAGTTAAAGGGTTTAGGATTTCGACTTGTGTGAGGAAGATCCCAAAATACAGACAGATATTTACATTTATATTAAGGAGATAAAGATAGATCAACATGATAGATAGAAGATGTTACTGGTAGCTTGTCACAATTTCAGCAACACTCAGCTACCATCCTTACTGTCAAAATACCTATGGATGCAACCCAGTTTTAAAGGAAACCAACGTATTTCTTCTCCTATAGGAATGCAGCATGTCAACCACCACATTCAGGTCCAATTTACACTGCAAACAGCCAGACCTCAAGTCCATTAGTTTAGCTTGCCTTGACAGTAAATACAGTTTTTCATGAGTTAATTACACCTTTTAGACGACAACTGTTGCCAAACACAAGACGTCTCAGCTGTTTTATCGGAACCCTAGCAGGGCGGAGGAATGAGCCGGGGGTATTTAAAGGAGCGGGAAAGGCGGATGATTTCACTGCCGTAGGGAAAGTCCCTGAGATTCCCATCATCCCTGTGAAAACAGCGGAGATTTTCGATAGCGCCTGCCACTTCCCTGCCCAGCCAGCGGCCGGAAACATGGACAGATTCAGACCAGATGTGAGCAACTTGCACACACGCGGAAACACATGAAAAACACACACACGCAAGAATGGATCTATGCAAACACACGTCTGTGCATGCAATCATGAATATTTGCACACAGGCACCATGCATACACCTTTGTACATGCACTTACAGTACAGGCCCGGGCTTGCACATACACAGTAAAGAGATTAATAATGATTAGATAACACCTCTATAGTATCTGTAATCACACAGTTGCACACTGATCCTAGAATGGTATTATTTCAGCCGTCGCAAAGACATAAGTCTGGATTCAACTCGCCCCTTCGGATCTGATAACAGTTAGTAATAGGAAGTAGGCAAACAGAATATAAGTCCTCTGTAATTAATGGTAGCATTAGATTTTGATTTGAGCCTGAGCACAGTTGACGAACAGTTCCCATATATGTCATGTCTGAAAATATTGCTCCAATACCAAAGCGTTTTTATAGCTTGGGAATTATTCGCAGAGTATTTTTTTCATAAAAAGTGTGCCAATGTGTTTTTCATGACTAAAGAGTGTAAAGGGATCGTTTTTGGGAAATACACTAATTTTCTGGGAGTTAGATCAGCAGATTTATGCCACTTTCATGTCTGTGCAGAGGGATATGTGTCATTTAACACCACATTTTCACACCCAACTCTTACATATGTAAACATTTAAGCCATTTTTAACACAGGCTATATGGTGAAACATATCGGGTTTCCAATTACATTTTTTTGTATATGTTTCTAGTTATTGTGCTTTTTATCATGTTTTTAATTATTGTTTTATTATTGTACTCCCATTGTGTTATTTAATATTGTAGTTATTGCCTGTACAGCACATTGGTCAACTGAAGGTTGTTTTAAATGTGCTATATAAATAAATAAAGATTGAGATTGAAAATAAATACTTTATTTAAGCTAGTTTAGTAGTCAATGTAAATAGGTCAATGATTGACATCTGGTTAAGACACCAATTTCTTCATAGTAAGACACCTGACTTTGATAGCAGTTTTCTATGTACATGTTATTTAGTCGCAACTGGAAATGCAAAAAATGCAAAACCAAAAGCAAAACAATGCATAGCTATAACCCTCAAAATAATGTTTTGAAAATAACATGGTAACCAGACAATTGAGAATACAATGCTGTCGAAACACTAAGCCTGCCTTGGGTCTAAAGGGAATCCAATTTGTAACAAAAGAGATTAAACAAATAAGTGAGATTTAGAGGTGCTAGTAAGAACATGTTGTTACATTCAAATTGTGTTACATTTATTTGTAATAGGATTCTTAGGTTCTAAGTGAGAAATGTTTCCAAAAAGGCATTTCTTTTCAACCTCCTCCTCACACCAACACATGAAGTTTCAGATATCACTACAGACACATAACTAGGAAATTATCTTGCCTGCTGCCTGACTAAGGGAGGAAAATTCGGAGCGCCAGAAGATCCTTAATAAATGGGATGATTTATAAATTTGCTGTCACGTCATGCCCTCTAAGCCCTTCAGGCTAGTTTATGATCACTGGGTGAGCTTGGATGAATGTATCTTTGGGGCTGATTCAGAAAAACCCCCATGCTCATGGAGCCTGGGTTGAATCAGCCCGTCTGTGTTTGTATGTGTGTGTGTGTGTGTGTGTATGTGTGTGTCAGTCATTTTGCAGTGGAACAGCCAGTTAAGTCCATGAATGAATACACTGGGTCCATATTTCACTTTTTTATTTGGAGCCCTCACAGTGGCCATGTTGTTTTTGTGAGCAGTCAGAAACAATGAATTATTTCAGGTGGCAATCTGAAACTGGCAGAGCATGGCTCGAAAGGAAAAGCGCTGAGTGGGTGACATTCAGACGCCTGTCTACCATGGGGGTCCGGTATAGAGAGAGGAGGAAAGGAGGGAGGGAGGAGACAGAAAAGACGGTAGATAATAAAAACAGAATTGGGAAAAACAGAGAAAAAATGAAGAAGGGGAAAAAGAGAAAAGGTGCGGGAGATCAGGCAGCGAGCGAAGGAGAGAAGGAGACGGAGGGAAAGGGGGAGCCAGGCTGTCGTGGAGCGCTGCCAGCCGTCTGTGTGGTCCATGCGTTCCAGCCTGGAGGAAGCAAGCCAGGCAAGGGAAAGGCACACACACGCACACATGCATACACACAGACATGCACAACAATTCCCAAAGGCGAAACATTTATTGAACACAAAAACACATTATATACACACTTGTACGATATTGCACAAAGTTTAAATAGCACACACACATACAATCACACAGTTTGGCTTTGGTATACTCCCTAAGCACCTCTCTGGTCAAACTATAGTGTTTTGATCCAAATCCCTCTGAGATGTTTTTTTCTTGACCCTCTTCAATAATCTCTATCACTTTTATGATTCACTTTCTTCTCCCCCTTCTCACTCTTTATTCTGCTGTTGTGCTCTCTGTCTCTCCCTCCCACTGAATGATTTTGTGTTTTGTGCTGTAAAGGCCTTGGCACCTCTTCAAGGAACTTCATAAGACATTCAACTGACTGACTGCCTCTGGAAAAGCCTGCAGTCTTTTTTTCTCTTTTTCCCCCTTTCTCCCTCCCTCCCTCTTTTCATTCCTTTTCCTCCTGATGTTTCGGGTGAGTTTTATTTGTCCGGCTCCCATTGTTATAAGCTGTTCCGAGTAAGGCAGCAGCAGATAGGTGGGTGTGTAACTGTCTGAGAGGGGAAAAGTATTGAGTCTTCTCAAATCCTCTTTAAGTACCTGGATGCTGTACAAAAGTATATTCGATGTTTTGGACTTGAGGAAGTCACTGACGAGGCATGACAATCCAAGAACATAAAGGTCCTTATGTCAATGTACATAGTTTAAATGGCTGACATTATTTAAAAAGTGTGGAAAAGTTTAATTTGCATTTTGCACCGAGCAAACACGTCTGTTGACAGAAACAAAGCCAAGGCCTTACAGCATGTAATAGTACCCTACAAGTGCATGTAATGGCATGTGTGTGTTATGACACTGTTCAGAGACCTTTTGGTGTCATCATGAGAGACGTGTTAATAAAGGTGTCTCACTTACTCTAGACTGTTTACAGCCAAGGAGCAATGAAGGTGACAGTTTTTTTCAAATAGCTATAATGGGACGTAGCCTGGCAACCACTACTATAAGGTTGTTTAGGTGTGTGGGTGTGTGTTTGTTTGAGTGCATTTGAGTGAGCATGGGTGTTAGCAGTGTATTTAATATGGTGAAACATATCTCATTTGTGGTGTGCCACAAGGCTCAGGTTAAGGTCCGCTATTGTTTTCTGTTGCATGCTGTCTTTAGTGGGCATTATTCACAAATATAATATCTAGTTTCATTTTTAATCAGATGACATCCAGCTGTAGGTATCAATAGCATTTGGCCACAATAGCAATCGTGTTACTCTCATTAATTACCATTACAAGCTGAATGTCAAAAATTCCTTTTGATTAAATGGCAATAAAGCAATAAAGCAAAATTCCACTTTGTTAGGCATATCGCTAAAAACCTTGACAGTCAATTAACGTTTAACCCAGTGGTTCCCGAAATGGAGGGTGTGCCCCCTGGGGGGGGGGACGACGACGACGACGATGAATCTTCACTAAATGTTCAATAACCCACTCTTAAATAAGGCAGACAGGCAAGATTTTCCTTGGGAGTCTGTTGTATTTATTTGCAATTGTGATATGCAGCTAACTTTGTAGACAGACTTATCACTGCTGCTACTCCCATTCACTTCCAGAAACCTACTACACTTGCTCCTCACTCTCGCTCGCTTTGCACATGCACACAGGTATTCCCCCTCTCTCTCTTAAAGGGACAGGCGGCTTTACTCTGTATGACCCTATATTATAACACACTGGTTGTGTTTTAGATTGGAGTGGAGATAGATTACCCACTGATAGGTAGGAGAGCCACACACACTTTCTTTTGCCACATCCTACCTATGAGTGAGCTGTGGCTTCAATAGAAACAAAATACAGGTCAAAACGGGACAACAATTAAAAAACATACCATCAAAGTTTTTTAAAGTCCAAGTAGACTTCTTTATATCTAAAGATATTCTTATATTGAACAATGCAATTCAAATAAAGTAACAATTACTATTAAAGCTATTATTTTGAACCTATGCAGAAGCATATCTGGAAGTATTATGTGTATGTGTGTGAGTATGAGTATTTGTGTGTCACAGGAATATTTTGGCTTGGCAGACAGGTCTCCTGGACCACTAATATTGTCTACAGGCCTATAGTAACCAGGGCCTCTTCACCAAACTTGTTAACACCCTGACCAAAATCGAACCAAAACACGACCCTGTCCCCAAGCCCAGATACCCCCAGCCAGACCCTGCAGCTTTTAAACCCCATAGTAAAGACGAACCTGACCGCTAGCCTCCACCGCTAACACACACACACACACACACACACACACACACACACACACACACACACACACACACACACACACACACACACACACACACACACACACACACACACACACACACACACACACACACACACACACACACACACACACACACACACACACACACACACACACACACACACACACACACACACACACACACACACACACACACTGTGACTCAGTTATGCAAAGTAACCGCAGCTATATGCCCCAGCAAGGCACAGTACATGTGACGCCACAATGGTTTTTGTCACCTCTTATGTTTGTCTGTGATCAATTAACTATAATGAGAACAGTGGGTTTGGACAGAAAGCCTAGTATATTGTGTTATTACGCCTCGGTTATTATCACTCAGGAAGTTTGTCTCAGCTGGCTGCAGCCACCGCCAGGAGCAGCTGAAAGGAGACAGAACCACCTATAAAAGCATATTGGTTTAAACAACCACTCCCTGTCTATTAGCTCAAAATGACATTTAATGAGGCCTATTAGCTCTGCTCCAGCACTGTGGCTACACTAGACTAATGACACCAATAACACACACTCTCTCTCTGCAAAACATGACATATGGGTCCGCGCTTGCAGACTCAGGCGCTATGGGACAGACATACATGCATTTGCAATCATATCTACAGGAGCAGACATACACATGCCTCTACGCTTGCACACACACAGACATGTGTACACGCTTGCTGAATTGTTGGTGCAGTGGCAAACCACAGAGTAACCAAGAGCTGTCAAGCGATTAAGCACAATGGGAGCCACAGAAACCGAGTTAGCCTCCTGCTAATAACACAGTGGCCAGAGGGACCTGACTTACCATACCCACACACACTCTGTAACCTCTGAGGAAAATCATACCACAGATCTTTAAAACAGGGCCTCACTGATATTCGTCACTTTGACCACGCAATTCATTAGCTTAAACTCAGAGCCACAGTTCAGAGATATGAGCCCCATTTATTCGCGGGTGGTCCAACTCCCCCCCCCTCTCTGATATTAGATGTGGAAACGCTGGGGGAAATGACATCCCTCAGGAAGACTCATATGGCTACCATAAGGCTCATCAAACACGCCTACACAAAATATCCTTCCTGAGCTTGACACCCACAACCCCGCAAGTCATTAACAGGGAGCAAAACCTCCCAATAACATCAGGAAAGTGTAAAAAACATTAATAAAACCATAGGGAATGGTTACTTATTTTAGCTTTTTATACCACTTACCAGCCCACGTTAAAATCTTGTGTTATTGTCAGCCTATTTTCCAACAACACAGTGTTTTCACAGAGAAGAGCCACAGAGTACCAGTGTATGTCAAGCTCAAGACAGCCCACTGTTCTTTCTCCGCGTGTCTCTGTTCGGACCCCTCCCTATAGGGGCCCGGAGTTCCAAAGGCCTCCTAATTACCCACTCGTTTAACACAAAATAGAGCTGTAATGGCCGACAAAGCCCCCCCAATGTGTCAATGAAGCGTTCACAGATAGAATCGCAGTTTTGGAGACAGCCGGTGCTCTCAGCTTGGAGTCTCTCCATGCTGAAACCTGGAGGAGGGGAGGTGTGGTTAAGAAGGCACATGTGTGTTTTGCCACCCTCCGACCTCGGCTTAATGACCCCTGAGAGGGAGACGTGTTCTGGCTGTAGTTTCTGGGTAAATTACACCGTCGCTGCAATTCTGACCACTTAACAGCGAAGTAAAGAAGTTCAAGGGTTACGTGTGATGACATACTCCTTATTGCTTAAATTACTGTCCTGGGACTGAAGTTATAAGATGCAGACTTCAACTTTAAAGCTTTGTCTCAGACCACAAATTGAGCAAATAGAATGGAGGAATAATGACTGAAAGTGTAAAGTCTTTTCACAATGCCCCAATCCCTCACCTTACATCAGGTAATGCTGCCTTTGTCTAGTTTAGTGACTCACAGGCTTACATAAAGGCTTTCTAGACACAAATACAAGACTGCAACTCTGTTAACACCTAAGTGGGCCTTTTCTAAACAATTTCTGCTCCGACTCCCATCTGCTCGCCACCGAATAACAGAACTTGTTTGAAAGTCATCTGACGAGGGACAGCAGATGCACAGGAAATGCTTTTGATCAAACAAGATGGCTTGAGTGCAATGAGAGTTAGAAGGGAAACAGTGGGTGTGATTGTGAGTACATGTGTGTTTGACAACAAGCATGTGCCTTTGTTTCAGGGTGCGTGTTGATGAACGCTGAATTTCGAGCGTCTGAGGCATTTGTTGGCACAACGGGCATGTTTTTCTACAATGGAGACTGATGGTGGTACTAATCCTACTGTCTCCTGGCTCCTCTGTGTCTCTGGTGCCATATGTGACGGGCAGTCGGGTGGGTGGGTTGTTTGTGATTTGATATTGTTCACTGAGACGCCATGAGATGAGAATATGTTTTTTTTTATGAATAGGGAGGAGGGTCGGGGAAACAGCTGCATGCCAGACCAGTTGGCACTGAGGGCTATTGTAAAGTTTTTTTTCCCTCCTCAGTTGTTTTTATATGGCCCATTAAAAGGAGCTGATGCTAGCATTCTGCTACCCAGTATACCCTCTCAGGAAGATTCTGCCTTACTTTTTTATTTCTCGTTTCTCTCTGAAATCGTCACTCGGGAGGCTGAGCTGCTTTCTGAGAAGTCAACTTAATGAAAAGTCTGTTCAAAGCCAATTAACATAATCAGAACTTTTTTCCAGTAAAACGTTTACTTTGTTAATTAACTTATTTTTATTAGCCTGTCACCATTATAATGGGGCATTTGCTGCCATTGGCTAAATGTACTGTACGTCACATCCACAGATGAATTAAAGCAGCACTTCACTAACTATAAAGTTTAGTTTTTCATCATAAAGTTTACCTTTGAGCATGTAAAAAAAACAGTTCAGAGTATAATGTCTTCTTACGCAATGCTGTGTATCTTTGTAAAGTTGAAATAGTGTCTAAATGAAAGACTACTGAGTTGCATTCTGGGAAATGTAGGATACAGTGCTCTAGGAAGCTTAGACACTAAAATGTATGATATTTTGACCTCAAATTCGTAATTGTTTTCATTTTTCTCATAAACCCCATATTTTTAAGCACCTCACCTAAAATACTGGTGTACCCATTCAAAAGCTGATTAAAAGAAGGAGTATTATGTTATCTGTGCGTGTGTAGACATATTCCCTTACTGTACTGTATGTGCGTGCCGTTGTACTCACTCCTGGGCTCACGTGGTCCGTCCACGGTGACCTTTATGGCTCGGTGGTAAGTGGCCACTTGTGGCGGGTTGGTGAATACCGTGATTGTCAGCGTGAAGCTCTTGCCTGTGGTGACATCAAACAACATCAAATGACATACCATCTGCAAAGACAATGAGCCTCATTCATTGCTAAACCATCCCCAAGTCCCCAAGTGTGGTTGTGATCACATAATAGCCAATACAAACAGCAAAAATCGACTTTAAGAGGATTAACAACAGACAACAATTGCTGTTTCAGAGGATCTATTTAAGTCTTTTGGCAGAGTCTTAATGGAGGATTGACTGGAGGAGCCAGTATCTTGTTATCCAGACTTTTCTCCCTGTCTAGCGCAGTGTGAGTGGGCGAGAGGCATTTTAATAGTCACTTCCTTTCTCGATAATCCCCAGCAGTTGCTGCCTTGGGGTTGAGTGTGTGTGTGTAATGCTCCCTTGTGTATGCACAAGGAGCCCTATGAATCAGAGCGCAACAGCCAAGTCAGCAGCAGCAGCAGTAACGTCTGAGGTATGCGGGCGCATCGCGTTGCCATGGCTACGCACAGGAAACAGGAAGCGGGGGGCAGGTTGCTGCAGCGACTCATCGGAGCAGCTGTCCATTCAGGCGCAGCCACCTAGTAGTGTGTGTCCTCCTCTCTCCTGCTCTACACTCACTGTAAACAAGCCTTTCAAATAAGCGATAAGATGACTCAGGAGATAGCAGAAGCAACAGGTGTCCCCCATACCTGATATCTGAGGTGCATGTGGGCGATCTGTGATAAAGTAGGGCGCCATCATCTCTGCTGTCAACCGTTACCTGCGATCTGATTCAGGCAACCCTGCACACGGCTATACTATTAACTCTAATGACATTATCCCAAGTATCTGATTCCTCTCTGAATTACCCACCTTGCTGTCATCGTACTCTGGCACTATTTTAAGCTCTTTGACTATCAATCTTTGTCCATCTCAGTCAGCTCTCCCTGCCTCTGTGTGCACGACTTTTAGCTGTCTCACATCCTATCAGTTCGCTCTGCTTGTACTTATCTCAGGTATTCATTTCAGACACCTCGTAGTCCGATCTCCCCTGGCTCCTATGTCACTTCCTGTGACTAGATTCTGTGTCACTTCTTAAGGGAGACGCACGCAAGGTCCCCGAGGCAATAGGTCCAGCCAACATGCCTCTATACTTTTGTCAGCCCCTCATCTCTCCTGGCTGCCTCGGCTACCCTCCCTTTTTGACAGCTACAACAGAGGAAAAGTCACTGACAGCTCTTATCACCGTCAAATTATGGAAGGCGACCACTTTCTGTGAGATTTGAAGAAAATAAAAATCTTTGGAGAGGGCGCGCGTAAATAAGACGATTTGGTAACATGACATTAAATGAGGCGAAGAGTCGCTCCTGCAATGCCAAATATTTATGGAATGCTATTTGACCCAATAGGATGGGGCCTCTGCCTCACTGCCTGACAGCATGAGGATATGTGCAGAGCAATCAACATGTTTATAAGCCTCGACTGTTCCGGGTCATGTCAGGTGACATTATTTTAAAGACAAACTTGTTTTCTTTTTCATCAGAACAACACTGTCTTATTCAGCAGACCGGCTGATCACACATCCTATTTTTGTTCAAAGCTTTGTTTCTTAAACCCAAGGGCAAAGATACAAAGCATTAAAAAGTTGGTTAAAAAGACAAATAATTATTTGAGGACGTTCATTTTCAAGCAACACGATTTACCACTCACAGGCGGTGGGATTTGAGCCTGGAGTTACAGATCATTATGTGGTAGCCACGAAGGGAACGTGACCACTAATCCACACCACTGAATCGAATGGCTCCCCCTGAGTTGTAGTTTTAGTGAATGGAGGATAAAGTGTGTCGGGCCTCACCTCTGCCGCTGCGGCCAACGAAGCGAAGGTCGTTGAAGCGCGCTACTTGGTTCTTCATCACACCAGAGGCGTTCCGCAGCTCGGCGGAGTAGTTCTCGTCGTTGCCCGCCATGACGGTCACAACAGTCCCATCGGTTACGTCTCCCAGGGCAACCACCTGGCAGGGGCAGAGAGGTCAAAGGGCATACATTTATTAACTGCTCAAAACAATAGTCAACAGATAGACACAGTTTTACTCCCTAGTACTGCGACAAAATATAGAAACAAATCACTCCATTCAGCTTGGTACAACATAATATTATCTTCCTCTGTTTGTGGTAAAACAGAAATTAAAAATGTAAAACTGAACAAATATATTTTAATAATAAAGGAAATGCTTTTGTTGAAAGCCAAACCAAAATGAAACTAATTCTCTGTTTCACTGTTGAGAAGAATTCCTTCGAGCTAATGTGACAGACATGTTTGACATAATATCATATGAAAGGATTTAATTTCACTTCACTTCTAGAATGCTGTCTTCAAAACAAATGTTGCAAGGCCTTGTGTTATCATTTACTGTAGATTCCTGGATGCAGATAAAAGAGCAGGAGCCGGCCTACAGAGCAGCAATAATTACAGAGCCATAGTAATAAGAACGGTTAAGTAACACATATTTTAAAATGTGTCACATTTGATTTGGAGCCAGCCAGGCTACAGCTACACATTTCCACTTTGGTGTTTCTTTGATCCATCCTTTACATAATAACTGTCAAGTAATTAATAGGGCCTTTCCTGTGAAATATCATGGGAGCAATATATTGTCAAGGCTTCAAAAATGCCAGAAGAGGCCTTTAATGTATCAACAATTAGTCTCTGCTTAAATATATATTTTTCTGTTAATGCTCTTCTGCTCATGTTCAGTAAAATCAACATGTGAAAACTATTTGATATCATTTTGGGTAATAATTGTAATAGGAGCTAGAATAGGCCATAACGTGGTGTTAACATATATATGTTGAGGTATAGTTTTTATAATTGTAACATATGAAGATAATTACATTGAAAATAAAAATAATATTAATCACCATAGAAACAAAGCTTTCATTGTAAAATAACCACCATCTGGGGGGTATTTAAGAGAGACATGAATGTTATAGTTTTCTACATTAAGTGCCTTTTGGAAAAAATATACAATTATTATTTGTTTACAAAATGCGAGTAGCAATGTGTACATTTAGTTACTTTACTTATTTTACAGTTAAAGACATTTGGCCAAACCTTTATTTTTTCTGTCCCTTTAAACATCACCATCATTTTGTGATTCATTTTCTGAATTTGTGTGGTTTCTGAAGTGGATTTAAAACTCCCAGATCCCCATGACATCAATACTTACATTTTTTGTAAATTTGAAATAAAAACAAAAGGAAAAAGAAATCGCCATACAAATAATTACATTAGGCTACTTAAAGGTTTTTAGTAGATACGGGGTTCAAGAAAAAATTATGCATACACAAAATATGTCTAAATTGATTTTAGTTTCATCTTAGAGTGAACACCGAACACTTTATGGTTTACTTAATTACGGAGCACATCGCTGAGACGGGACTCACCTTGAAGGCGACAGGCAGCGTCTTGTTGCACCGCCAGTGGGACGGCAGGACGGAGCACAGAAAGTTGGGGCTGTCGGTCCGAACCAGCTCGGCCGGGTGGTCTGCGATGATCTCGGCCATGCTGCGGTTCTCGTGGGGGCGCAGTCTCGGCACCGCAGCTGAGTCCGTCTGCCCCGCTGGAGAGCTCACATCGTTCATCTTCCCTGGGACCGGCTGGAGGCTATTTGACGGCGGACTGAACCTCCGACTGGCGCTGGGATCTACGGGAATTCGCATCACAACAGCGTTGGTTATCAAAAAGGCACCAAAGGCTCTCCAGCTCCTCTTTTTCTGTCTCTCTCACACACTTCAGGGGGAAAACTCGGAGTGTGCGCCGCTGCTCGCAGAACCTCAGCGCGCTTGCCAATGGAAAACTTCGTGTGCGCACACCGCGTTTCAAAACCCTCTCCACTACAAACGAATATATAATATACTTCTCCGTCAAGAAAAACAACCCTTGAAAACTTGATGATGTTTTAAATGACGAGCTCCTTTTTTCAAACTTCTCGAGGAAAGCGTCCATGCGCCGTAACGCAGGCGTAGTTGCTCGTGTGTGGATATAAATAACATCAAATAAATGTCAGAGCTCGTAATGGGCTATACAATTACAAAAAAAGGCAGGTTTAAAAGGGAACCGTCGACTCAGATGTACAAAAAAAAAACCCGTTTTGTCTGTCTTCCTTTAGTGAAAAGTCAAAGCACTGCTCCAGGTGCGTCATTGAAGTCTTTGTGCCAAACTGAAAGGCTTTTTGAAAGCCCGCAGGCAATGTACACACACACACAAAGTGTTCAAAGTCAAAGGAATACACTTTAACAATACTTAAGAGCTATTTATATACCACCGACGCCTTCCAAGTGTGTATATGTCCCGTAAAGTATCTTGGCAGTGTTGTAAGGTTAAAAAGGTGGATGAAGTTAAAAAAAAAATCGCCGGTGAGATGAAGGAGGCGGAAAAATAGTATCCCGTATTTGTAGCCGTAAATGTGGTTACTGTTTGGAGGCCGGGGTTTCCCGTGCTCAGGCTTTTTGTGGTTTATATAGCTCGAGCGCCCAGCAATTATTGCGCTGATGCGACTCCAACACGTGGTGTCTGGAGTCAGATCCATTCCCTCTGCCATAATCTATCACGCCTATATACACGGCCGGACAGGTCTAACGTCGATACCTTCATGAAACACGCACGTCTCACGCATTTTCTCTCCGTGGATAAGAGTTTCACACTGCCTCACGTACATACCAACATGTTACCGCTCCACCGGACCATCGGCACGCTCCTAACTCCGGGGGTGGTCATTTCCAGTCGGAATAACGCGAGTCAGTCCATCACTCCGCGTTGTGTTACCCACTATGTCCCGATAAATACGCGGCTCAGAAGAGCGTTCAGAGATCCGAGCCCGGGTGAGAAGTGAGTTACTCTCCATAAGGTAGGAGGGGGTGAGTCACCGGAGAGCGGTGAGTCAGGTAGAGGCGCAGGCAGGAGTAGGGTTTCACTCGGTCGCAGGGGAGAGCTGTTGTGCAGGTGTACAGGTATTCGACCAACACGGGCTTTCATTATGTTTACCCAGCCATGTGGCCGTTTATTGTGAACGGTTGGTTCTTTTTGGGAAAGTAAACAAATATAATCTCACCATCTGTTGTGCCTCATACAATTTAAAATGATTTTACAATTGAACTTAAACATAACAGCGCCAAAGGGTACGGTGATTCAATCCAAATTAAAAAGTAACTGCAAGATTTACTCAAACACTGCACTTGATCATTTTTTTAGGCAGTTTATATTTACATTACAGTAGATTTTAGAGTTAATACTCTTTATACTCCACCACATTTATTTGAGTATAGCCTATTAGTTACTTTGCAGATAAAGATGTTTGATACAATACATACAGTATGAGCTCATATGTATTGATGTATTGTTTTAGATTTAACAGCCAACATATAGAGTAAATAAAATAGACTGTTCCTATGACCAACAAAAATCAGTATTGTACCATGACATTATATATAATAACACTCACAATGGTCTTTTTTCGGATTTATTCTACATATGTTAAATCATGTAATTTATCCGATTGCAGGATTTTCCAAGCGTGTTACTTCTACTTCTACTTATTAAAGGGTCTTATTCCACCACGGCAAAAATAAACAAATCACAATTTTTGTTGAAATCTTTTTAGTTTTTTAATTCAGTCATCTGCACATTGGTTCATAATTGCAACTTCATACTGTGAGAAAAACATTTCTAAAATAAAATATAGATGTTATTTTAGAGCTGAAATGTTTTATACTTTAGTGAGGATGCTGCTCTGAAGTCAGTTTCTGAGCAGGCCTGTTGCCCCTCCTGTGTCTACTGTAGAGGGCATCATCCACCCTCTGTGAGACTCCATGTCTCAGCCGGCTTTCATCACCGCCACGCCCTCTGCCCTGATTACCCATCAGTCTCCGAAAGAGCGTTATTTGGGTGCCACATCACACAGCAGCATGTGTACTTGCCAGTCTATGTTCCTTTTCCGTTGCTCCCTACAGGTTTTAATTGCAAAGAGTCTTTAAGAAAAGGGCTTTGATAATCCGGGCCTGTTTCAAAATAAAAGGGACTAGGAGGCACAGCTGTGAGGTTATTTGGGTTCTGTCAGGGCTTCTGCAGCTTGTTTTTACAGTATGCTTTAAAAGTTGGATTCAGTCTTATAGATTTTTATAATAAGGTTTCTGTGTTGAGAGAAAAAGCCCAAAGCCTGAGGACTGTAACTTGAAATAACTTGACTTCTTGTGTTACATAAGAATGTATGTACCTATGTGTGCACATGCATACATGTCTGTTAGCATGTGTGTGTGTGAGGATGTGGGAGGGATATATAAAGTCTGAAAGCATTGACATGCATCTGGCACCTCGTCATGTGGACGGGGAATGGAAAAAAAAAAAAAAGAGTGATTGAGTTACACTTCCCCTCCGTGTGCCCCAAACACCAGAAATATGGTTCACATTGTCCTACATACTCAAAGATCAACTAACAATTCATGGATGGATAAATGTGAATAGTAGTAATTAAATCTGTAATAGTGATAAACATGGCCTTGCAGGAACCGTGGAGCCGGTTATTCCAACAGAGTTAAGTTTCAGCTCAGATAATATAATATATTCACCGCTGAATACATCTGGGGTAATGTGGAAAACATCCTTAATGTTGTAGAGGAGTTTCATTTAGGAAATGTTCAGCATGAAATAATAAGCTCAGTCAATTTCATGCCATCAATTTAATCAGCACAATTATTGATGTGTTTTTATGTTATTTTGACTGAAATTTGAACTGGAATTTCATTTTGTAACTTTTTTGTTATCCTTCACAGACAAATGAAGGTACATTTTATGAATGGCAGATTAGATTTCTATCAAGATAATAAAGTTAGGCTAATTTTAGGCCGGCTAATCAGTCTTTAATGTGGATTTTCTACACCCTGTTACTGTCCCATCATTAACGCAGCTGGAAGAGCCTATTGATTTCCCCAGCCAGATCTGAAAACCTTAACACCCCCCCCCCCTTTTTTTAACCCCAGTGTAGCCGTGACTTTAACCCTGACAAGCTCAGCTCATCAAAGAGTGTTTGTCCCATCTGACTCCGCTTTGCCTCTCTGCTGTGCGTCCAGCATCTGTCTTCCAGCTCCTTACAGGATACGGCCTGCCTTCATACACTGAGGCCCGGCTCTCTGTCATTCAGAGGTAGGACGACCTCAGAGTTTGAAATATGTCGTTTGAAGTCGCAAAGATGTTAGGAAGACACAAGAGAAGGCGTTAATGTGCCAGGATACGCTGTTCGATAAAAAAGAAACAGCACTTTCTCGCTTCATGGTCCAAGATTTAGCCCTGCCAAAAATCTACTTCTAATTAAATGTGAATGCTGTATCCTTCATGTATTATTGGACTTATAGGATATTGGACCCATCCCGCGCAGTATTAACACTATGTATTATGTAGTAAATTAATCTAGCATAAAGTGGTTCATTCAATGCGGCTGCTCCTCGCCTGGCGCACAGCTGGATCGTCTCTCTGAGCTCTGGTATTATTCATCTACTGTGTTACTCTGGCTCCGAGTCATTGCACAGTAGGAGAAGTCACTAACAGTGAAGAACCACAGTGTACCACATAGAGCAGGATGTGTGTTTTATGATTTATGGTAATATTGTATTTCTGCCGCTCAGTTTCAATGATTTGTTTTCAATAAAAATCAAACTCAGCTGACGCTCCCTGGTTAATTTCCCTGTTGTGATATCAAGCATGTCATTAAAAGTTTCTGTTCCAGTTCCCACTTGGAATGACAAAGACAATATGGGAACCGCTAATATGAACACACACGCTGGCTTCAAAGTTGTCAGCAAACTAACCATGCAAAATCTCTGTTATCTTCCCTTGTCTTTTTTTTTTTTTTTAAAAACAACTGTGCATCTGTCAACGTCTTAACATCTCTCTTCCTGTTTGACATACACAGATTTACAAGCAAACACACATTTAGAGGCCAATCTATCCTTGCTATTAACACCTCATTATAGAGAAGATGACAGAGCAGTGTTGATGCTAAAAATCAATATAGTCCAGTGCAAAAGCAGGGCACACCCAAGTCTTCATACACATACATTCACTTTTGGATTTGACAATGACTATATATTTGACGCTATTATAAAATGCGACACTCTCTTCATCTCCTCTTCACATTGCATGCTCTCGCCATTCGAGAGGAAAAGTACAGCCACTTAAGACTCAGGATAAGGGCTCCATTTCACAGTGGTGCATTTTTCAAGACACTTAATTATAGCTTTCTAGAAGAGGGCAGTGACGAGGCCCAGGCTTTTTCGGCTGTAACGGGATGTTTCCATGTTTGGCAGGCCACCAGCCAACGGGCTCTGCCAGCTAACCAATCAGGGAGCCCACCAGGCTCGGCAGCAGGGCAGCCAAAGATCCAGTCGACTAGCCAATCAACCCAACCAACTGGGGGAGCGGCCACATAACTAGCCTGCCGGTCACTGTAGTTAGACTTGGACTGGTCGACGTCCAACCAGGATGACGATGGGCAGAAACTTTACTCCTCCTGACCTCATCGACACACATCCCTGCACTGATCCCAGATCGCAGCTAAGCCCTTAATGACTGTTTGTCAACGAGCCCGTGACATCACAGTGAACTGTTAGGAGGAGGATGGCACGTTCTGCGGTGTGTGTGCATGTTCCCAAGCCACCATTTTTAACGAGTGAAATTCAAGGTTTGTATTAAACTTTGAGGTGGCTGGAGTGCCTTCAGAGTTTCATGTATTTATTCTCAGTGAATATACAGAATTCTTTTTGTCTGATATTTCACTCTGTTCTTGAAAGAACAGCATGGAAAGAGATGGAGACATGGAGGGGGCGGCTGCTCACTGCTTGTGGTAGGAGGGTAGAAGAGGGAGGTAGGGAGGGAGGGAGGGAGAAGGGGTATAAAGACAATTTCCTCTCTGCTCTTATTGCTCTGACTGTCTGCCGCCTACCGCCTTCATGGAGGTCCCTAATTGAGATCACTTGTACTTAAAAATAGGAACAAAAAAGGGAACTTATGTGGGCTGGGAGATGGAAAGGAGAAAATAAAGCAGTAATATGTGACGAAGGCTGCCATTAAAGAGTCCTAGTGATAGATCTGAGCGATTGAGCTGAGAACTCTTTCTCCGTCTGCCAAAGAACCCTCAGATGTTGACGTGTCACACACCACCTGCTGTCACAGCGCAGCGACTGTATTTGTAGGCTTTTCTGTGTTGGTGGGTGTGTGGTTCTTTGATGGGGTAGAGTGACAGTGCCCGGGGCTTACGCCAGGCAAATGCCAAAGAGAGGCAGTTTTTCCACTTTTGTAAGGGAGTTTATGTTACAGTTTGTCTTTACATTGCTGCAACAACATCTCTGTACAGTGATCAGGCATATTTGGCTGCAGCCATCGTGTCATTAGCTATGCTGTTATTAGTCCTTCACTTTAATTCAGCCGTTCCACCAATCAAACCCTTCTCCTCGAGCTGCCTTTTTCAGACTCAGTCCCAGAGTGTCCCTAAGGCGTGCTGGTTTCCCCTTCACAGCATCTATCACTCAATCAGGTCTGATCGTGCAATTAATCAAACAATGAGCCCCCCTCCGTGGAGACCAGTTTGAAGGATTGGCTTGAAAGAAACGCAGCGTATCCAGGAGTGGTACCGGCCCACGGCTGGGAACAGGAACCCTGTAAAGAGCGTTTTTCTTGGACCGAGACCCTCTGTAGGTGCTAAAGACAATACAGACACTCGGGCTAGGCCAACATTCCACTTTACACTTTTCCGTTCCTCTGTGTATTTCACTGGTCTACTTCCCCTCTGCAAACTAGCCGGCTAGTATATTTATAGTACATCTGCAAGACATGCTGTTCTCATGTATCCAGGATCGTTTAGCCCCTGTGTTCATTATGCGAGGTAAAACTAATACCAGATTTATAGAGGGGAGATTTCTCTCTGTTCTCCCTTGTCCGTGTGGTGCGATTGAGGATGATTTATGTGAGGCAGGGAGGCACAGGCGAGAAAGATGGAGTGACTACACGGCGAGAGGCAAACAAGCAGCGGCCCAGACTAGCACTCGCAGGGGGGCTATCGGCTATCACTCGCCAGTTTCCACTGCTCCTGTTTCGAGACCGGAGGAAGGCAAATACAGTAACAGGACAGGGCTGGAGACGAGGGACGGAGAGGAAGGAGACAGGAGGTAAGGATGTATATATGTATATGAATGGAGGCAGGGTGAAGGAATGTCCAGGTGCAACGGGTCCAAATCGATATAAGGAGCTGTAGAAGGAGGGCCATATGAAGGGAAAAAAAGTCTACCGTGGATGCTCAATTGCACGCAGACATAAACATAGACGGTGCAAACCCACGCCTTGAAATGGTCCATATGAGTGTTTAAATGTGTTAAATATACTATATATTTGGGTTGGCCATCGTCACATACTGGGCAATATATGTGACAGCCACTGAGCCGAGTCCTGGCATTGTTTTGCTACTTCATTTCTGGGGGGTAATCAATGTCAAAACTGTCAGTCAGCATGTCCAGCACTAAGACAACAGCCAATCAGATAAACAGGAAATAAAAAAACAGCACTGGGCAGGCGCCGCATGGGCGTGCATCGAGCACTCAACTTCCGAGGGTTTGGATCTCGCTCCTTTTCTTTTTTCCCGATCTCTTTCTGGTCACAGTCCAGCTCGGAGCCTCTCCAAAAGCATGAACTCTGCAACCTGGAGCCATACATCCTAGATCAGATTCCAAACTATTAAGGCGTCAAAAAGGCCTGGGAAAACCCTTGGCTTGGCCTCACATGTAGCATCTGATGCTCTGAGTGCCGAACGAGTTAACAAATAAAGTTGAGTGTCATTGCTGATGAAGCACACTAAGAGATGGTTCCTTTGCTGAAAAGCTTAGCCTGTAATTAGACTGAGCCTATTAAGCTCCTGGTCAGAAATGACTCATGACAAGGTGGGGGTGTAGGGGGGAGGGGGGGGGGGGAGGGGGGGGGGGGGGGTGGTGGATGGAGTTCATAGCTTCCAGCCTGAGATGTCCTCAGACAAAATCAATTCCAGTCATCTATAGGAAAAGTGGGTTCAATGAAAGGAAACATCATGAAAGCAAAAGGGGGAAAACATGATTTCACAGAAGATAAATGACTTTGTTATTATGCGACCTATGACCCTGCCTTTTCCACACAAACTCAAAAGTTGCCGGTTGTTCCAGGAAAGGGCCTTTTCATCTCTTGTCTGCTCTACCCCTGGCTGAGACTCGGATGACGCCAGCTTTATAGCGCCTAAATCGAGGCTTGAACACGGAGACTCATCAACTGCCTGGTCCCAAAGGGAACATCAATTACGTTGTGAAATGCTGTCCTTCAAACACAATCTATTCAGTGGTGCTGCATTATAAGCTGAGTATTTCAACGTCACACACATAAAACCCCCTCTTTGGCAATAGAGTTGTTGGGATGTGGTCTCGGGCTGACAATTAAATTGTCCGCTTGGAATATGCTGTCACTCTGGAGGCGTGAGATTTACAGAAAATAATTTTGCGAGAACTGATCATCCTAAGTGTTTTGAGGGGATTTGATGGCATCATAGATCTCTGATATGTTCAAGCATCCCAGAGAGACTAACAACTGTCCCCAGTAGTTGCAGAACTCATTTAGAGACAATTAAAGAAGCTCTAAACAACCCAACCTCCTCACACTGAAAATGTGTGGACAACAGTCGTCATCAACTTTTAGTAACTTTTAATTAAAATAGGCGAATATTTCACAAACCACAAAGCATCACATAGTACTCTGTCAAAGTAAAGCAGCTAGTACTAGTACATACATCATAAAACAGGTATACAGGGTTAAAAGCTGTGAACATTACACTCTGTTGACATAGCAACAGATTATTTTTCATTAGTAATTGCCTCACACTGTGTGCCTGATGATTAAGTAATATTTATGATGGGCCCTAAGGGCCTGCTTGCATCTTAGTCTCTCTTATGTCTATAAAAGCTTTACTCTTGACTCAACTGCAGCACAGACAAGGTCCCATTACCACCTGATTGCATATGTGCTTGCCTTTAATGTACACAGGTCATGAGCTTATGTGCGCATATGCATTTGTTGTGGGTGTGTATGCACAGTATGTGTGTAGCAGTACAGGGGCTGGCCCTGAGACTTTGGTTAAGCAAACTATAATTTAGAGGCCCAGTGAAGACTCCCAGCAGCCTCTCACTGTTTGTTTACCAGAGAGACCAACTCTACTGTTTCTGCTGCTTGCAGGGCCCTGCAGGGAAAGGGCGTGTGTGTGTGTGTGTGTGTGTGTGTGTGCGTGTGTCTGGATGTGTGTGCATGTTTGTGTGTAGGAGTAATCATGTGTGTAATGCAGTATTCATGTGAAAGTGACATTTCTTATAATATGTAAGATATATCAGCTGTGGGAATAGGAAATACATTTTGCCGTATATATTTCCTTAAAGTAAAAAATGTAAATGTACTCTTTTTCTTTTTAGAATTCGGTGCTTCCAATTAAGCTCAAGAACTCAGACATTGCTCATTCTTATTTTTCCCTATTACAACTTTAAGCTACAGGAAATCAAGGCTACAATACACACACCACGCTTTCTTCCCTGAAATATTTGTCATAAATAAGAAAACAAAAAGAGCTCAACTCCACACGAAAACTCCCTCACATTAAAAAGTGTTTGTCAGCAAAAAGTGAGTGCTATTTTAGTTTGAGCCGAGTGTTATTCTCCAGAGACTAAACTGCACGCTTTCTGTCCCAATTGGGTCCCCCCCCCCCCCCGATCCTCCTCCCAAGCCAGAATAAAAAGAAATGCAATTCAAAAGACTGGAGCTCCCAGCCTGTCATTTAGCTGTAGCTTTGAATTGTCTTTGCTCTGCGTGGGCTTTCTTTCGCACACACACACACACACACACACACACACACACACACACATACACACACACACACACACACATCACACACACACCACACACACACACACACACACACACACACACACACACACACCACACACACACACACACACACACACACACACACACACACACACACACACACACACACACACACACACCACACACACACACACACACACACACACACCACACACACACACACACACACACACACACACACACACACACACACACACACACACACACACACACACACATGCAGAATTGTTGCAGCATCCTAAAATTCCATCACAAGAGAAGAAGAAAGAAATAGATGAAGGAGAGGAACTTTCAAAAATATCACTCTAATAAAATATTCCTGCTCCCCTGGGATCCTCCTTTGCTCATTCAGCATCAGGAGAAGTGAAGTGGAAAACGCCTGTTATTGGTCTCCGTCCAAAAAGGAGAAAAGAGAGAGACCTATTTCCTTTGGGGAAAAGACAGAAAATAGAATGAAGAGCTCAACAGTTGACGGAAAACTTTTAACTGCAACAACAAAATGAAGTACAGACGACTGTAAGAGGGCAGCTGTCTGGGTGAGTGACAGAATCCGACTCCAGACTGAGAGGCTGCTCTGCGAGCATCAGAACATGTGTATGTATATAGACTTTGATCACACAGAGCTGCGTGTCGGAGCGCTATGATTGGATTGAATATGTGTAAACTGGAACAGCTCAGTGATCAACATAAAACACAGCAGCTAAAAGTTTTTCGAAAGACTGGCAGTCTCAGTCGCAGGAGGGCGCTTTGAAACAACCTGAAATGTAACCTAGGGGATTCTGCAGTTTTGTAACATCGCAGAAATTGTTCGAAACTTATCCTTTTCTCACAGCAAAAAGTCTGCAGCAAAGTCGTAAGATAAAAACAACTGGCAACACTTCAATGGAACCCCATATAAAGCTTTATATGCAGACACTTAATAACGAATTAATAACACAATTTAATGTAGTTTTAAACACATATCTGTCTTGTTATATACAACTTTTGTCAGTACATGCATTTGTGTAATAGTAATGTATGAAATATTAGTTTTTTATTTAAATAATCAAGTAATTTACAAATGTATTTGGTCCCTCTGCTTCAGTCAGCCAATGGTTCAGAATCATGTGGGATGCTTGAACCCATTTATTATGCTTGCAAAAGTGCATAAGTACAGATATTATTTTTTAAGTTAAGAATATAATCCAATCCACATTCCTTTAATCTCTTTAGCATCTGAGTAAACTCCACTGCCATGGCCTTCATCCACTGATGAAGGCCATGTGGAAGAAGTGAATGAATCACTTTCAGATGCTTAATAAATTGTTCACATATACACTGATAAACAATGTCTGCTGATACAGTAATAGCGAGTTAAAGAGAAGTGTTACCACGTAATCGTTTGCCTCTCAATCCCAGTTATCTTCATACTTGTTTACCTAATTTCCTTTCTCTATATCTCTTTCTCTAGAGGCCACTTTACGAACAGGAGCTACCATTTTCTAGCTTCCCTCTTCTCCTTAGGGACTTGTCAATATCAGCTACACACACACGAGTCAAAGATCAAAGACTGGCATCCCACTACACACACCTACACACACTCCTGGCCCCTTTTGTGTCTCAGGGGCATATTTCATTTCAGTGTCTGTGCACACATTTCATTTTGTCTTCATGCGTGCGCGCGTGTGTGCCACAGGTGGTTCCAGTGTTGGTGACTCGGCTCTGATTATTGCGGTGACCAAAGCATCGCCGCCCATCACATTTGTCATCGCCCCTTTTCCTGAAAGCGTGGGTGGGAGGGGAAGGATGGAGGGTGGACATAAGGGGAAGGAGGAAGGAAAGGGAAGAAGGGAGAAGAGGAGGGTAGATGATGGTAAATGTCCACCCCCGCGGTGCCATACGGGAGGTGGTTTGAAAGAGTCAGTGGCGTTGCGTCGCTCTGACTGCAAACCGATCCTTTCCTTTGTCTTACATCCATGTCTCACTTACTCTTTTTCTACAATTTAATGTCTTCTGTAACTTTTTTAACATTTTTACCCCTCACTCTCACATTAAAGAATAAACATGGGCTCTTCCGGAGTTGTCAAGTTGCCATAAAAGGTTTGCGTGGGCGTTTCCGAGTGGGTGGGCACTCTGATTTTCAGGTGTATTTGATCTGTTGTGTTCACACCTCGATGCTGGCAGGGGGCCCAACGTGTGGGCAGGTCATTTGAGCAAATGAGGAGATGGGGCCTGTGTGTTATTAATGACACCCCACACCTTCCACTGAGCGTCCGCCTATTGTTCCCCCCTCTGCACGCACCTTTCTTTTCTTCCGCTCAGAGTCCCCAGGTCCCATCTGTGCCTCAACACCCACCCTTAGCCCCTCTGAAGGCGCAGTGTATGGAATGCACACACACACACACACACACACACACACACACACACACACACACACACACACACACACACACACACACACACACACACACACACACACACACACGCTGCACATGGGACGGGGGCGGCAGGAGGGGGATTGGTTCCAGGTGCCAGTTTGAGTGAGAGCATTAATCAAGCGGACAGATCTTCCGCTCACAGACACCTTCAGCGCACACATACGGCACTACACTTTCACAGAAGTAACTACAAACCCCACTGTGCTTATTCTGTGACATTCTACAAACCAAACTCTTCATTTGAAAATGCAAAAAAGTTTTGTCGGTGATGATTACAGCTTGTGAGAAGGAGAGCGCTAACACCAACGTCTGAAGACACGTTGTAACACGGTGTGCTTATCCCTTCAGACAGACAGCCCGACTGATCTGCTGCCAGGCTATTGATCACAGCCAGAGCTGCTGTTTGATGCTCCTTTGCTAATCTTGCATCACCTTCTCTCTCAAAAACATTGAGTAGAATCCTAGCCTTCTATGTCTTCACTTAAAGTACAGTGTGTGTTACCTGATAAATAATCAGAATTGCTTAAAAAGCACGTACAACCCGGGCTGCTCTTTTCATGACCTGCTGGTAAGCAGGTTTATATTTTGGGGAGTTTAGCCTGAGTCAGAGGGGACACCGCATTCCTTTAAGAATAAACCAACAAGGGGAAAAGCCTGCCCTTTTCTACGGCGTGGGGCAGAACAGGTAAGGCCTTGTGTAGGTGCTGCAGCCGCGCTCTCACTCACATCGTTACGGGCTGAACCCAAACATCCAAGAGGCTCGACACTCCATATTTCCCCCCTATAGAAACACGCAGCGTGGAAGCGAAGCCGCCTCAGCCTTCTCGCAGGAAAGCGAGGGGGGGATGCCTAACAATGCTGTTCAGGTTTTCTGTATCAGCTCCGTTTAAAGCCATCTTCTGACCAGAATAACTCAAACCAAGAGGAAATTAAACAGAGCAGAGGGAACAAGGTATACAAATCCACGTTATAATACTGGTGTTCTGTTTCATTAGCGTGAACCGGTTCCAAGATATACCAATTTTCAAAGTGTTAGGTAGTTACTTCCTCTCTGAGGGCTTATATCGGATAACGGTAATTCGCCCAGCATGATGCAATTGAAATGGATGAGGGGCTGTAGGATCTTGTTAAGTGTGAAAATAGCACGGTGCTGCATTAAAAGCCTCGCTGGCTAACACGTTGGCATTAAACTACCTGGTAATTGCATTGCGTTCTGTAGCATAAGCTTTCAGAGCAACCAGTAAAGCACACACACACACTTGGCAGGTAGTTAGAGTTAACAAGGCAAAGATATTAAACGTTCACATTGATTTATGTGATAAAAAGCAGAGGTGTTAGCACTTATAACCTTTAACAGATAGGCTTTATCGCTCCATCGGAAAATAGTTTTGGAGTCTGTTATCAACACTTTAAATAGGCTGAAAGCTACGCTAAGCACAGTCAATTGGCAGGTTGCCTTATCACAACAGTGTAATTAGCCCCCGAGCTACTGAATATGGGGATAAAAGAAGGGATAACACACGGGGCCTTGTGAGTATTTACACTGAACTCTCGGTTTGTTGTTGCAGTCTCCATAATACAGGATTTCATGTGATCTCTTCCATGTTTCTACAGCTCCACAGTGCTTCGTTTGGAACCAGGAGAAGCAGGCAGATATTGTTCAGGGTTGTTCGTGATGTGACGACAAAGTTGATACTACAGAGAATAAGTGGCTCGCAATCAGGGTTTCTTTTGTTTTCTGGGGAAAGGCGTCACAGTTCTATCGACTTCAGATGGTGTTTCAGATCGAATATGCTCTATGACCATGCAAACACCTTTACAAATGAACAACAAACTACGTTTCTTAAACATCAACAGGGGGGAAATACTTTTCCCAGCCTGTTCAAATCACAGGTTAATGTGCTACCATGACGCTCTAATGTGGACCTAATAAGTGCCTGCAGCCACAATCAACCCACCATTCACTGTTAGTACCTAGGAGTGAACATGCAGAGCAATTAATCCATCTTTGATTAAACAATGATCACATTAACAGTCTGATTACCCTCAGGAATTATGCCGACTAATGTGAACTTCCAGCGCTAATAAGTCCTAAGAGCTAGCGCAGCATGCAAACACACACAGCACCATTTTACTCCATCAATATGACCGTGGCGGGAATAAATAACATGTTTGCCTCTGAGGTACAATTAAGCGATGCTAAATAGAGTTCCTTTGAGCCTGGAGTTAAGGGAAGAGTCTCCTCTGCACAGTAGCAGCCAGTGAAGCGCTCAGATTTTTCCCCCTGGCTTTTTCAAATTACCTATTGATGAGTGGGCTTCGCGTCTCTCCCTGGATGAGGGGAGGAGGATGTCTGGTTCACTTTTAAGATGTCTCCAAGAAGCAGGCATGTGGTTAGATCTAAGGCAACACTTATGCAACAGAAGCTGCCTTTCTCAAATACATATACGGTTTCCCTGCAAATTATCTCAGATTTTCTTTGGGGAAAGTTTTCCGCCTGGAGTCTTCAGATATTTACCCACATCGGCCCGCTTTCCTTTTGATCGTGTTGATTTGGGTCCGTCTGTGTAAGCACTTTTTTTCTTCTTCACCACTGCGACTGCACAACTTTACAGAACGATAATTGCTCCCATGACTTAATTGTCTATATGTAATTAAGTTTGTAATAGAGAAAATGGGCCCTTAAATGTTCCCCAGAGAGGCATGGTGGTTGAGTGGGTGCCACACATGTTGAACATTATTCTGCCCTCCTCATCTCATCTGCCAGTCTGAGGAGTTATAAAAAATGTATTGGAGGCAATTAAGATGAAAAAAAAGCTTGATGTAAATGCCAAGACAAATTTTAATGAGCCCCCTTTTTCTCAATTTGGAATATTTGCCCTCTCCCTCAAGTCGGCTCAATTTATCGCTGGGAATGTACACTCAGTCCTAAATTAAAAATGTCCTTTAATACAAATCTAAGTACGGGATGGAGTAATGTGGCTTTCTAACTAACACAAACATATTTTGTTCCCATAAAAAGGGCTGACGCCGGACAAAATAATGTGAACATGGTAACAAGAGGACAGGATAAAGTGAACAGAAGGCGAGGCTTTAGCTCAGTCATATTGTGTTTCTTTCCCAACAAGTTGTGAAGAATGAACAATTAATCTTTGTAACTAAAAATCAATATTAACATACATAAATATATGTAGTAAAATCTAAGATCTATTTAGCACTTTTTACATCACTTTATGTCAGTTTCACAACTACTCAAAATCAAACTTCACCCACACTCTTTTTGTCCTAACCAACAATAAATAAATGTGCAGCGCCAATCCTAATCTTGCCGGTTCTGATACAACACAGTACACTACTTTTATTTATTTTACATCATGAATACAACAGAAAAACGCCAGTGGTCTTACAAAATTACATTAGGCTGTCAAGGGGGCTTTTTGTGGTTGCACTGACAGATTTACTGCCCAGATGTTCATAAACAGGGGCAACATCAATGAGCCGCAGCGCAATATCAAGCCACAATGCTTTATACCCGAGACCTGATCAGTGATTATCTGTCCTCCGAGTCCCTCCACCTGAACATCTGTACACGTCTGCTCCTGTCTGCCTCTGTTACAGCATGCTTTCAATTTCCTGCGGCGCCCCGCTCCTCTCCTCTCGCTGCGACCCCAGAGACACACCGAGGGGTCAGGGGTTAACATGGTAATAGGTGGTGGTGATTGGTGGAAGACGCTCACTCTCTCCCGGCTTTCAGAGTGTATTAGGAGCCACCCTGCTTCTGTGCGGAGCCTCCAACAGCTGTGTCTGACCACGGAGCGACTTCTTAAAAACATCTTTTAAACATTTGATTTGGACAGAGGAGCGGAGGCTATGGACCGGAGCGGAGAAGACAGAGGAGGAAAGGGGGGGGGGCTATTCAAATGTCTATTCTTCGTGTCGCACAGGAATGGAAATGTTTGTTTGAATTTCAAAATTCATCTGGCAAACCTAAAGACATCATTTATTTTGCAGATTAAATTAGATTGTGTAAAGAAGCTGTCACAATAGAATATAGTAAACCCTAAACAGAGGCCACAAACTGCAGCATACGAGTTGGCCTTCACAGGTTTTTGGAAATCATATGATTTACACTGCTACTGTTCACAGCTCTTGACTTTTTGGGGTCTTATTTTCTATAGATCTTCGTTAGGATATAAGCAGGATCTTGAATATATGATTGAACAAATGACATTCAAATGAACAAATTGAATTTTGCAACTCTTGAAAAAGTACAATTAAGGAGTTAATTATTCACACACAATTATATATAATCGTTTCAGGAATTTGCGGTGAAGCAATAAGTCAATTAAGTTAATTGATTGTTTCAATTTCACATGAATTAGTCCAGCACTTTAATTACAAATTCATATCATGGAAGTGGACATGGAGCAACTTCTTGTTCCAAGTGGATTCATGTCTGTGGATGAAATGCTCTCTGGAGGCTGCAGAAATCCACCCTGATTAATTAGTGACAGCAGCCGACGGAACACTTTCAGGAAGCGATTACAGACCTTTCTTGGCATTCTGATCAATACTTCTTTCCCATGAACAACACAGACACTCAACACACACAATCCAGTGATCCCCACATCTTGTTTCAATGCCCGACTGTAAACTCTCTTGTGAGGCGTCTGTTTACGTTTGTCAAAAATATCACCCGCGCTTTTGTTTTTGGTTCCGCAATGGCATCGCTTTGTAAATCTAAGGGTATGTTGCACAAACATGTCATCTTCCTGTTTGAGGAATATTTATAAACATAGGGTAGAGTAAATACTGGAATCTCTAAATGAAGAGCTTTTTTGGTTGTTGTTTTTTTTGTATTTGCGCACCACAGAAAGTCTTGATGATAGTTGGGTCTTTCCTCCACCACAAAAAGCTTGGACCTTGATAGCAGGGTCCTCAATGACCTCAGCTGATCCCCCTCCCATACCCCCTCATCTGGATATAATCCAATGTCGTTACCCTCTTTACCCAAAACCCCTTAATTCCTCAATCCAAACCTCAACACCTGACCCCAAGTCCTCCCCATCACCCAACTCCCAATAATCCAACTCCAGACACAACAGCAAGCAGAGAAGCGGTACTCACCCCAGAAGAAGTTTTGTTGACATGGTGTCACTGTGCTGAAGAGGCTGTTAGATGCCATAGCTGCTTCTGGTCGCACCAAGCCCCACTTTTGTTCCTCTGTGGTTTCCGTGACCCTTGACACGTCCTAAACCAAGAGCACGCAGCGTGTCATGAAGAAAAAAAAATGGAAAAATCATCCACAAGACATGCTTTTACGTATCAACTATTTAGATGACCACAAGTAACAACCAGGTTCTGGTTTTATAGAGCAAAAAAAAAAAAATTGCAGAGGCAAATATCGTCTTTGCGGATAGATCAGATGGTGTCGGACTTGCTTGCTTGGCGAGTGTGGTTGGAACGTACTTACTCGCTTAGCGCCGTCCTTGTGACTGGTGCTGGCCCGCGACGATTAACCATTTACACTCCGGGTCGCCCTCAAACACCAACCCCGAGCCGCACGTCTGTGGTTCTGTGGTTGTTTGGGAAGCGAGCAAGAGCCCTCACACAACCCAAAAGGCACCAGCTTTAAAACTCGTCTCTTTCCTGCCCTCCATGTGCCGTCACTGGAGAGCCCGGGTCACATGTCCTCTGACGTCATCACGGCACGGCAGTTGAGTGGGACAGCCTACCGTTGTGGCTTTCTTCCCTCTCCACTGACTTTTTTCTCTCCCCTCCTTCTCTGTTACGCGTGGTTCCGCAGCGTTTGCGGGTTCTCTGGGGGATCGGGGGCTGACGCTCCCATGAGTCAGGAGGCTTCAGTAGGGGCAGCTTGTTCAACCGCCCATAAGTCCTCAGCATATGGAGAACAGTGCTCTCTCTGCTAGGCTCTCCCTTCACTCTTTCATCCCACTCTCCCTCTTTCTTCTCTATGTCTCTCTCCCTGACTCCACTGCTCCTTCTCTTCAACTCCTTTAACAGGCTGCCGTGTTGCTCCTGTCTGCCTCTGAGCAGGGAGAGCTGAGCTTGGTAAGACTTGAGGGTGTGAGTGAGGAGCGAATGGCTGGCTGGCTCGCGGTGTGAGACTGGGTGTGTGACTGTGTATACATGTGCAGCAGAGAGAATGGGGAAAAATAGAGACAGAGAGGCTGGGTGAGTGTGTGTGAGGAGGACGCGGGGGTGGTGTGCTTATTTACAGAGAACTGTGTGAGAGCTGTCACTTTGTTGATGCTTTTTCCTGCTGTTTCACACGTTCATATTGCTGTCACTAACTTCATGTAACTACAGTGTCACTACTGTAATAACTGTGTGTGTGTATGCAAGTCCGTACTGACCTTTAATTGGCTCTCATAGAAGCGGCAGACGTGGGCGATTCCTGTAACAGGCCATAAATCGTGGCCACCTGTCTCCCCATGTGAAAGAGATGCCTTCTCATAGTCTCGCTAACACCCGGAGAGAAACACACACTTGAACACGGACGCCCTGCAAGAATGGCCGTGCCAACATGTAGTGCGGCGCAGCCAGCTCACGGCATTCATCGGTGAATCATCGCACACACAGATTCCCACACACGCACATGCAGTAAACACCCTTGCACGTCACGGCTCGTCTTTGATCAGCGCCCATCAGGTGTTTGTTTCAACAGATCAAAAACACAGACGGTGTTAGTAGAGACGCAGAAGAATGTGAGGAATGGACCTGGGAGTGCAGTCAGGTTTGAAAGTATATCAGCCAACCGGTGCCACAGGCCAGTGGGCATGTACTACGCAGTACATATACGACCAATGCCTTGTGCTCTTTGTTATTGCCGACTGAAACTACCTTTAAACTGTCATTTGCATAAATATGTCATTGTAGTTTAATCACAGCCTGGGGTATAGGAATTTAAAAAGCCATGTGCCAGGTGCTTTGAGATATCTAATTAAGTAACTCATATTAACACATTTCTATCAAACAGGGAGTCAGTGAAACTGTGCTTTGTAAAGTATTTGTGGTGCTGCTGATTTTTAAAAAAGCATATCTGTATTGCTGTGAGCTCCATAAGTAAACTAAGTTATACTTGTGATGCATTGAGGTAATAGCAGACATCACAGATACATATCCCACACTTTTTCAAAACTAAATATCAGAAAAGGTAGATGATGAAATTATTTTTAAACTGTTACATAATGAAAATGTACAGTTTAATGACATTTTTAGAGTGTAATTTGTCCATGAATTGAGCATTTATATAAGCACAATTTGTCTTAAAATTCAAAATTGTAATAATAAACAGTAATTTTTTTGCAAACGTTACATTACATCAATGATACATGTTATTGTGTTACATCCAAGTGAAGTCATGACATAATTACTAACTAGTCAGTATAAAATGAGAGCTAAAAATACAAATAATGAAATATGTGTGTGTGTAAATCATCTGTTTAAATGCTGAAACTAAATGTGTTTTATTATTGAGCAATACAACCTTCATTTAAAACGTAATTACCTTAATGTGCTGTTAGGGAATACAAATGTCAAACTTGAAATACAAACAATCCCCCCCCGAATTCTACACAACAGCATCTCCACAAGTCTTTGCCACCTACCTTATTTTTGATTTGGTTTGTTGCTTTGTAAATATTTGCTGTCTAAAACAAGAACATGGCTCTTGAGTTGCAGCGCACGTCAACACGTTCTCTTTAGGGAAAGTCTTCTCAAATGCTGCACACACACTGAATCCCCCAGATCAGACACTGTACCTATTTCCATTCACAGATTTATATCGATCAGGTCATGAATGCAGTTTAGCGTGATGCTTTCTGAACAATGCTTCCGGAATATGTTTTGGCCCACCAGTGCCAAAGACAAACTGTACTAAGAATTAGTTCGGTACTCAGTACTCCAAGAATAATATTTCATGTTGTATGTAACCATTTTGTAGGTCTTTGCGAGTGGACTCTTTGCTGTCAGAAGCGTTCAACTTTAGGACAGAGTGCAACGAGTTCTGCTGAGCCACAGTAAATTACATTTGCAGTTTGATGGGAGTATAATTTGCACATCGTGATTGAATCTGAAATACTGAATGAAAAAAAGAATGCACAAATGTCAAACTCCGCTACTAAGCCAGGAAACATAACTTCTTGGGTGGCATGGCATCTGATAAACAACCTTGATGGCGAAAATCTGAACTATGATGATGTTGCAGTCTCAGATATCTCTGCATGAATTCTTTAACAACTGCAAGGATTGAAATGGCCAGGAATGGATGATGTTTTCCCCAGATACCGTAACAACGTTTAGTTAAAGTCGGCCAACCGTTGTTTTACGTGTCCAACTTTTGGGTCAGGTCAGCGGTTCACCTGCCTTAAGAAAACCACAATAAAGTGTTTCCATCACTGAAACCTGGACCACATCTTCTCCTTGTGTCGAAACGCAAGTCTGAAGATTCAAGTCAATTAACCCCTATCTAGAAATCATGCCAATAAAAGGTTTAGATTTAGTTATAAAAGGTTTTTGGAGCATTTGGCAAATAAACAGTTTGGTTAAAAAGGTATTTATTGAATTTGTTCTGGCCTGATTGGATGGATTTTTCTAATTATATCTTTAGAAGAGCCTATGATTTGAAGTTTATGTGAATGTTTTAATAGATTAAACATAATATCATAATGGGTATGCATTGAAGCAGTGGAGAGAGTTCTATGGAAAAAATAAAAAAGCACTTTTGAAAAGGTTATCATTTTGCTGCGCAGACACATTTGTAATATATGTGCTCCTTGCTTTTATGTGACGGTAATAATATTAAATGCTGGAATATGATGTTGAATATAATATTTCATTCATTACTGGGTCTCCGCTGGTGGCCGGATACTACACTTGCTGTACTTGTAAGTGTGTGTGTGTGTGTGGAGTTGAAGAGCCTGGCCATACTCGGGGTTCTGGCCAAGGTCTGCCCTGAGGACTGTGGTTGATGGCCCACCCTGCCAGACACTTTCTCTCTCTACCACTCAGGACCACACACCTTCAAATGGACTTGCGTTGTTATCACAAGCTCTCACAGAAACATAATAGAGGTATCATGTGTTAGAACATGCTTTAAAATCATACATGCTATTAACAGTGTGTATAAAATATCTACCTTCCTCGCTTTGTCACATCAGATGAACTTCGCAGAAAGAAAATCAATTCTGGAAAGATATCTGGGGATAATGATACCTAAGATGAGTTAAAATTAACTCAGACTGAGGCCGTCTGTATTCGTTTCTCTCCGAAGGCTAAAAATGACGTGACAAAATTAGCCCGGCGCAGACATTACACACGTGGAGGTATTGCAGTATTAGAAAAGGAAGGGTTTATTAATAGCCCCTTTTGGCTCGTGTTGTGTACTCTCTCTGGCGAGGCATCAGAAAGGTCCAGCGGGGCAAACAGGCAGGTACAGTGATTCACTTCAACAGGCGACATCTGTAAAACGCCAAGGTAGTTTACACTGCGGCCAAGCCCGAATTAACGTGCTTTCATTGGAAACAAACACCACTTGCAATCAGCTTCTGTTGGCCGTTGCGCCGCTGGTGTGAACGTAAATATCTGCTTACAGTGCTGCTGAGGCGGGACGTTGACCTGGACCCATAGACTGAAGCCAGAGTCATGAAGGGTCTCAGTTCAGCATGGCCCGAAAACTCATTGAAGTGCAGAAACTGAATCTACGACGCTCCGACGCCAAGAGGATGTTGATGTTCTGTGTGATTTGTTTTGTAAGGTACAGTACGGTATGGTGTAATGAAAAGTAGATATTTTTCTTTTGGAGTCCAGCGGTGGTATCTACATCTTCCAGTCGCTTAAAGCCCTTTCTTGTGGTGTCTGGACAGCTGTTTTTGGAATCACAGCTTTGAGAGAAAATAAAGTCAGCCTTTAAGTAATAAGGGGAAATGTTTAATATTGAATGGCGCGAGCACAACCTAAACACACATTTAAAATAGCTCTTGGAGTTGCAAAAAAAGGGGGGTAAAGTCGGATCGTTGGTGGAGACTGCGATGAGGAGGCTGTGGCTGACCACCGAGAGACTCGTCTATTTTTTTATTTTCCCCTCCATTCCTCATTTTAATCAAGCGCCTGGTCCAGGATAAACAGTGCCTACCTACACTGCAGCTCAAACAGCGAGGCCCGCAGAGACCCAAGCGATGATTTCTAAACATTCACTGACAACTCGGTTTAATTTGTGTGCTAAGTAGATGGAGGTGGACTTATATATATCTTTCTTACTTGGCAGACATACCACTCTCCTGCTATTTCTTCACCTCTGTGAAACTTAATGGTTCTTCTCAGTATGAAAAGCAATACTAGTCCTCCACGAGTCCTGTTTATATATGCCATGCTGTGTTAAAGGTGAGGACAGGTCCGGCTGCCGAGACCAGATCTGAGACTTAGAGCACATTCTTCATACCGAAGACTATCTGACCATGACTGAGGACCTTGTGATGCTCTAACACTCCTCTGAGGTTGGTACAGTAGAGTTGCGGCGACTGTAAACCCTGTCATTGCGTGGTCAGTTGTCAACAGCTGAGAGATTTTACAATAGCTGTTAGGCCGAGGTCAACAGAGTTCAAGTGTCTGAACTGCTATGTCAGCATTATAATTACATTGCGCCGATGATACAACTCCACTACGAGGTCACATGGTGCCCAACAGTCACGAGATGCCGTCACCCTAGGCAAATGTCAATAACAGAAATGACTGTCTGTCATGCGAGTGTGAGGAGGAATAAGTTAACTCTGCTTTCGCCGTGACTCAAATCTGGGGGTCACGACATCCATGGCAACCTGAATGGCTTACACATAAGCTGCCTATTATGTGTCTCACAAACTCAGTTTACTTGCTGTGGAGAACAAAGTAGGCCTGATGAAGGCAGGCGGCTCACTGGAGAAACAAGCCATTATGAGGAGGAGTTCGGCACTGTGTCACTGACAATGGGCAAACAAAAGGCTCTGTTGTCTCCTCCAGTCGGTGGGTTATTTTTTATATTTTTTTCTGTGGGGCTTTTGTGATGGATAATTGCCCTCCTCACATGATTTCATAATGCTGTGACTCGTCTTTCAGTCCCTGTGTAACACAATAACAAGATAAAAAAAAGAGCAGGGATCTAAATCGGAGTTTTTGGCATTGTTAAAAGTGGCCGCTTTTCTTCATTGTGGTGTATAATTTTAGAAAGATGTATAAGCAGGACGCGGACTTGAACCAGTCATAATACAGCCTGCATCACAGCTCCCAGAGTTCACTGGCTGTATTGTCTCAGCATAATCATTTAAAAGTGCTCACACAACTGCACCATAGTTTATGGCTTTATTTCTTATGGCTGTCTAAATATCAAATTCAAATCAGATGGGAATACTCCCGAGTCAACCCAGATTAATACTGGATAAAAAAGAAGTCACCACATTGCTAAGCATTGTATAACTATGTTAAAGCTCATATTAAAATGTGCATTATTAAGCTGTTTAAAAGCTCACATGTATCACCTGATCCTCTTTATAAATGAATGTGTCTTTCTTGCTGACAGTAGCCTGCAGAGTTTAAATGTCTGCGTTGCTACCTCAAAGACTAGTTTGAACTGTAAAAATGGTTCTCCGTACAAAGGCGTCAGCACATGAACTGTACGTGCACAGAAGAAACCCTGGGGCATTGTCTACTAGATGCTTCTTAGGTATGCAATTTTTTTTTCTGAGTCAGCAGAGCTCAACCCGGGACAAGTCAGGCGAGGAATGTATTTACTCCTCGTGGAAAATAAAACACTTAACTTCAAACAGAAATCACATTATAATGTATGCTGGGATGATGAATCAGACAGTAAATTGACACGTAGGAATGCATATATTATAATATGGCTGGGTAAGGTGGCACTTGTAAACACATTCTTAAAAAGAACCTGCGCTACGGTATGTGCCATTATAACGCGCATGCAGATTAAATATGCTTGTAAAAAATTAGAGGCTTACTGTGCTTCTGGGAGTAGTTTTAAAGCGAAAGCAAGGAACTCAAAAGTGCAGTTAACCAGAGGTGGGTGTTCTATGTTGTTGTAAAAATGTGGCACAGGAGAAAATCTAAGTTCACATGCATACCTGAAATAAAATATTCACTGACTGGGTTTTTCACCTGCCGTAAGTATTCAGATCTTCCTATTTATAAAAGTATTAATGCCATTATGTGAAAATACTTTAATACAGGTACAAGTGAACTGAATTATCAGCAAAAACAAATGACTCGCGGTGCAGAAAGATGGGTGAGAGGGATATTATAACATATAGCTTATTGAGTTTGGAATGACGAAGCACCAATATGTTAGCAGTATTTTATTACGTGGCTATTATTATTTTATTGTTGTATTGTTGTTGGTTGAGGTTAAGTTCATTTGTAACTGCTATAGTTACTATTGGACACTTTTTTAAAGATACATTTGCCTGAGTAAAAATTACATACGTTTGTATTTACCACTAAAATGTTATTAAATATAACTATATGTTCAGTAATACAGTGGTATCAATCCCATGTAAAGTTTGACATGTGTGTTCCAGTCCATATGAGTTTGGAACATTCAACTAACATTTTTATAACGATTTATTTTAAAATATTGTGAGGTTGTTGTAGGTTTTTTATTTGTTTCTTTGTGCTTGATTTGGCAAAAACCTATTAAGCAAAAGTTTAAAAAATAAAGTTAGCTAGGTTTCTTTTTCTCATCTATTCTTTGCACATGAATTATTCTTCTGAATGTATTTTCCTATTCTCCGGGCTAATCTTAAATACGCAGGGAGTGTACTATCACACAAATCTGTGTTTTTCACAATACAAGTAATCAGCAGATACAATGAAACCAGGAGGAGCTTTGTAAATGATACTGGATCACTGAATAGATCTTTTTTATGCATGCTAACCATAATTTAAGGTATGTTAAGGTAGTTTAATATTTTATTATTTTATTTTGTTCATGTGTGACATTGTTAGCTTGGCTGTTCCTTGGATTTAAGACATCTAGCATCTTAAAAGCAACTGAATATAACAATTAAGAAATGCATGACATAAAGTATTATATTTAGTACACATCTTTTAGCTGAACATTTATGAAAGGGGTCTGACTGAACTGTGCCTTGTGGCAGCAGCACATTCAAATGCAGCAGCAGAAATGATCCATGAATCCTAAATTAGCAAAAGATTTAAAGCAGTTATTTTTGACTTCCAGCAGTCTTAATATAATGAGGTAGATAGTTTTACGACCTTTTTATCCAAACACTACTCTTCCAAAAATGAAAAGTGTAGAGCTCCAGTTAAATGAGCTTTCTTATGTGTCTCCTGTGAACAGTACACTCACGTATTGTTGCCTCTCCAACGTTATTTTACAGATGGTGGTTTTTGGGATGTGTATTTTTAAATTACAATCACTCCTTTTTTTACTCTCAAAACATTCCAGCAGCCTGCAAGATGAAATGCTGGATTCTGAGGCATGATGCTAATTTGAAGACAGAATAAATCTATAATTCTGACTTAGTCTCTCGCTCGGGGATCTACAGCCATGATAATTACAGGTTGACTTTACAGACATGCAGACATCTCTCATCTGTACTGCTAATAGTATAACCAGCAGGCTGCTACGTGCTTACTCAATGTCTAGCTGTAGGGGTGAGCAGAGGTAAGCTGTAACAAAGATATCACTATTAAGCCAAAATCGGGGTGGTTCAACTTGTATGTTGTTGTGACAAAGATTTACGGCAGTTTAAGAAGAAATATAGGTTTGTTGTAACCCTGTGAGGGACATGTGAGGCTATCCACTGATAATTCAGAAAAAAAGGGCAAAACCAGATGAAAACATATCTAAATATATCGCAAGAGCTTTGATTTTTGACTTGCGAACAAACAAACAGGCATTACCTTCCACTACCAGCACGAATCTCTGAGGAATATCTAACACGAAGCATAACGGATGATCTGGGAGGACAGTGCTGCATCTGCTTGTAGTTAAATTCTTGTTTTGCTGTGTCCTTCAGACGTGGTGCCATAGGCCCGAGTGCTGAAGCAAGTAGAGTTCATATGGACACAAAACCAACATTTGGTGCCGGAAAGACTCCCCACAGAGGTCAGCTTCAGGACTCAACGGCCCAGGAGACAATGGATCAGGACGGGAGGGATTGGATCGCTGGTGCGGGCCATGAAACAAACACTACAAAGACACTAAATAGACCGTTGGCCACGTGCCGAGCTTTATTGAGCTAGATTTTTTTTTTTTATATGTCTAAGCGTTTATATGTCTAAACATTCTCTATCCGCTGGTTTGGCCTTTTGTGACTCTATCTCTGCATTCGTAGGAGTTCATCAGAGGCAGTTATATTGTTTTTGCATGGTCAGAGTTTTCCGGGTATTTTTGCGGCCTCCTGTTTGCACACCTGGCGGAATTGTGAAAGTTTGTCTTGGGTCATGTGTGTTTACCCACCCCAGGCCCCAGAGGTGACCCCATCACGCCACCGACAGCGAGGCCAGCACTTGCGTGTGGCGATTTCCAAAGTGGCCAAGCTGGGAGAAGGGCCACACTGCCTGCGCTGCCTTTTAGCAATCTGGCCCCGCTCTGGCTGCGCTGAGAGGAGAAGGTGGGGGGACTCGTTGGCAGGGCCCTGCAATGTTTTTAGAAGCACAGACTTCTGGCAGCATCGCTCAATATGATGGAGAAAAATGCCTGCTGCTAATGAAAGCCAGCAGTGTCTCTCGAATTGGACTACAACCCGAATGGCATTATGTAACTGAGATACCGTAAACATTTCAAAATTGTCTCTCAACAAATTATCAGTGTTTATTTTTTCCACATTATAGCTGATATTTTTTAAACAGTTTGCAATTGAAGCAACAGCGCTGAATGTAGACTACTTTTCCTTTGAAACCGAGGGTATTTTGCCGTCAATTATTTTTCTATTTTATTATCAAAAGGTCTTCGGGCCAACAGGAGGGCAAACATATTTCTGGATGTCGAGACCCCATTTGTAAGGACCTAATTTGTATCTATAAATAACCAAAATACAAAGATTGACTTTGTGGCTGTGGGTCAATGTTAGTTTGTTTTATATAGGATGTTTGATTTTGAATTAAATCCCTGCGACAAAATGAGACTCCAGTCTTATCAGAGATGTGCAAATGCTGCATCTGCAATAATCCCCGACTGCTGAATGCTGCTCTTTCTCTCCTGTTTTGATAGTGGTGTTTTTGGCTTGAGCTCAGTCCTGCACCTACAGTATGTATTGGTCAAATATTTATCTTGTTCAGAAATACGTGGCTATATTGAGATGGGAATAGGGTAAGATGATTTAATGGGCACACCAGAGAGCCCTCTTTGGTGCCAAAGTTTTGCAATTCTGGTGGTCTTCTCTCAGAGATCAGACACCTGAAGGGTCGTTTAGGAGACCACCAAATGCTGTGATTCAAGACCCACTGAGGGGACATGAAAGTGTGAAGAAGATGGAAGGGTTTGGATGGCAATTACCACTCATCAAGGCAATTTTCAAAGGGTGACTAAATTGTTGGGAGTCTTGCATGATAGATTTACAGTCTTTTCCCTTTGGTGTCGTCTCTAAAGAGTCAGGGTGGGGAAGCAACTTTCTATGTCAGCACAGACATCATAACTTCAGAATAAAATACAAGCTCTTCTTTACGGAGGATTCTTTGTGTAAGGAAGTTAACCAAAACGTACACTTGAAATGCAGAAGCATTCCAGACGGTCCGACTAACATATTTATGCTCAAGCAAAGTACAGAGTAACCATTTGATCCCGCTGAAAAAACAGAAAACGAGACATTAAAGACAAAATCCGTCGCCTTCTTTATTTGGAATTCTAAATCTTCCCCTCTTTGATTTTTTTATACTGTGGACCAGAATAGTAAATGTGATTTTCCAGTATTTTTAATGAACCAACTTTTACTCAAAATAAATTGAGGGATCCTTAAAGCTGTGAAATTCCTTGCCATATTTGAGAACTGAAGAGATTTCTAACTTACACATTAAACTTCATATATCACCATTAATGTCAACTGTCATAAACTTAAAAATAACATTTGTCCTGTTGTATTTTTCTCCATGTCATGAAATTTGATGAAATGTTCTTAAGTGTCTTTTTGTTGTCCTTTGGAAAACCAGCCGCAGACAGGAATAGATACTTCCAGAAGGCACTACTAAAGTTACAGCATGAGGGGAATCAATCAATATACCAGAGTTCTGCTTTTTCACTTTAAATTGAGAAACATTTAATAACTATGCAATTTGTGGTTCGAAAGCATTGAAAGTACTTGTAAATTACTTCGTGAAAAACAAGGTATTCATTAACCAATAATGCAGAGTTAATCTTTAGTAATTCACTGCCTGAAAGCTGTTTGCACTCCACAAAAAATAAATTCTAAATATATACGTTTTCAACACAAGATGAGTAAACAGAAAATGCAGTGTTAAAGACTTTGTGTCAGACTTGGCAATGTGATTAATATGCGACTAATAATATTTAGTTTTATACGCGTTAAAGTTTCCAGATTAATCAGGAGCATTAACGTGTTAGTGACATCCCTAATTTAAACATTTATATAATGAGTTAAGCCTAGAGTTAGAAGTAAATCAGATCTTAACTGCAGTCTATAGCAAAAAAATAGGGGTCTTGAAAATACATAGCCGAGTCTTTAGTTTTAAATGTCAAAATATCTACGCTGTGGTTCTTATTTGCTTAAAAAACCATATATGCTATGATACCATCCATGGAGATGTTTTCCTTAATTTACCTGCATATGGAGTGACAGCTAAGACCTGCTATTGATATTCTTGGATTGCTCAGTTCGAAAGGGCAAGACTTAATATCGCTTGCAAGCCTGGTTTCGGTTTCTACTTTAAAAGAGACACTATTACTACCAGATTTGATAAATATGTTGTTTTATTCCCTTTAAACCTTCCACTTCTACCATATCCAGGCTTGTGTGTTTGGTCAAGAAAATAACTGACATAGCATTTTGACAATCTTCTGTGAACGTTCCTAAAGGGTTCATAACACGGAGAGCTTGGGTGGCCAAGAAATATGACATCTGACATTTAGAACGGCTTGCATTGAAAGCAGTCATTACATCAGTGTTTCCCTAATGGTAGTTCTTATTTTAATGGGCAGGATTTTATAAAAAGGCAGGGACGTTTATATTGAATCTGTTGCACCGTCACCGTGATAAGTATGTTTAATTAATTTAGTTAATATGCCTAGATTGCCTACTCTCAAAGTCATGTATTATATTATTGAGTCAATAATATAATACATTAACCGTGCTTTACCTGAACCTCATCATGACACTAGAGAGGACGGCAGGATTGTAATTTCCCGTGTTCAGTGAATGCAACAGACGCAAGACACCAGACCAACCAGAGAGTTGAATGGAAATAAACATCTGTCTTATTGGCTGACAGGTACCTATCCTGTGAGCTGTGACAATGTTTAAAATAAACTGTCAGTCTGACTCAGAGTTTTTGAAGATGGACATAAGACATTTTTTTCTTAAAAAATACAACAATTCTCAACTGCTCACACAACAACCCCAGAGCCACCACTTGAGCCAGGTAAACAAGGTATGTAAATGTCAGTAAACTTCCAAGTTATGCGAACATGTAAGCAAAGCATAAATTACAGCTACGTTAACGTTACTTTGAATCGCTAAACCGTTAGCAAGTAGCTATAGCTAGCCAGAGATATTAAATAAACACTTTGTCATACAATCGAAATGTAATGTTTTTTAGCGTTACCTGGTGATTTAAAAGAAAGCTCTCTGGGTAATGTTGACTTACTGTTCGACATGAAGCTAGAAGCTACAGTACACAGTTGATCCTGAGTCCTGTCAGTTAAAGTGTTTCATAGTTAGCTTAGCTAAGCATCAACCTAGCACTGAAATATATGGATGTTATGTGACAGTATTTCTGAGAAAAATTCAGCTGAAATGGTGGCATAGTTGCCACTGCTTTACGTGTCGACAGCATGTGTGAACGTATTTGCAGCAGTAAATGTGGCTGTTTGCCCACTGACGTTGCCATAACAACACCTGAATTTAAATGGGCAACCTCTTTTTGTGACAGATTTTTTGCATGAAATTATAATTCTTCTGAATGATATTCCAATTGACAGCTAGTTTCTGTGAACATTATGAGATGGACGGCCAGAGAGAATAAAGGAAAAACAGTTATGAAATACTATATGATAAAACAAGAATAAAGTTTAAAAGGAGTGATTTGTAAAATATCCATAAAGAAAAATCTACTTACAGTTCTGTTTCATATGGGTGTTGAGAGATGTATCCATAGATCTCTTAATTTTGCTCTCAAAGTGCACCAGATTGATGCTTTTAACTTCAATATTTACCATTAGGTCCACAGTGTTTACAACTTTACATGCTTATTTATACAATATGTGTGCTTATGCTAACAAGACAAAAGTTGGTTCTGTGTTGTGTGTAGTATAAAACGTGCTAGAGTGAGGGGGGGCCCCAATGCAAAGCTCGCTTAGGACCCCCAAAAGTCTAGGGCCGGCCCTGCATATGAGGATAGACCTGTTGCATTATTCAAGCACACATTCAAATTAAGCATGACATGATTTTCTCTCTGGTGTTTTAATTATGCAAGAATACAATTTGAGGTTTAACTGTTTCAAGGCTCTAAAATGTGACATTAACTTTTGTTGTTAGAGCTAAAGAGCCACAGGGATGTTATCTGAGGCCTACTGTGAACTGCTTCAACACAGTCCCTAAACAGCAGCAGTTCTCTAGCCTGACATTCTCTTATAACCAGTGCCAGGTTTCCCGAAAGCATCTCTGAGTAAGTTAATCTAAGTATCACTGTGTGCTAATGTGTCAACATGATCTCAGTGCAAAATGCTTTTAAGTAACTTCACAGAGTCCTTCAAGTATCTTTCTGCCAAACAGGGCTACATGGTTTACACAGAAAATATATAAACCATAACTGCTGCCTCACAAAACACTGTTTCATCAGATAATTCACTCTCCACGCAAAAACAGGACTTTAGGGAATTGGCTAAATTGTCCCACCCACTCACTCTTTCAGCTGGAAAGAGCAGGAAGACAGATTATCGCAGATTCTCCTTGTGAGTAATATAACTGGATGTTATATACAAGCGACTCATCCCTTTCCAACAAATGCCTTCTTTTTAATTTCAATGTATTGTCATGACAGCTGCGATATAAAATATCACCAATGGAGAGATCACCGTTTCTGGAGCCGAGTTGAGATGACTACCACCTACTGAAGGCATGACTGACTCTCAGGGCTGTTGCCAAGGGAGGGGGATCCCCTGCTGAACAATATGATATCACTTAATCCCGCTCCTATTCCCCGAGCACCCAAGCCCACATAGGCTTTCCACTCAGTTGTGATGACTGGGCGCTCTGCTGATGAAAGAGAGCAGAGGCCCATTAAACCTTACGACTCATCGGCTCATCTGAGTAATCTGGAACAGGCACAGAGCTGGGGAAGTGGGTGAAGGAGACACAAAAATGATAGAGGGACAAACAACTGACAGTTATAGTTATTTTCTTTTTTTGTATGGTTAAACTTGAAAAGCTGAACTGAGTTGAAATAATACATTTTCCAATGATATTATCCTAGACATATCGAATTTATGTGTATTGTACTGCAGTGAAAGCACCTCCAGCATTCCAATGGCTAAACAACACAAGCTGGGAATCCAATGTTGTTATGGCTTATAGATGAACCATACAAATGCAATTGCAGTCTGGATTATTTTTGGTCTGCTCAGATAAAAGTGTAGTTTGTCGTTCTTGTGTTGTGCAGCATGCTGAAACAAAATATTGCAAGGTGAAACCAAAAATATATACATTTCTTACAAGATCTACACAGCTAAATGTTGTAGCAGACAGAGAAATATATTGTGTTGCAGTTAGACTACATTTCTCTCTATACAAACTGAACACCTCTGCTGTTGCTTAATCTGAAATGATTTCTGCACAGTACATTACGTTTTACGCTATTTGAATGTTCAGAAATTACTTCCCAAACAAAACATAATTTAGAATAAGGTTATAGATACACTTTTGATCAGGCTTTTTTAAAGAGGGAAATAGCACACAATGTTTGTAAATTATACAGGGCCACAGCATAATTTGCAGCTAGGAGCAAACAACTGAGGTTGTCTCCTTGAAAGAACAGTTATACCGCATAGCAGTGGCAAACCGTGTCTATCATAACTGGACCTTCTGTAGACACACACACCACCCTGCCGCCGCCACCCTCTCCTTTTGACAAAAGAATAAAAAGTAATATAGCTGCAGTGTGCAGATCCAGGTAGCATAGGAATCATTTAAGCCAGTTGCATCCAGTAGCATGTGTTGCATAACATGTGTAGTTTCAATTTCTGTCCTCTGTTTAGTATCTACAGTGGGGCAAAAAAGTATTTAGTCAGCCACCAATTGTGCAAGTTCTCCCACTTAAAAAGATGAGAGAGGCCTGTAATTTTCATCCTAGGTACACTTCAAATATGAGAGACAGAATGGGGGGAAAGAATCCAGGAAATCACATTGTAGGATTTTTAATGAATTAATTGGTAAATTCCTCGGTAAAAATAATTTGGTCACCTCCAAACTCCACTATGGCCAAGACCAAAGAGCTGTCAAAGGACACTAGAAACACAATTGTAGACCTGCACCAGGCTGGGAAGACTGAATCTGCAATAGGTAAGCAGTTTGGTGTGAAGAAATCAACTGTGGGAGCAATTATTAGAAAATGGAAGACATACAAGACCACTGATAATCTCCCTCGATCTGGGGCTCCACGCAAGATCTCACCCCGTGGGGTCAAAATGATCACAAAAACGGTGAGCAAAAATCCCAGAACCACACGGGGGGACCTAGTCAATGACCTGCAGAGAGCTGGGACCAAAGTAACTAAGGCACTCTGCCCCTGCTTAAGCCAGTACATGTCCAGGCCCGTCTGAAGTTTGCTAGGGAACATTTAGATGATCCAGAAGAGGATTGGGAGAATGTCATATGGTCAGATGAAACCAAAATAGAACTTTTTGGTACAAACTCAACTAGACATGTTTGGAGGAGAAAGAATGCTGAGTTGCATCCAAAGAACACCATACCTACTGTGAAACATGGGGGTAGAAACATCATGCTTTGGGGCTGTTTTTATGCAAAGGGACCAGGACGACTGATCCGTGTAAAGGAAAGAATGAATGGGGCCATGTATCGTGAGATTTTGAGTGACAACCTCCTTCCATCAGCAAGGGCATTGAAGATGAAACGTGGCTGGGTCTTTCAGCATGACAATGATCCCAAACACACCGCCCGGGCAACGAAGGAGTGGCTTCGTAAGAAGCATTTCAAGGTCCTGGAGTGGCCTAGCCAGTCTCCAGATCTCAACCCCATAGAAAATCTTTGGAGGGAGTTGAAAGTCCGTTTTTCCCAGCGACAGCCCCAAAACATCACTGCTCTAGAGGAGATCTGCATGGAGGAATGGGCCAAAATACCAGCAACAGTGTGTGAAAACCTTGTGAAGACTTACAGAAAACGTTTGACCTCTGTCATTGCCAACAAAGGGTATATAACAAAGTATTGAGATGAAATTTTGTTATTGACCAAATACTTATTTTCCACCATAATTTGCAAATATATTCTTTAAAAATCAGACAATGTGATTTTCTGGATTTTTTTTTCTCATTTTGTCTCTCAGGTATACCTAGGATGAAAATTACAGGCCTCTCTCATCTTTTTAAGTGGGAGAACTTGCACAATTGGTGGCTGACTAAATACTTTTTTGCCCCACTGTATATCAAATTAATACATAGACTGGCACAAAGTGTTTATGATTACGAAGAGGCATTTTAGTTGAGTTTTTAATGAAAAATCACACTTTTTCACTGAACTAGATGACCCCCTCCTGGAACACAGCTTGTGAAATAACACATCTTTACTCCTCACTTGGTATCAGCTTATTAAAATTCCAAATTGTGCAGTGCAGAGCATCAACTATGGCTCATTTAAAAGTTGAAAGACTTGCTTCAGCCTGCAGTTTCTCCAACTTCCGGATAGGTCAGGGAAACCTGCCAAAAGCCTTCTTGCATATTGGGCACACGTGTTGTGCCACACATCACTGACATTTGATGTTTTCTACCTCTCCACTTCCACTCCTCTCGTTCCTCCCCCGCCTCTTTGGGCTCCTCTCACCTCTCGGTTCTGCTCTCCTCTTTTGCTTCGTGCTTCCACTTTTGTCTCCTCTCCTCTTGTCTTCGTCTCCTCCTCCCTTGTATAGTGATTCTGATGGAGGGCTAATCCCGCCAGCATATGGTTGCCATTGGCGGCAGAGCTCCCCATAATGTTGGATGGACAGTCTAAGCTAATCACGATCTTTGATCCTCCACGAAACCCTCAACTCGCGTGGCTCTGATTTCCCCGCATGGCTGCCATGGTGAAATGAGGAGGCCCTGCCGCTCTGGAAGTCATTTTGGGCTTATTACTTAAGCTTCAGCATATCCCCATTGTCTTTGCAAGCATTGGAAATGACTAGAGGCTGTGCTTCTGTGCAGTCAGCGGTGTGTGTATTTCCTTTAACTGCGCTGCTTTGTTGGCCAACTTTGTGCCTTCTCGCCCTCGTTCCACGGCGGCCAACTTTTGATGAGAGCTTTAATTTGATGTTGTTAAGGTTGTATGGTTTCAACTTTGCCATTTCTTTTTGGCTTATACTAGTAAAGGTTTTTTTTCCCATGCAAACTCATAGCCTGTTGGGCAAAGTCCTAAAATGGCCTCCAGATTTATTGGTGAGTTTTTGCACTTTCCCAAACCCAAGTGAGAACATTACTCAGCAGCAATTACTACAGCAGTTGACAGGGTCGCTGCTCGCCACGACCTACGCACATCCAAACACCAAGGTGTATAGTGATTGACTAATGCAGTACTTTTGAAAATGCACAATTACACCTTACGGACTTGGGTTTTGTGACAGTGTCATCCTGGCGGGGATGAAACAGCACACCGACAGAGCTCAGGATTGTCACCACGGCAATCACAGACACCTCAGCAGTAATTAGAGTAAGACTTAGAAAGGGCATCAGTCACGTTCATGTTTCAGTGACTCATGACCCCTTTAGTGGGGCCTGCGCATACGCACACAACCACCGTACACCTCAGTGCCGCCTGCCCACACGTGGAACCAGTCAGCGGACACTGAGCCTGGGCCGGTTTTAAGTAAAATGTAGAGGCTTTGAATGGATGATCTGTTCACAAGGAGAAGAAAGGCAGGCTATCAGGTTGCCAGATCTGGAACACATTGATGTTGATGCTACTCCCATTGTCAGATGAAACTGTGGATCTATTTGATATGCAACAGATGATTCACAGGATATATACAAATACTCTGACAGGCTACAGGCACATTCAGAGCTGTGAGATGTGACTGAGCAAAGGGTAGCATCTGTGTTTTGCATCTGCATGCACAATTTCATAGCTTCTGTTACTGTTTATGTCAAACTGGCATAGTGCACTAAAGGCACAATTTTAAGTCAATATTTAGACCATAAATTCTTCAACAAATAAACTCCCAGAAGACGTAAAACTGTGCATTGCTTAGTTTTTGTATGAGGTGAAGTTTTCCATCATGATTATATTAAAAGTTTTGACAGCTTTGGTCCAAGTCACCACTCCGTTTCATAATAGCCTCCCCAAAGGCCAACAAGTACTGGCATACGCTCACCCCGGAGAACTCGAAACAGCAGGGATTTTTGTCGCAGCCAGAGTGTCGGTGTGTGTCAGCTTTTTTACTTCAGTCCGGTTTGAGGCACACCTTTGTGTGTTGCTGTGAAGTAAATGGATATTTTCCTCAAAGATACCTCACAACACAGTTTGTGTGCTCACCAGGAGCTTTCAGTGCGTGGTTGGAAGACAAACTACTGTAGGTTGCAGACAGATCTCTGGTTTAGCTCTGGGTTTGCCGTCTCCCCCTGCTCCTGGCCAAAACTATGCAGATGAAAGTTTGGAGTGTAACAAAGTGATTAACAGCAGTACAGCATGAATGGCTGAGGATTGCCATATTTCTCCTGCTGGGTGGTAACCTAATGGCCATATTAACATTAATTCAATTTTCTCCCATCCTGTCTTTTCATAGAGGCGCTTCATTATGGCGGGGACATTCCTGATTTTTACTACATAAGAGTGGGAAAACAGCAGACTGCACAGTAAGAGAGAAAACAAAAAAACATGCTACAGCGACAAAGCAAAGTTTCCCAGGAAATGGGCGGCTGCTTTTGGGACTCTTTGTCTTTTCTTTTTTTATCAAACAGAAGCAGCGTTTTGTTTTAAAGAGCTGTTTGTGCACATTTTCTAAAGGAGAAATGCAGACCATATCCTGTTATTGAATGCCCGAGAGTCTTTATTGCCTGGCGAGGCAGCAACACATGGCAGTGTCTCTCTCTGCATATCGGGGTGGCTCGGCGAAGGGGCAGCATGTTTAGTCATACATTAGGGCGAAGGACACTTAAGTGCTACCTGATGTTAGCGGCAGTGCATGTGGACACTGCTGGGTTTTTAAGGCGTGCCTCAGAAAGTATGCACAATAATTTTGCAATTTACTGCGGTCCTGTGATGGTGCCCTGCCGCTGTTATATTGGTTTTGGAATGTACCATTCTATTTTTGAGCTAGCCCACTCAGTGGGTTGTGGGCCACTACGGCCACTGGCCCACTCATGACTTTTACAATGAAGCGCGATGATTGGTTCTAAACTTCCTGACCAAGCTGCCTTTTTGACGCAGGAAATTTTTGAGGTGATTGTGTCAACATTTCTGCACTGCAACATCCTTTATAAAGAAATACTGACAGAGCGGACATTGTATTTCACCACAGTGTTATTACAACTTGTTTTCAACAAATTGCCCTATTGGGATTTCCATGGTTTCAAGTTAAATTCTTAAAAAGCAAGAAGTGATTGATACAAATATGATGAGATGAATTATCTTTTCTTCTTCCTCCGTCTGATTGCAAATTACCAAACTTTGTTATAGATTTTAGGAATGTCTACATCTCAAGAACAATCCTCGTTCTGCGGCTGTCTGTCTCATTCATCTGTTGAATGGAGCTTGTAATTACAGAGCTGAGCAGTTGTGTTTAAATGGCAATACAGTTTGCCGTTTTTCACATAAACTGTCAGAAGCAAAATAAGCAATATTTCTGCGGAAAGTCCCTGCCAATAGCCTGAACAAAATAACAACTCCTCATCCAGGCCAACTGCTGTGGCTGCCCCGTTTATTTTTCTGGACAGAGTTCATCGATGGAATTTCAGAATTAACTGACAGACTTAAAACTATTTATTGAAAGGGCACCGGGGTAAAAATGTACATCAGATAAAAAAGAACAAATCAAAAAGCATCCATCATCGCCGTTTGGTGAGCTATACAAGCTTGGTACAGCTGTCATTTCATTTCCACTCGTGCTAAATTAAATAAAGAGCGAGCTGCAAAAAAGAAATCCCTCTGTACTCTGGACTCTCCAGCCCTCTGGCACTCCATTTGACTGACCACTTGTCAAACTGGGAATGAAAAACTTACACTGTAATTATAACTCCCCACAAGATCCTGTGTAGTTATTAATGAAAATAAGATATATTAGCTCATGGAGTCTAATTAGTTCGGAAACACAAACATATTGTTGCCATAGCACGACTTTGCCTATAATTCTGTACAGTTGTAGGCACGCATGAATATTGATCCATCACGCAGCGTTGGTAATAGTAGCTGCAGTAGTTGTACCAGTGGTATAGTTAAGCTTAAAACCTCAAAAGCATTTCATATGTGAGCTGGCTTTGATTTGGGGAAATAATGGGAGGCAGACAAGCTGGGGAGCGCAGCCACACAAAGGGCCCGTGCCTCTCTAAGGGGTCTGGCTGCCTGGCTGTCTCAGGGCCCTGGGCTGAGGTTGAGACGGAGGCTATAAGGTTGGGGTTTCACGGAAGACAGAGCTGCATGGGGGTTTGTAATGAAAGGCCTGGATGGATGAGGAGAGTCAGAGGCGTGTCATCCTCTCCTGCAGCCTGACCCTCACCCTCGGAGATTAGTTCATCACAGAGGAGTAACAGCAGGGCTTTGGGAGCGCAGGAGAGGAGTGTGTGTGGCAGGGTTGAGCGGTGGGTAGACTGTGGGGATGGGACACGGGGCGGGGTGGGGTGACTTGGGGTTGTGGTGGCTCCTAAAAATAGTTCCTTCCACTATTTGAGCATCCAGTCATGAAAGCCTGACAGGGTTTTCTTTTAAATCAATTTAAGCAAAGCAAATCTTGAATTTGATGCCAGATGAAATTGGTAAATGTATGAAAATGGGGATAACATGGAATTTTCCACTTCTTCTGCAACAAAATGGCATTACTAGGAACTAGCTGTTGTACCTTTAGCACGCCTGGATGGCCAAACAGGAGCTCCAATAAAGAAGTGAAAGAATATCTGCAGTAGTTTGAGAGGGATGACGCAGTCTAATACAGCTGCAATAAAGTTAGAACGTCAGCTATGGCTGATTTATTTGAAGTGGAAGGGAAGTGTTTAATAAGAGACACATGGTTTCAATAGATAGCCGAAGTTGCATGCCACAAACTGCAGAAGGATGTAAACGGACTGTACAAGAAAATGGTCAGTGATGATCAGTATATAATACAGAAACAGGAAGATGCCATACGAGAGAGATTTGACAATTCAGATGTTTTACAGTACGATCTGTTTGGCCAGTGGTGAAACATTTACTGTACTTAAGTATAACTTTGCGGTACTTTTTTTGTCACTTTATACCTTTACTTTGCTATATCTCAGAGGGATATACATTACTTTTTTATTACATTAATTGTACACATGCAGTTACTTTTGAGTTAAAATTACATGTTGTGTTCATATTAAAAATAGACTACTCGGTATTGAAAATTTGCCACACATTGACGAATAACATTAAAAACTCACCATGTATCTGTTAGTGAGGAGAGAAACTCACTCTGGAGGGAACTTTGGGATTGTAACCTTTGCAGAACACTTACATGAACACAAATCTATATAACAGATAACAAACTCTTTAACGTATTCGATGAACTCGATATTCTTTAATTGTAATCCCTCTCCCATATGGAAGCTTGTATCTTTCATGGTTATATCTACAGAGACAGACAGGTGCAAACAAACACACACCGCAGTGCACTCAGGGGCCTCTACTGTACACAAGCGTGGATGTCCAAATATACCAAGTCCCACACCAAATCTACTTACGCAGTCTTTGTTCAGTGTCTGCACTAACACTTGGTGCCTCCGCTGGCAGAAAAATAAACACTATCACCCAGGACTGGGAGAAGAATCCGAAATACTGTCTGGCACAGAACAGCTGGGCAGCAACGCCACTGTGAAAATCTAAACATTTTGGAGGACATTTTTGGATGTTATAGCTCTAAAACTAGGGGTGTAACGGTATCCGTATTCGTCCCGTACCGTCACGGTTCGGATGTCACGGTTCGGCACATGCAGTCACACGGCGAATACGCCTTTTTTTACGAGTGGGAAAAAAGTCTGTCACTCAGGGCAGTATTACACATATATAATCCAGGGGGCGGTATTGCGTCTAAAAGCCAGCCGCCCGTAAATAACAAATGAAGAAAACAAGAACAAAACACAACAAAACAAACACAATACATGAAGAAGAACAGTTAGTATCTATGGCGAGTTCGCACAACACACAGGAGCTAGAAGACCCACCTGCTTCTTTTAAATCAGGTGTGTGGGAACATTTCGGGTTCCCTGTGGACTACAACAATGATGGGGTGCGAGTTGTGGATCGGACGAGGACGGTGTGTCGGCGTTGTTCGACAGCGGTGCGGTGTGCTAGTGGTAACACGTCAAACATGCTCAATCACATCCGAGTCAGTCTCAGTCCCCAGCGAGAGGGTTTTCTCGACGGCAGGTGACATAGTTACCGCCAACAGATCTGCCCTCACTACTGACAACGTAGACAAACTCATCTTTTTGAAGAAAAACTTGAATATAGAGTAAAGCTTGAGTACCTTTATTTAGGCATAATGGCCTCACACACTCACAAGTTAATTACACATGTTAGACATTGCTCCTAAAGGTAAAGATTGTATTTGTTTTATATTTATCATTGTATTTATTTTATATTTTGACATCAGGAGATGTTATACAGTTCAGTATTGCCTTTTATTGATTGTGATTGAAACACTTTCTTATTATTTATTTTAATATTTTCAAGACATTCTTTTTAGTTGTTCAGCTTTTTGTTTGACATCAGCCATTATAAATAATATGGCCATCTGAGTGTGCGTGTTACTGTTTGTGTTTGTTTTTAACTGTGTAATACAGTTAATGATTCCAAATGTTAGAGGTCCATATTTTCATACCAAAACTTGCACTACTGTTACAAATAAATAACAGCAAAAAAATTATGCATTTGGGACTTTTTTTTTTTAGTTTTCCTTGTTGTACCGAACCGTGACCCCCAAACCGAGGTACGAACCGAACCGTGACTTCTGTGAACCGTTACACCCGACCCTATCTAAAACATATAATTTTAACTGAATACATAAGGTTTACTGAATTCAAACCATGTCAGGACTAGTTGCTTTCATTAACAACTGTGCATCTTGGAAAATGCTTTGAATTACATTTGATAATGGATAATGTTTGTTGTCTGTATGTTCAGTGCTGTCTCTAGTACTGAAACAGACAGTCAGAGAGACCATAAGGGAGAGGGAACAAAAATATGCTGTTTTTACATGCTTCCCCCTTCAGATTTTGACAAGAGATTCATCATAAATTTGAAATATATTTAGTGCTTTAAAAGTGCTCTTGTGTGAGTGTTCTTTTATATTGAAACAGTAGCCTTTGGTTTTGCCAAGATGCTGCTCTGATGGCAAATTGGCATAGTGTAACTTTGCGTACATGGTGATTTATTATTGCACACTTATTCATTAATTGAAATCACATGAGTTATTTTCAAATTTGTATTAACAGTATACTTAATTTTTATGTTTTATCTATTCAGAAATAGGCATGATTGATTGTGAGCAACGAAGAAATTCCATGTACAATTAAACATTTGGCATCCCCATATAGCCCCAAATAAATTATGCTTTGTTTCATAATCACATGATTGAGATTTGACAAATGTATTTGTTCATTTAATTATTTTTCTTATAATAAATTAGCTTTATTGTTAAAAAAACCCATTTTGTCATGGCTTCCGTTTTAATATTTGTAGTCTCAAACATTTTCTTCAGTCTTCATTATCAATGGTCACTGCTTTTGTTTAACATTAAGTCTTTAACCCTAATTTCTCAATAAATAAAAAAGTCGACAGTGCCCACATGGTCTTTTCATCAACACCCCGCTTCACATTTACACAAGTTACACACATTCACACCTGGTAGCTGCAAACATATCCAAAGTCATCAAGTGCTGGCCACAAAGCAGCTCTGCCTGAGCGGCCGAGGGTTAAATACCGTGTGCAAGGCAGCCTGACAGCCTCTCCAGGCTTTCAGCAGCTTTTTGGTCACAAATCAGCTTCCCTGACCTTTAGGCTGCAGCTCACAGTTTAAACGTCCCACTACACTGTCTGCATGCAGGCCAGCTGCTAAATCAAACACTCCTTTCTTGCTGCTTAGCATTATGCACTGAGGCTACATTTCACAGACTTCTAATGGATGTTTTATTTCTGCTTGTTTATGGGCATGTGTGTGTTTTCTTGCAAGTTGAGAGAGAAGAATCCAAAAGAGAGGCAGGGAGATAAATAGAGAGCTGTGTGTGTGTGTGTGTGTGTGTGTGTGTGTGTGTGTGTGTGTGTGTGTGTGTGTGTGTGTGTGTGTGTGTGTGTGTGTGTGTGTGTGTGTGTGTGTGTGTGTAAGTAAGAGAGAGAGAGGGACAGAGAGAGTGGGAGTCCTGAGATGAAACGCTGACATGGAGTTTCCTTATGGTGTAAGAACGGCGTGTGAGTTCGGAGGCGTTGTTGAGACTACAGAGAAACGCTTTCCTCGTTTTTGCTCCGGAGGAACTGACTGATCACAGGCCAGTCTGCTCGCTTTCGAAAGACAGTTGTCTCTGTAGTTTCCTGATCCGGACCAAAGCCCTTTGTTACTAAACAAATGGAATAAATTACCCAACTGGAGTGAATTATAGATTTTCCCCCTAGAAGTTGCTGGCTTTTATTATATTACAAATGCCTTTATGTTAGGAACAGGAATTAAATGGGGAAGTCGTAAAAGCGCACTCCCAGACTTATGGCAACAGCCTCTATTATGCTGTTAAACAGAAAAGCTCCTTTGGAAGGGTCAAGCATGTATACTTCTGTATATGTTCATATCATTTTGAAGAACTCAGTTATTAGTTCAACCTGGTGACCGCACAGACGCTTTGCCTTCTGTCAGAGACGACATTTCCTACAGTGTCAAATGGGCACCAGGCATAAGCCTTTGAGCTTGGCTTCTACATCTGCTCTACATATTCATCCCAGGGCCTCTTTAATTCTTGCCTTGCGCCTACACTCACTATGGCTGGCACACACACACACACGCACGCACGCACGCACGCACGCACGCACGCACGCACACACACACACACACACACACACACACACACACACACACACACACACACACACACACACACACACACACACACACACACACACACACACACACACACACACACACACACACACACACACACACACACACACACACACACAGAGAGAGAGATATGTGCACTAGCACAGGGCTAAGCACGCATAAACATATAAAACAATTTATTTATTATGTCAAACTTGAAAAAGAACCAGAGTTGGTAATTATCTTTAAAAACAAGCAAACAGTTCTTACAAAGCTGTGCTTGGTGTGGAGTTAAAAATACAATCTCATTTCAAACATTCCTAACTGAAGATACACAACTCTCCGGCAATAGAGTTTAGTGGGTGCAACGTCCACAAATATAACGGGTGATTGATGTAAAGTGAACATCTGATTTACAGATACATCTTTCATTATTTTGAGTGTATATTGAGTTGTAACATTAGTCAAGATAATTATGGTCCTTTCACCAAAGTTTAATTTTTTTTAATTTTCACTGAGAATTGTTTTGCTTTTGATGAAATTCAAAGGCTGGTTTATGTTAAAAAAAACACGATTTGGATTGTCATTAAATGCCAAAGCTCTGCACACATGTTTATAATACCATAAAAATTGACTGGAATGGTACTCTGTGAAAGGACAATAAATGAGGTTAAATTGTTAACATAGGTTCAGGAGCATGGCCACGCCTAAAACTCCGCCCATGGATGTATAATAAGAACTGGATACAGCGTGGGAGGCGGGGCCTCATTCATTCCTATGAGAGTTGCTCAATGGCGCATGATGACAAAATGGCCCAACTTTTGAGAGAGCGAAATGTCACAGATTACCCGGCATACCTGAGAAGTACCCGTATGTGCGCTCATAGAGCATGCGCAACTTTAACCACGCCGCCCAAAAGGCTCGTTCACATTAAGCACATGAATTTGCGTACACGTAACAGCACCGCGCGTTCATGACAGCATAGTACTGGATTTATATTAACGAGGCGGCAGTTAGCAGCTAGCAGCTAGCTAGTAAATTATGCTAAGTTACACATCAATCGTTATGTACTTTTATATTACACTGACATCAGGATCTAGTGATATCCAAGCAACAGAGCTTCATTTAGCATGATACTTGTGTGGGTTGTACATGAAACCACTTGGTAATATATAAAAATTAGGGCTGTCAGTCGATTAAAATATTTAATCGCGATTAATCGCATGATTGTCCATAGTTAATCGCGATTAATCGCAAATTAATCGCACATTTTTGATCTGTTCTAAATGTACCTTAGAGGAATATTTTTCAAGTTTTTAATACTCTTATCAACATATGAGTGGACAAATATGCTTTATGCTAATGTTTATTATCATTTGAACAATGACAAATATTCTCATGAATATTAAACACAACAACCTGGAACCTCTCTCATTCAATACAAATGGTGTGTGTGTGCGTGTGTGTGTGTGTGTGTGTGTGTGTGTGTGTGTGTGTGTGTGTGTGTGTGTGTTGGATCGTTGGAGCTATGTGCAACTCAAGGCATATGCTCGAACGGGCAGCTGCCTGGACGCTGCAATCATGTTGCTGCAATCATGAGTGTGCTGACTTCTCCTACAATGTCCCGCTGTCTGACTGCCTGCATCAAGTCAAGTGCTCGGCGCAGTTGTGTGGATAGAGCGCTCCTCTGTTTTCATTTAAACAGCTCCGTATATCCGTTAGCGCAGCTAGCTAGCACCCGATGCTAACAACAACAATGCACGGAAGGTCTCTCTCTCGCTCGCTCGGGCCACACAAACACACACCCTCCCGGTCCTCCCGATGGCCAGTCGGTGCCTGCCGGTGAGCGTGGAAGTGTGGTCTGCCACAAGCGGGCGGCAGGAGTGGGGCTGTCAGCAGCATCAGTTTGTAGATGGTATTTTAAACTCCATGCGCTCTGAAACTACGGGGCGGCTGAGGAAAAAAAAATACACATGCGTTAATCGCGTTAAAATAATTAGTGGCGTTAATTTTTTTTTGCGTTAACGCGTTATTAACGCGTTAACTTGACAGCCCTAATAAAAATGTATATGTTGAAGCAACACACTCTCACTCCCTAAGCGTCCAATAGCGACGTTTGGTCAGTGTCCGTGGCGTCCAATTGTGACGCTCCTAGGCTCCTTCAGCGTCATAAAGGGACGCAAATAGCTTTCAACTGATTGCAATGTATTCCCATCTGCGTCGGGATTTGGCGCTCATGGAAGCACGGCATTCGTTTATGCTGCTGCCCTTAAAGGCAATGTGAGCGTCCATTCCCATTGGATAACGGAGAATTGTACACCCGGAAGTAAGTATTCCTCTTACTGTCGATTGATTTTACAGTGATATCTGCACTACTCATCGACTAAAAAACACCAGATTATCCTTGTTAATTACACAACATTGATTGGTTTAAATTATGTGCAATGCTTTTGTATTTTTCCCCTTCGATTCGGAGAAACAAATATTTTTTCTGAGTAAAGGATGGCAGAAGACACTACACTACCCAGAATCCCCAGCTATTGTTTGGACTACACCATGTGCTCTGTTTGACAAACCCCGTTTTTTTCACCATTCATTCCGATGGCTGGCGTCAATAGCCGCGTTCACACTGCGGTACTTTTCCCACAAAGGTTCATGCGAACTTAGTTCATGATCGCGTTCACACCAAAAAGAGCCGGTACTAAAAGTAGTTCATGCGAACCTTTTTACCCCCTCGAAAGTCCCTGCTAGAGAGCAGGGACTTTCGAGCGGCTCTTTTTGAGAAAAGAGCTATATTCCTGATTGGCTGGGCGAATTGCAAACCACGCCCCGTAAAACTCCCAAAAAGTTTTGTGAAGCCGCCATGTTATTATCCTCGCATTAGCATTATTAGCATTAGCATTAGCCCAGCGCAGAAACGCAGAGAGACTAACTTATGGCAACACAAAATAAAACGTGGGAGCGGTGGAGATGAGGAGGTGTCGGCGTTCTGGCGATTTACTCGGAAGGCTTCAGTAGAAGCTGCTGGGACTCCCAGCAGCTTCTACTGAAGCCAGTCCCCAACTCCGGGGACTTCCGGCCGGGGACTTTGGGCGGCAGTATACGCCGTGAAGTGGTTTGCGGCCTGCCAGTAAACCCAAAGCAGAAGAAGAAGAAGTGACGTCAGCGGCTTCATTTGCCTAATCCACCCCCAGGGACTTTTTCTGGTGTGAACGCGATCTGTACTTATTTCATGCGAACTAAAGAGTTTGCATGAACTAAGTTCGCATGAACCTTTGTGGGAAAAGTACCGCAGTGTGAACGCGGCTTATGTCACATGATCTTCAAATTTCTCCCTGCAGAAAAATAAAACATGGCCGAAATTCGTTTTATTCTCATGGAAAATGCCTATTTCAAAGTTAGTTTGGCCATTAAAATGCGTTTTGATGTCATTTGATGCGAGAAATATGAGTTGTTATTTCAGATTATGTGTGCAGTGGATGTACATGATCGTTAGTTTGCTAGTTATTACGAAGATTACTTCAGGAAATCGCGACGTTTTCATTGTTACCAAGGTGGTTGCTAGGGATGCTGCTATCGATATTATTTCTGTTATGTTGTGTAACTGTTTAATGGTGTTATCTTTATTGCTACCCCCTTCCCCGTCAATGTATAGTGTTGGTCCACAGCCTAAACATATTAGTTTAACAAAATCCGCATCTAAAGATAGCCTACGTTATTTTCCCCCTGTGCAATTCCAGTCTCACATCTCACAGCACATCGTCATTAACAAATACCGGAAACAGACCGAAAACATTTAACAAAAATAATAATAATACTTTATTCCGAGTGTGCTTGCTTTTCTCTTTGAAAGTCATCACATAACGGCATTGTAATACACGGTTCGGCTGCATTACATATTACATATCTGCCGTAGTTCTGTATTTATAGAGCCCTGATGAGAAGACAAACATAAGGAACTGAAAACGTGACGTGGATCATAAATATATCAGCCATTAAACAACATCTTACATTTCTTTTCACACAATACGTCTCCTTGCAGTATCAACACTAATTCGGCTCACTTTTATATTTGATCCAATTGGTAGATAGGCTGTATTTACACCATAAAGGTGCACAGCTGATATAAAGGGACACCTGGTGGTTAAAGCATGTTATTGAATTTAATTATTTTTATTATTAGATATGAATACGATCCCTATAAAGTATATTCATTACTCGTTATTCTCTACTAATAGTTAATTAAAGACTGTATGTAATGACTATTTTGCACATCCCTTTCAAGATTTCAAGATTTTCTAAGGTTTATTGACATATCATATAGGCCTACACAACTGTGGTGTAGTTCTGCACTGAATGAAAAACTTGGGTTGCAGGTTCCTCAATAGTGCATTACAAGACATCTATCAATATTTGTGCATACCTCCAGCAATGATAACTATGTTGAAGCACTTATTTTAACTGATATTATACATAATGTATTATACATATAAGATGTATATAGATATTTAATCTCCGGCCTTGTCAGGTATTGAACAATCAATAAATAAAGAACACAGAATTGTTGAATATAAAACACAGAATTTGTGTGATTATACTAAATGATTTACAAATAAACACAACTGCATATTTAACTGTTACACATGCTGATGTAACGCAAATGTTCCAACTTGGGATCAATAAAGTATATCTTATCTTAAGCTGATCGATGGCTACTGCCATATTTGCAAAATGTGCCTCTGTGGACCCGTTCAAAGTTTTGGACAGTCTGCCGTGGTTCCATCCCATTTCAAGTGCTGTTCGAGAATCGGCTTAACCCTCGGAGCACACTCTCCAATCACAGAGCTTGAGGACTATCACGGGGTTTGTCAAACAGAGCACATGGTGTAGTCCAAACGATAGCTGGGGATTCTGGGTAGTGTAGTGTCTTCTGCGATCCTTTACTCCTGGGAATGGACGCTCACATTACCTTTAAGGGCAGCCGACACAAACGAATGCCGTGATTCCATGAGCGTCAAATCCCGACGCAGATGGGAATACATTGCAATCAGTTGAAAGCTATTTGCGTCCCTTTATGACGCTGAAGGAGCCTAGGAGCGTCACAATTGGACGCCACGGACACTGACCAAACGTCGCTATTGGACGCTTAGGGAGTGAGAGTGTGTTGGTTGAAGCCTGTTATGATCAATTGTGAGTTAAAACTTTATCTAAAAAGTAAAGCTGATGATGGATTACTGTGGTGGAGTTAAAATAACAATAGCCTATTTCTTTTTTAAATGTGATGGAGTAAACGGATAGTAACTGTGATTATTCATGTTAAGTAGCCCACAAGTAACTAAAACAATTGCAAGTGCAATAAGAAGCTACAGGAATGTTAATCTACGTCGGTAATATTAACTTTATTTAATACAACATTTACGGTACAAGATTTACATCATACAGCCCATGTAGTATAATATTTTACAAATGATGAATTACAGCAAACATGTGCAATATATCCATTATTACAGCTCCGTGGGCTGGCAGTAAGGCGATATGGTCCGTTGTTATTGTGCATCCATGGGTAAAGAGAAACTCATGTAGTGCTGAACACGTAACATGAACGTGCCGGGCGGCGCGGTCCCGTGGGTTAGATGCGCGTTCATAATGCAGAGGGAAATAACTCTCAGAATAACGCTTATTAGCAAATTTTTACAACTTGAGGAACGGATGTTTTTAATAAGGGCTATACAAACGTTCATACTGGGTAGTTTATTTAGTTTAAAAAAAATTATCCAACGAGTAACAGACCACTCTTTCCCCATGTAAGTCAATAGGAAAAAGTGTTTCCGGGCCCAGCAACCTAAAGGAAGTGTAGTACCGCCGTTTGACCAGCACGAATATTCTCATCAGACTCCGGGGCACTTCCTGGGGGCTTGACTCTGCCTCGAACCACGGCCACCCCTATTTATATCCGGCAAAACTTCCGGCCACTGCTTGTCTCCATCCTTTCAAGGACTGACAGCCAGACCGTGATTCACACTGCGCGTCGTCACAGTTCAAACAAGCTAAACGCTACCACGAGAACATTCAACTTACCATGGATCCCGAACTGCTGATTAACTCACCGGGGTCAGACGAAGATCTCTTCGACATCGGCTACCCGCCATCCACGTTTCAGCAGTTGGATCTAGGCCAAGCATCCGAAGGGAGCCACGTGCGCTCGGCAATCAGTGTCCCACACACCAGCTGCCACCGCTCCCACTCAAGCTCCCCCAACGAGATACCTCCAACTCCAGACAGGTCCCAGGCTTCGTCTACTCCGCCAGCGAGGGCAAACAACCGGGGCCACTCGACATGCCTCTCGGACGCAGCCGCGCTCCGAAACGGAGCCCGAATTCAGGAGGTGGACAGTCATTCAACTCCAACGTTTCCTGAAAGAAAAGGGCATCCACTTTCACCGATATGACAACAAGGCTAGACTGTTCAACCTCTACAAAGCCTACAGCAGCACAACGGCAAGAACAACGACACACACAGCTCTTCCTGCTCCAGAGCCAACCACCGCGCGGCGCCCGCGCACCACGGGTCGTGACGTCACAGGCCTCCGTCCTCCTCCTCGGACACAGCCCGACTCACCAGCACCCCCTGGTGGGGGCCAGGTCGTATTGCCCTCTGTGCCTGCTCTCTCTGTGTCTGACATGTCGCAGCTCATGTCAACCTTTCTCTCATCCCGCGCTCACAAGCTTCACGAAATCCCCTTGCACATACATCCCTTCATCCCTCCATCCCTTCTTCTTCTTCTTCTCTACCTTCAGCAGTCCACAGCAACCCAGCTTCTGTTACCTTCCTCCTCTAGCAGCTAACCCCGTAGCAACAGCGCCTCACCCAGTAACCCAAGGGGCCATGCTACATGCCAACCCATTAGCCGACTCTTACCCAGTACCTTCTTTCCCAACTGGTCTATCCTTTGATCCTCGCAGTGAGCAGACGCTCCGGTCTCTCTCTCTCTGACCCTCGCAGCGAGTAGACGCTCCGGTCTCTCTCTCTCTGACCTTCGCAGCGAGTAGACGCTCCGGTCTCTCCCTTTCTGACCCTCGCAGTGAGCAGACGCTCCGGTCTCTCTCTCTCTGACCCTCGCAGCGAGCAGATGCTCCGGTCTCTCGCTCTCTGACCTTCGCAGCGAGTAGACGCTCCGGTCTCTCTCTCTCTGACCTTCGCAGCGAGTAGACGCTCCGGTCTCTCTCTCTCTGACCTTCGCAGCGAGTAGACGCTCCGGTCTCTCCCTTTCTGACCCTCGCAGTGAGCAGACGCTCCGGTCTCTCTCTCTCTGACCCTCGCCGTGAGCAGATGCTCCGGTCTCTCTCTCTCTGACCCTCGCCGTGAGCAGACGCTCCGGTCTTTCTCTCTGACCCTAGCCGTGAGCAGACGCTCCGGTCTCTCTCTCTCTGACCCTCGCCGTGAGCAGACCCTCCGGTCTCTCTCTCTCTGACCCTCGCAGCGAGCAGACGCTCCGGTCTCTCTCTCTCTGACCCTCGCAGTGAGCAGATGCTCCGGTCTCTCTCTCTGACCCTCGCCGCGAGAAGACGCTCCGGTCTCTCTCTCTCTGACCCTCGCCGCGAGAAGACGCTCCGGTCTCTCTCTCTCTGACCCTCGTAGTGAGCAGATGCTCCGGTCTCTCTCTCTCTCTCCGACCCTTGCAGTGAGCAGACGCTCCGGTCTCTCTCTCTCCGACACTCGCAGTGAGCAGACGCTCCGGTCTCTCTCTCTCCGACCCTCGCAGTGAGCAGATGCTCCGGTCTCTCTCTCTCCGACCCTCGCAGTGAGCAGATGCTCCGGTCTCTCTCTCTCTGACTCTCGCAGTGAGCAGACGCTCCGGTCTCTCTCTCTCCGACCCTCGCAGTGAGCAGATGCTCCGGTCTCTCTCTCTCTGACTCTCGCAGTGAGCAGACGCTCCGGTCTCACTCTCTCCGACCCTCGCCGTGAGCAGACGCTCCAGTCTCTCTCTCTCTGACCCTCGCCGCGAGTAGACGCTCCGGTCTTTCTCTCAGGAAAAATAATACAAATAATAAAATAAACTTCGCTCGCCAAGCCGCATCAAGCAGTTCAACCAGGGAACATACCGGGGTGCTCCGGACTCCGAGCGTTACTGCCGCATCTTCGCAGCACGCGCATCCCTCTCTTGCCAATTATGCGGAGCCCCCTCCCACCCGGCCTTAGCATGCTTAGTCAGCTCTCCACCATCTCAAACACCTCACTCACTTTCCTCTCCATCACGCAACGCCTCAGACTTTAACCGTCCATCACCCGCAGGGAGGCAGGATGGTGTGCAACCATTTCAATGACCCTAGGCTGCTCTTTTTCTAGCTGCCGCCTCATGCACATCTGCTCTTTCTGCGGCGGCGCTCATGCCAGGAGCACCTGCCCTCACAACCCAACTACATCAGCAGATTGACTAGCACGGCACCTCAGCACACCCGTCAAGATAAGCAACTTAGCTACCCCCTCAGCGAATCATACAGATAGTCTGTTTACTTTCTCACCAATGGCTTCACCCATGGTTTCCACCCAGGCATAGCAATACTGCCTGACACATAACACATCTGCCACAACCTTCAGTCCGCTTTAACAGAACCTCACACCTTCGACACCTTACTGGCCAAGAAGTCAAAGAAGGATTCATGATGGGCCATTCGATAGTCCCCAAACAACCACAGACTCCCCTATATGCTCCATCTTCTCAACGACTTTCTCACGGTCACTCCACCATCCTCACCCCCCTGCCACGGGCTGAGCACACTCATACAAATATTTTGCAGACCTTGGCATTCCTCTGTCTGAAGAGAAAACCTCAGGGCCTACAACCTCCATTGAATTTCTAGGCATCACCCTGGACTTAATGTCTTTCTGGGCTTCTCTATCCTCAGAGAAAGTACAGCGCATCACTCTCTTCTTGTCAAACTACTTACAGGCAGACAGATACACGAAACGGCAGCTGTTAGCCCTCCACGGCAAACGACTCTCATATTCACACTCCGGAGTAAAACGGATCAGCTGGGAATTTCTTTCCTCATCCACATCTTCCGCCTGAACTCGTATCCCAGCCATACGAGCCACTTACCAAATACCTCAGCGCAAGGTACGATGCATACGCAACGCCTCAACACCGACTCTTTCTCACCGAAACAGGGAAAACGGCCATACGTTTCTGGTTCCAGAAACACTTCCACAATGTGTTGCTTATTTTGGGGATATGCTCAGAATACTATTCGAGCCATTCCTTCCGCATTAGCGCAGCATCCACAGCAGCTAGACCGGGCATCTCTTATCCAACCATCTAGGCCAGACCTGGGCATTGTACGGCCCGCGGGCCAAATACGGCCCGCGGGATGATTCTGACCGGCCCGCGAAAGATTACATGATAATTAGAAAATAAAACATATTTTCTAATTATCTTATGGGTGGACTAAAACCGCATTGCTTTTATTTTGAAGCCCATTTATTCTCACAGTGCACGCAATCGTGCACGTCAACTGTGCACGTGAAATGGGTGTCTACCTTCCTTGTCACCTCTGAAAAATTCGAAAATGTCGGCTCATGCCAAAAAAAGTGGATGCCGAAAGCAGAACTTTCAAACAAATATGGACTACTAATTTTTTCTTTACTGAAGTCGAGGGTAAACCTGTGTGTTTGGTTTGTGGGGAGCATGTCGCCGTGTTTAAAGAGTACAATTTGAAACGGCATTACGAGACAAAACATGCCGCGAAATACAAAAACTTGACTGATGCCGAACCAGCGCGGACATCAACGGATTTACTAGCAAAGCTAGAAAAACAACAAGGCTGTTTTACAAAGCTGCATGCAGACAGAGATGCAGCGACCAGAACCAGCTTTGTGATAGCCCACAAAATCGCCCAGAACAGTAAGCCATTCTCGGAGGGGGAGTTTGTGAAAGAGTGCATGGTCGAGTCTGCAGCACTGCTATGCCCAGAGAAAAAAGAAGCGTTTGAAAACATCCCGCTGTCCCGCCGCACCGTGACGAGAAGGGTGGAGGACATCGCAGAGAATCTGGAGTTTCAGCTGCAAAGTGAAGTGGGAAGCTTCGACTTTTTTTCTTTGGCTTTGGATGAGAGCTGTGACGTCCGTGACACAGCCCAGCTGCTCATATTTCTCCGGGGGATAACGCGCGACTTCAAGCTTACGGAGGAGCTGGTAGCAATGCGGCCAATGAAAGGAACCACAACGGGGAGTGATCTGTTCACCGAGGTAAACGCATGCATGGACAAACTGGGACTCGAATGGGACAGACTGGCAGGTGTCACTACGGATGGATGTCCGATTTTGACAGGGAAAAATGTTGGGCTTTTGAAAAGAATGCAAGATAAAGGGAGTGAACTCAACGCATAGCAGAAATGGGTGTTTATATATTGTATTATTCATCAGCAAGCGTTGTGCAAGTCAGTGCTAACACTTAGCCATGTGGTTGATGTTGTTACTACAACAGTTCATCAGAGCGCGAGCATTAAATCACAGGCAGTTTGTTTCACTGTTGGAGGAGCAAGAGAGCGAACATGGGGATGTCAGGTACCACACAGCTGTCAGATAGCTCAGCCTGGGCAAAGTGCTGAAAAGGTTTTGGGTTCTGAAATCAGAGATAAAAGAGTTTTGTGAGATGAAAGGCAAAACCATCCCAGAGCTGTCTGATAAGGACTAGATGGCAGATTTAACATTTGCTGTTGATGTGACTGCAATGATGAATGCACTGAACACACAACTGCAGGGCAAGGGCCTTGTTGCTCATGAAATGCAGAGCCATGTGAAAGCCTTCATGACAACGTTGCAATAAATTTCAAGGCAACTAGGCAGCAACAATATGGAACACATGAAAACCCTGAAAGAAGTCAAACCATCAGCTGATCACCGGCACAGGTACTCATCCATGTTAGGAGCACTGCATGATGAATTTTCAAGGCGTTTTCCAGATTTCAAAAAGGTTGAGGGTGAAATGCAGCTGGTTTCCTCTCCCTTTACCTGCAGTGTTGATCGTGCACCCACTGAGGTTCAGCTTGAACTCATTGACCTGCAGTCTGATTCACTACTGAAAGAGCACTTTAAGTCAGCATCACTGCAAGAGTTCTACTCTGCTCTCAAGGAGGAGAACTTTCCAAACATGAGGAGACATGCTCAGAAGATGTTGGTTCTCTTTGGATCCACCTACACATGTGAACAGACATTCTCAGTCATGAAGTTTACCAAATCCAGGTACAGATCCTCTCTCACTGATGAACATCTGTCAGCTGTGCTTCGCATCTCCACCTCAGACATTCAACCTGACTTTGATGGACTTGTTAAAGCTCAACAGAGACTGGATTTCTCACACTGAATGAAAAAAAAGAACTGAAGAACACTAAAATGTGGAAATATAACAAGTGAAATGGGACACTTGATGATTTTTTTTTTTTTTTTTGCACAGTTCTGAAAACATTAAATGTTTAATATAGGCATGTCAAGTCAAAAAGGCTAGAAAACTGGGACACTTTTCTTTACACAGTTACACAGTTCAGTGACATGTCTTGTTTATTTTGGCTACAAAGATGATGTGATGTCTTTAGAAAGCTAAGAAAATCCTTGTTTCAATAGTATATGAAACTCAAAATGCCCTTTGTTATTAATGTGACTGAAAATGAGTCAAATGTTTCACATTTTGGAAATTATATTTGAATAAATGATATTTTTGAAAGCTAATCTCACCTTTTAATTGCCAAATAATAACATACACTCTTACCAGCGGTCAAAACAATGCCATTTACTGCTTTTTATATAGAAATAAAATGTATATTATGCATAATTGAGTTTGGCATTTTGGCCCGGCCCTCCAAAATATTTTCAGTTGCTCATTTGGCCCCCTGGGAAAAATAATTGCCCACCCCTGATCTAGGCCCTCAGCCGCTCGTCATCCCAAGCGTATCACGCTTACATCCGCAACAATCTCAATGATCTCAGACACGCACATGCTTAAGTCAGCTGCTTTAATCCGACTCTTTTGGGGGCCCGTAATCAGCCCACGCAGATCATGCCGGAGACGGAACCCCCACTCTGAGTCTCCCACTGCACGGACCACAGCTCGTCCTCCCAGATCATCCCTTCACCCCCCTCATATCATTCACATGTTACTTCAATAAACTTACAAACATCACACTGTTGTGGCGTGGTTCCTGCTAGTGAAATGAGGTTAAATTGTTAACATAGGTTCAGGAGCATGGCCACACCTAAAACTCCGCCTCGAACCACGGCCACCCCTATTTATATCCGGCAAAACTTCAACCCACCCTCCCTCTCCCTTCTACCCATACAGTTCCCCTTCCGACTCACACCGAGCGATACATCCATCCATCCATCCCTTCTTCCCTCCCTTCATCCCTACATCCCTCATCCCTACATCCTTCATCCCAACATCCCTTCATCCCAACATCCCTACATCCCAACATCCCTTCATCCCTTCATCCCAACATCCCTTCATCCCTCATCCCTCATCCCTCCATCCCTCATCCCTCCATCCCTCATCCCTTCATCCCAACATCCTCTGCCCGTCAACATTTATATTTAAACTGTGCATATTTATATACTGTATATACTAACATTTTAATTCCAGGTATTGTCTGGGGGCCCGTAATCAGCCCACGCAGATCATGCCGGAGACGGAACCCCCACTCTGAGTCTCCCACTGCACGGACCACAGCTCGTCCTCCCAGATCATCCCTTCACCCCCCTCATATCATTCACATTTTACTTCAATACATTTACAAACATCACACTGTTGTGGCGTGGTTCCTGCTAGTGAAGTGAATCTTAATTGCAATGCTTGCTGTGTAAACAGTAGAATTGAATGTTCAAAATATTGTAGTTAGCAAATTAAGGGTAAATATAATAGAAAGGTTGGAGGACAAGATTTGGCGCAAATCACATGCAAACATTTTCAGTTTCAATGTGTTAAACTGTAAATACTGACAGCAAGCCATGCCGCAGTTGAATCCCTACCAACAAGTAACTATTACCTCTTAAAACTTCATGACAAGGAGCACACATTGTTATCCTGTAATGTTCCATAGTGTTGATAAGCACCACATGGATACAAGCTTAGGTTTGGCAATGTGTGCCAGTGAGTGTAGCAACAACTGTGAAACCGGAGCACAGCAGTTTAAAAGGAATTATAGAATGACAGTCAAATACATTTGCTTTGAATTTAAATAATTTCTTATACTTTCATTAAATACAGAAACAAATTACTGAAATTGCAAGACCACACAAACAAACAGTCCTATGCAGTAACGGCCCCTACACACGGCGGCGTGCGTTGCCGCTTCAACGCTTCTGCCCATTCACTTTGAATGGGGTGACGTCACGATTCGCCGAACTGCATTGTGGGAGCAAAGTGTAGCTTCTCTCGAGGTGCTCGCTGCAAAAGTAGAGCAATGTTCTACTTTTGCCGCCTCGACGGAGGCGGCAGCCAATCAAATCCCTCGTATGTAAATCTGACAGTACAAGCACTAGCCAATCAAACCGGCTGTATGTTGGGAGAGCCAGACCGCAGTTATTTCCCATATGTCAACAAAAGGAGGAGAAAATGATCGTGGCGGTAGGGAACATACAGGGATACAAACCGGAGGAGCCAGGCATGGGGGGAGGTGGCAAAGACAGTGGGGGAAACTGGTAGGTTTTCGCTTGTTTGGGGAGTTTATATCCAGTGTATTTCGTTTGAATGGACAGCTAGCAAGCATAGACAGTATATTTAGCCAGCATGGATGTAGCATGAGCTTTGCTTTGTATGTCCGGGGCGGGACATTCATGTGGTTGGTTGTTGGTCGGGCTGCTCGCGTTGACTCCCCAAGCTCAAGACACGCCCACCGCCAAGCGGCAACGCACGCCGCCGTGTGTAGGGGCCGTAAGGGTTGCACAATATATATATGTTTTTATCATCATCGCAACTTTCTTTGTATGTGTGCACTCTACATGAATTTGGACAACCTAAAATAAAATAAAAGGTTTACGTTTATGTCAGCAACTCCTCCAAATGGAGTTGGTTTTAGAAGTTAAATGTGTCGCTGTGCTTTTCAAAGGGTATGAAAATGAACATGGGCCATGTCTCGTCAGCAGGAGGCTGTGAGCTACTGTTTTTCTTAAGATGGAGAGATGAAGTACTGTTTGCCAGTGCGTCATGGTAAGTTAACAAGTCTCTGACTACCTGCATTCAAATAAATCAACCAAGTTCCTGCCATTTGCCTTTGTTGTCTGTTATATTTAGTATTTTTATATGAAAAGCCATAACTCAATCAACAGAGAAGGCCTGCTGGTTTGAACTCCCCACAACGGCAAGTTTGGGTCGAGGAAAAATCAGTAAACTGGAGACAAATTGCTCCTGGGGAATACGAAAAAAACCCTCCTGAACTTGAGTAATTGAGTAACACAAAACAGTAAAGTACAAAATCAGCATAGCCTTTAAACCCAAGTCTCTTCCCCTCTCGCGTGTTTACCAATCTTTTTCTCTCTTGTCCGCCAATCTAGGCCCTGTTACACCCCATGTTCCCACTGAGTCATATTATTTCCATATTTATGTCGGCAGCAGCCCCTCACTTTGATCTCCAGCCTTGTTCAGAGGCTGATCCTGTTATGGCTTGTTCCTGTAAATACTTTGAAGTACTCCAGGATTAGAAGATTGTGGACCCAATGAAAAAACAAACAGCTCTTTACATTTACTTACATTTATAAGGCCCCTTAAAACACACACAAAAATCATTTGGTAACAGTAGATGGAAGTTTACGCTGTAATTGTTGGTAATTGTGGTGCCTCTGTTTACGGGTTCTGACAGAGCACGATTCTGAGTGATTGAATTTGGAGTGAATTTCTGCCACACAAAGCATTCGTCTTTGAAGCTTGACAGCGGCTGGTTTACACACTGTCACCATCTTTCTGCTGACCGATTGTCCGACATGGTTTAGGCTAGAGGTTTAGGTGAACAGGATAACACTGAGCATGCACGCTTGTTTGATTTTGACAATGACAAGATGGGAAACACAAAGAAAGATTACAAAGACACGCAAATAAGACTCCAGTTCACACAGGGCAAATTCACAAAGAATAGATTGCAGCCTTTGTTTGCACCTGATATGCCCCGCCTCAAGCTAACAAAACAACAACATTGCGCTTATGATATAACAGCACAAACAGGCCCAGTTTTGTAGCATTTTTCCTTTACTTGCAGAGGGAGAGGGAAGGAATAATAGGTTTTTACAGTAACATAACTGTTTGAGTTTTCGTGTACTGTCATTACATCCTTCCTCTGCATCCAAACATCAATGAGTTTGAGCCCTAAACTGGTTGACATCACTGCCATTATAAAGTCTTCTACATAGAATCCAACATTTTCTAAAACATAATGTCAAGCTGAGGTCAAAGTGAATGTTATATGTCTTGCAGGAATAGACCAAAATATTGGAAAAATAAATGGTTTAACCTGATAATATGTTCAAGGAAAGTTAAGAGATGCAAAATATTACAATCACAACCAAGCTTTGGGGAACATAAATATTTGCCAAATGTCAAGGCAAGACATACACAAGTTAGATAGATATTTGACAAATATCAACTTCAGTTTGGCATAATAGGACAAAAAAGTGATCACCTATCAGGATTCATTAGGATTCATCTGAGGACATAGAATGTTTGTACTAACCTGAATGGCAATCTATCTAATCCTGGTAAAAAAAGATTCAACTAAAAACAAAAAACCTCCTTTTGAGGCTGCAAGAAAGTTAGGGATCATCGTCTGTAGGGTTCATCCTCTGGAGATCATGAATGTCTTTACCAAATGTCATGGAAAATGATCCAATAGTTGAATCGGTAAAATTGATGCAGGCACAGAGACATATATTTACGAGAGTGACAGATCCAACGGACTTTATTGAGCACAGGTGCTCCGTTATCCTTTGTATCAGCCCTCACCCAATTCCGCAGAAACTTAATTACACCCGACTACACTTTTACACATCCAGAGAACAAAGACACCCTGATCCTTTTTAGCCAAAACGCCAACAATAAAAACAAAGCCAACAAAAAGAGGAATGCGTGGTGGTGGCGGCTCCACATCCCGTTGTACTTGTCAAGATATGTAAAGTGTTTCTTCTCTTCCCCCTTTTATGAAGCCTGTTAACTGTCACACAAGTAGTGACCGCAGCTTATTTGTGACATTGATTTTCTTGTCGTATTTTCCCATCGTTCTCTAATTGGCTTATGTTTGTGTCCTCTGATGCGGTCTCTTTACACTCAGCTTAAATGAATGTACACTCAGGCTTGGTTTTAGGAGGAAAAAACTATTTTTTAGTGGTGGTGGCTTAAATGTTGTAGGTCACAGAAATTATTATCTTTAATTCTGAGGCTGCGAGACTCCTGATGTTCTGTTGCTGCGTGTGGGTGACCTCATCCACTTCATTTCATCGCATATTTCCTGTCCCTTTGCCACTTGCTCTGTGGTCTATCACCCTTCATCGTGTGGTCTCCGTCTGACCAAATCACCAAGCTGCGTAAATTGCACATTGGGATGGACATAAGAGCAGGGTATCATTTTGACTACGGTACTATGGCACAGTATTAAATGAATGAAGTTGTAAACTGGACACACACGCTGCCTAAACACATCGCATGTTTGATCTCCCTTTGAAGTGCCTCCAGTGCTTTGATATCCTAGAATGTGTCTTTTTACGTCATGACAGCTTGTCAAAATTACTTTTTTGTTGCTGCTCTTGATAATAATCTCTGTGAATGACCTCTCTTAACCCACAAAATCACAGACTAAAACTTGTATTCTTGTAATAAACGGCACGCAAAACATATATTCTTCATGTTTTCTAAACTTATAAAATCTTTGTAACACATCCCAAGAAAGAAAACACAGCAGTTACAGTAAATGCAGAAGCTCACACTCATTTACCACAACAGGCCACAGAAACTAACACTTTTTTATGTGAATAATCCATGTATGATGCATAGCCCAGAGGTTGCGCATAGGAAGTGTAACCAGCAGCCATGTTGTGTTTTTTGGAAAAGTGTGACTTTACATTCCAACTCACTACCAAAGGCTTGTAAAGATAGTGTAACGACAAACACACACAGACGGCAACCGGAATAAAAACAACCCTCCTTAAAGCACACACACACAAACACATACACAGTTACTGGAAGAGTGACAGAGCACTGCAACGGGAGAAAAACACAGAGAGACAAGCGGGCAAAACCACCCTATATATTATCAGGGGTGGAGATCTGCCACACGCACATTCCTGATTCAATACTCACTTCATCCCAAGCTATTTCAATATTGGTAAATACTGTAGTGTATCCACAGGCCGGGGAACGCGCTGCACCCGCCAGACATAACACCTCAAGGGCGAGACATAATACTGCGGTTGCATTGCAAAACAGGAGCCAATAACAAAAAATCATCATAATAATCTATTTATCTATCTATTTATCTATCCAATAAACTGACTTGAGCAAACTGCAATGCAGCCGAAGTATATGTTTCCAAGCAAAGTGTCACTGAGTTAAATCCCAACCACAGCGATCAGTTTAACCTAAGAGTTTGCGGCTACCATTTAAAATAATAATCTGGAAGATTTTAATTTAATGATGGCCGAATGAGGTTTCACTAATGATAGCCTTTGCATTCGCACTAAGACAAAATGGGTGTCTGCTGTGACATTCCCTTGCTAGAGTTTACGAGGTGCATGTGGACAGTTTATGTGGACCCTTGCGGACATGTTGAATGAAGTAGTTTGCGTCACGAGAACCATAGCAAACCTTCACGGACATGTAGATGGGATGAATGGGCCTTTAGTGGGAATTGAGATCCAAAAACACACCAATTTACCACACCACACCAACACAGCAATTACTGCTTTTTGTAATAGGTGCTGCTAAAGAAGATCGATAACACTCCTATAACACTCCTATGTCTTTACGGTAAATATAAGGCCTAAGACAGCAGACGATACGTTAGCTTAGCATAGGATGTTACTGCTTCAGGCCAATACATAGATGATATCATTTTTACACTTCAGTTTTTGTACAGCAGCCAGGCTAGCTGTTTCATCCTGTTCCGAGACGTTATGCTAAGCTAGCAACATACTGCTAGCCATAGCTTTGTATATCAACTAGAGACAAGAGTGGTAATGTTTGTCTAACTCTCAACAAGAACTTATTCCCAAAATGTCAAACAGTATTCCTGAAATCAATTACTAGGACTTCAGACAATAATCAACCGTCAGACGACAGAATAAATCATTCTGAAAAAGGGTTGGTCAGGTAGTTCCTATGAACTTTGAGAAAAAGCATTGTGCCAACCCATGACGTGTGAATCTAAATGTTGTGTATTTGCAATTCTTCTGCAGTAACACAAGCAGCAATTTTGTCAACCTGTGTAATGCAGCTTTGGAAGTCTGCCTGACCAAAATAAGAGCTGAATAAATGTTTGATTGCACTGTAAAAAAGAAAAGAAAACCCATCTCAAATGCAAAGTTAATGAATCGGTAACGATAGAGTCCAAACAGCAAGAGGAAGTATCATTAAGTGGAATGAGGAGGAAATAGGTTGGGAGTGTGTAGATGGGTTAATGGTGGGAGAGAAAGCAGGGGGTAAGAGATAGTGGGAGTAAAGACAGAAGTGAAAAGGCAGGAAAAAAGAGAAAGAGGCCGAGACACATCACATGGGGGGTTAAAGGTCATAACCCTGACACGTGTAGCTGGTTGAACCTTTAACTTTTAGCGGAGGTCACTGCCAGGAGGCTTTGAGGGGAAGCGCTTTATTGTGCTAGGTTACGAGCTCCACACCAGCGCTGTTAGGAGCTCCTAAATCACACACACACACACACACACACACACACACACACACACACACACACACACACACACACACACACACACACACACACACACACACACACACACACACACACACACACACACACACACACACACACACACACACACACACACACACACACACACACACACACACACACACACACACACACACACACACACACACACACACACACACACTATGGGTCATTCGGGGCTGCCTGAGCTAGATACTGCCTGGCCTGAGCAGCTTTTTCCCCTGGTAAAGTCTTTATCCTAGACGCCTCTTCGCTCTATTCCTAGAGGCTGCTGAAATGGAAAAGACGAGGTGGGTTTTATTTCGGACCGTTTTATGATAGAGGCTAATGTATATGAAAAGACATCACCTCATAAACCAATAGAGCTCTCTTACTCATGCACCTACTTAATGCACCATGCAGGGTATTTCTCAGGAAACATGAGAGCTGCTAAATGCATTCAGATCATTTTCTGGATTAGCTTGGACACTGGCTGGAATCATTAGAAGGAAAACTGATATACAGAAAATCTGCATTAGCTGTATTATTGATACTATTGCTATATGATATTTTGTTTTATTGATGAAGAGCTAACATCACTTTTGACGCAAAATAAACTATGATTGTCATATTTATGACAGTACTATGAATGTTTTTGGGTTAGTCTGCAAAACAAGCCATAATCGAGTAAAGAACCGGCAGATACATTTTTGGGAAAATACTTAAACTCTGCCCTTCAGTATATATTACATACATTTAAATAATCATCTTACTTTAGTATTGGAAAGCACATCAATTCAAGCATTGAACTCAAGTATACCTTGAAGCTGGTATATTACTTGAGCATTTTCTCTTGATGCTTATTTTCTATTTCTAACATACAACTGCTTTATTAGCTACAGCTGTAGCTGACTAAACCTAAACAGTATTTTATTTTATCTTTAAATGTTGAATGTATGAGTTGTGAGGTAGTATTTATTTCAGTGTTGCTGAAGAATATTTCATCAGCACTGCGTATTTTACTTACAAATGTTCAAATTATTCTTATATTCAAGTTAAACATAAAAACATATAAAACTTTTGAAAGGTACACTTTCAATACTTCAGAACAACGTTCTTGGACATGAGTTGAACAAACCTCACAAGGCATGTGCTGTTCCAGCAATGTGTGTCTAATTCAAACCTTTAAAACCAAATTCAAATCTAATTTGACCATAATCTTGGCCTGATCGGAAGGTGTTTCGCATTGATTTATTGTAAACTCTGGTAAGTGTCAGTGTGAGAGGTAGCAGAGAGGAGTGTGATGATGATAACCTCAAATGAATTCTCCTCTCTCCACCCTCCTCCAAAGTTTATTAGTTTAGGCCAGAGGCCACTTGTAGCCTTGCAGAGTGGACGGTAATTGTGTGCGTGCTCCTTAAGCACAGACCGCAGCAATAATAGACTGAATTATACAATAAATTCCCTCCAGATGTGCTCCCTCCACTCCCACCCACCCACTCCCAATTTGACAGTTTGCACACCCACAATCTGCGCGGGGAGGCCTCGGGTCTGCACACACACATACGTGCACTCGCTCACCCGTATACAGGCTTACAAATGTACGTTCACACACACGATGTGGCTTAGTTGCAGTGTTTGCATTGTCGGATTGTTTCCATACTGGTGTTAGCTTGCTGCGTTTCCTCACTGCTGCTGTAATTACAGGTCGTATTAGCTGATAGTGTTTTGCTAACCTCCTAATGGATGTCCTCCTGCCTCGGAAACCTCACATAGAGTCCATTCAATAATAAGCAGCCTTCCTAACACCCCACACTGTTACACGCCCGCGCGCGCACACACACACACACACACACACACACACACACACACACACACACACACACACACACACACACACACACACACACCACACACACACACACACACACACACACACACACACACACACACACACACACACACACACACACACACACACACACACACACACACACACACACACACACACACACACACACACACACACACACACACACACACACACACACACACACACACACACACACACACACAGGGCTGGTTTAGAAGTAGTCACATATGCATATTCTACTTGCTCCAAAACAAAAAGATGCACAACTCACGTTTATCTGATGTGGAGTTTTCTATAAATGTTTGATTAGCATTATAAATGGAGCACTTGGAGAAAATGCAGTGAAAGTAAATCCTGCATAAAGAAACCACCAGAGCCACCCTACATGGGAATTTGCCCGTCTATTTCTGAGTTTTGGAGGAGGATGAGGACATGAGGAAGAGAGAGGAGGAAAAGAGTGGTCAGACTAATTATTATGTACGGATGAAATGTGAGTCCGTTTAATGGGGGGGTATTTCTTCCCAAAATGTTTTTTATTCCAGATTTTTGTGTACTCCAGCCTACACTCATAGAAACAGGGTTTGATATTTTCTTCTGGCTAAATATTGCCCAGCTCTCAGTCGGAGTTATGCTGATGCAGGAGGATGGTGAGAGAGTGAGAGAGTGGACCACCGGTTAGATTGGCTGCTTCACTTTCTCTCCATCTTCAGGCTTTGTTGGTGTGCTGCTGTCAACATGTCAGCATCAGTCTGCACACTGCCACCCAGTGTTCACTCATGGGGCTTTAGGACAGCAAAAAGAAAATAGGTAATATGCGTAAACAACGATAGGTTTAAATTATAGTATTAATTAATGGTGGGAGAAATATCAACTATTTTCAACTGTAAATATGACCCTGTATGAGAGAAAATACTGCATTAACAAAGCATGTAAAAGCACAACAAAAGAATATTTATGACAGAGTAAGCCCTGTGAATAATATACTATTGCATTAATGATTGATTTGTATTGCTGCATAAATTGAAAGCAGTGTTGTAATGCTCCAGTCTGTAGAGGATTTTTTTTAATATGATGCCTTTGTTATGAACAGATTTGCTGTACTTAGTCTTAAATTATAAATTGACTGAGAACTCGTGTTTATCTCCACAATGTATCTTATAAGATAGCTGTGGAAACGGCCAACTAATAAACAGTCATTTTAATCTCTTCATTTATGTGATCCATCACATTTCCAGATGTTTATGTGAAAATAAATGTGGATCTTCGCACATCATATATCTGTAAAGTGTGGTCGAATAAAAATACAAGATATTCCTCTAAAAATATTTCAGTGCAGAATTAATTAAGCAGAAAACTGACAAAATAAATATAAAATACTTAGCCCAAAACTGTTGTGTGGGAAAGTATAAAGTTCTTAGTTATTTTCCATAACTGGTTATGTATAACACATTTGTTTAGTATTTTATTTATCAAGACTTGTTGTACTTCTTTACTGTTTTAATAAAAGGCTGTATTAGTTAATACAATGATATGCAACAGAGGACTTTGCATATCATGATCTTTTCAAAAACAAAACAGAAACTTTACAAAAACGCTATCTAAAAGCTGAAAATAATCAGAGGCTATTGAATTAATGTCTTCACGTTTCTGTATGTCATATTCAGTTAAAGGATCACTCAAGGATCCTCAACAGAGAAACACATAATGTTCAATCTATATTGTGTGAAAAGTCAAATATTTTAATTTATGTTATTAAAAATACAGAATAGCAATTAGGACACATTGGAGTTGCTTGTGGTAGCAAACAATTGCTAGTGATGACATTATGCATGAATAAAATATAAATGTCAGTTTATGGAAGGCTGCAATGAAGTTTTACAGAGATAGATTTCATATGCAACACATCGCAGACTCAAACATCCATCACTAAGAATGACTGCTGTTACTTATTTCTACTACTAATTACTGATATTGCTAATTATAATAGTAACCATAACACCTAAAATGACGAAGAACAACATGAGCATGTTTCCCATATTCTAACTGACAGTATTTCCTCTGTTCCGCTGTCACATGGTGATATTGTGTTTGCCAGGTGAGAGGCTGGCAGCACTAATCAGTAAAGGCAGAGTAATTTGCCTGCGGACATGTTCCAGAGCACAACTCCCTGGTGCTTTGCTCAACCTGCTATCCCAGGTGGCTTCAATGCTTCTTTTACCTGCTTCAAACTACACGGCCAGAAGAAAAAAAAGAATAATTTAAAAAAAGCACGTCATAACAGGAAACAGGAACAGGAAAGAGACTTGGCGGACTATGCAGAGGCCAGGTGCAGAGCTTGGCTTGACTTCCCCCCTTCGTTGTCTGGCTTGAGCAGTCAGGAGGGTGGCTGCTGGTAGCCGAGGCCTTTTCATCGCCAGGCTTCTTGATCAAACCCCTGGGTCTAGTTTGCTCTCCTGTTGCTGCTGCTTGGTGGGTTGCTGTAATAAATTACACTGCAGGAGACGTGAGGAGCTCCCAGTCGAATCCATCACACAGAGGGTCAAGTGAAATATCAGCTACAACGTTCATTTTATTAATTACAAGAAGCGGGCTCGTAAACGCCGCCTCGTGAGCCGGGGTGGTACCGTTTTGGTGTTTTTCTCCACATCTCGCCTCCCTTGCAGCTCCGTGTGTCTTAACAGAGTTGCTCAGAGATCTTTAATCACCATGTTGAGGGGAAAAGATGGTTTGCGTAGCAGCGGATTTCAATTTATTTGACATATCAGAGGAGGCACACTCACTAATGATTGCCTGTAAGATAGATCTCCTTCATCCTTTCCGAGCTTACTCTTGGAAATGTACTACCCACGTTCACCGTCTGCACAGCGGAGGGAACAAATTAATTTACAGTCACGCTGACCAGTTTAGAACATGATGACGTCGGGGGAAATAATTACTTTTAGCTTGCCCCTTAAAGCCACACTGTAAAACAGTGTGAAAGACATGAAATCCGATACAACAAATTGCAGACTCTAAAATCACTTACAGCCTAGATTGTTTTATGTATATTTGTTATCTGAAGACACAGTCAATTAAAATATGAACTCCTACATTAATTATTTGCATCCTCAGTAAGAGGGTGTTGTTTTAGTTTATTTTTGTTTGAGTGGTTGTCGGCTAAGTCCGTCATTGCGAGCCCTTGTGGCCTCCTGGGTGGCCGTGTTTAATCTTCAACATTTATTTGTTTGCTTTGTGAATGAATATGCACATTGGAAACATCTATTAGTTCTACTGTATCCTCATTACAGGGGGCCGTTCATCCTGCTAGACTGTGGTTGGTCAGACGCCCGCTCCTCCAGACCAAAGCCCAGACACTACCTGGCAACCTCGCCGTTACCCCCTGGTCCATTCACTTCTCACTCTGTGTCCAGATACTATTTGGCACCTATCAGCACAACGGGGCTCAGCTCAAAGCCACACTGGCATCATAGCATGCACAGAATGAGGCCCAGAATTAGTTTGTATCAACATTTTAAAATCCAAAAACTGAAACTTTCAATGAACCACCTAAATGGGGAGGAGGTTGTGATGCTTTTAAATATTGACTTTTTTTTATTTGCACATCTGTTGTTGTCTCTCATAACAGTTCCACCGGCAGCTCAGTACGTGTTTGTGTGTACATTTGTGTGTGTGCTTTATTTGTTGCTCGGTTCTAGCATCCACTAGGCCTCTAAGAGCTGGCCTCACCTCATCTGGCAGCCATTACCTGCACACATGCTCCTGTCTGAAGGTTGATCTGCCGGGTTAAACAAATCCAGGCAACGTGGCCCGCCAGGAATCAGCTCCATACATCAGCTGTAGAACAGCCAACATGACAGGGTTAGAGCCGGCTACCGTTAGCTGCGCACTATCACTGATCTCGCAACGCCAAATATGCTTGAAAACGACAAACTCACTTTAGTTCAGGTGGTGGATGTGGCGTTCAAATATACTGAGATGTGTGCCTTCTGCCGAGGGTTTTTTAAGGAGGGAAAGGGCTCCTGAGTTTCCTTCTTGAAAGATGTGACATTAATCATTTCTTACATATAAAGTTCCGAACTAAACAGTTACAGGCATATATTCTCTGCATTGAATGTGGAATTCGGTAATTATCTGCAGCAATATGCTTTATCCTGCATTTCGGTGTTAGGCGAGGCATAAATGCATAACTGACTCTCAGCGGGGATGGCACGGAATTGACAATTTCACCAAGTTTGTGGAGTCTGATTCGTTTCTGTGCCCAATCAAAAGCGCATTTATGTTTATTCCATTTCCTGTTTCTCACTTCATCACGTCAGAATTGAAACTGACAGGGTAATTATCATTTCATCCTAAATTGATCCCAATCCATGTGGGCTGGCTCCAAACATGGAGACACGAAAGGGGGAAAAAGAGAGATGGAGGAGGGAAAAAAAGGAGCATTTTGGGAGCACTTGGCGATGGTTCAGTCATCTGTAAGACGTATCGCTTGAAGGGTGGGGAGAGATGGAGGGAGAGAAGTAGGGAGGGAGGAAAAAGGAAGGGGAGACGCTTGGAGATTGCGTTGCGGGTGTTCCCTTGATGTCCCCCTGACAGGAACCAGATTGGGAGCCGCGCGGCGTCGGCGCTTTGGCTTTTTATTCGTCTGGCTCCACCGGGTTTTTCCTGGCCTGAGCAGGCCCGGTTCTGAGACGCTGCGGCCCACTCGTGGAGCCAGCCTGTAGTTAAAGTGAGAATAACAAATGCTAGAAAAAATAATAGGCCTTCAAAAAGAAAAAGAGAGTAGCAGCACAATCCTACTATTGTTCATAGCAGCAAGGCAGAAAGCACGGCGAGCCACGTCTTTGGGACATTTTACTGGCTGCAATAAAGAGTGTGTGGTCCCTGTTTTGGAGAGGTCTGCCAGAATGACAGATATGCACTACAGTAGTATTGGATGGTTCCGTATCATGTATTTTGAGTTGTGTTACTTGGCAAAGCACAGATGAGACCCGTCATTCATCATGCTTTCGCCGAGCTGAAAGTAGTGGTCCGAGTTGCTTATGATGGCATAGTGTGCAAAATGTTGAATAAGTAATCGTAAAGGCGCTTGTGGATAGTGGCACACAGGGAGACTTCACCTCCACCTCTGAGAACTCATACATGACATTACCAAATCCTCCAATGTTACTGTTATGTTGTAACTTAAAGCATTGATATAAAAACTGAAAAATATTTATAAATGTCAGAGAAATAAAGTTATTTACAGTAGGTTGACTGAATATTCTCCAAATCAAGGGTTTTATTGATTACATTTAATGTGAATCTAAGCAGTACACTGAGGTTCTGATTGAACCTCTTTGTGTGGTTATAAGGTAATGGATTTATGTCACACACATTTTATGAATACACTTTGAGACTGAACTAGCAGTCAGTTAGAAGTTTACAACTGTTTGGTACAGGACGTTTGGTTCGGTCTCATGACCTACGCTCAGGGGCGGTTCTAGGGGGGCCAGTGCCCCCCTAACACTGACTTTGGACCCCCTTGTGGCCCCCCTAAAAATGAAAAAAAAAGAAAAGGTTATGATTAAACGATTTCTTGGCTGACGGAATAGGCGGAAGTAACGATATTTGTCATTCTAGTCGGACCCATTAGAGCAGGGGTCTCCAACACGTCGATCACGAGCTACCGGTATCTCGCAAGCCCTCAATAGCCCCCACTTTACAATAATAATTTTTTTTTTTCATCGCCACGGAGGAGCACACAGCATCTGTGAGCGAGCGAGACAGAGAGCGAGAGAGAGAACTAGAGAGAGCACACCTTTATCTATTTAATGTGTTGCAACAAATCAAGAAGTCATTACAATGTGTACTATAGGACAGTAAAAAAACAAAACAGTGATTAGTAAAATATGCATAAATAAAAAGAAAGAATACTAACTATAGGTAACATAAGATAAGAATAAACTAGTTTAAATGATTTGTTATTGGTTGTGATCATATTCTAAAGATTTTTTGATTATTGAAAAGTATACAGCTCTCTTTCATGAGTGTTGAGAGCTGTATCCATAAATTCATTTTGTGCTCAAAGTGCACCAGATTGATGCATTTAATTTAACTTCAACATTTAAAAAAAAATCTACCCGGGGCTGCATGCCCCCGGACCCCCCTAGAGAAGGTTAGTTCCACCCCAAAATAAAGCAGGTTCAAATAATTGAATTGCATACATTTTCTTTTAGTAAACACTGAAACGGGTCCCACAGACCCAAACAGCACACAAAGGTAAGCATATAATAATGTGTAATGAAACAAATACCAATAACTGTATTGCATTGTTTTCTTAGGTGTATGCGCAATTACTTCATACTGGCTTTATCTTTTTCGTCCTGCATTTATTGTGCCCCCCTCAGAAAATAACTGGCCCCAGCCTGGCTCCCCCAGTCAAATTGGTCTAGAACCGCCACTGCCTACGCTGGGTTCAACTTCAAACTGTGAACCAAACAATGACTATCAAAGGCTATTTATGTTTACTACTTGCACAAGTTGAACAGCAATTCTGAAGATAGCATTTCTCTGGAAAGCTTTGCAGATGAATGTATCTTCAGCCATAGCATTCTAGACAACTGATAGCCAAACTGTGGAAAACTGGAAGGCGAATTGTTCAACTGAAGTCTGGTTTGTCTGTGGATACAATTCATAAAATGAATCATCACCCGAATGTGTCCAATTGCTAGTCAAACAAAAACAAGTCCTTCTCTCCGCTGCAGTTATGCGACCGTACTCAGTCAAAGAGAAAACCAAATTTAAGCTTATATTTGAACTGCTTGAGCGAGCTACAATGTGCCTTCACGTGTACATTTTAGTCTGTTAATTGTGCCTGCCCGGTATAAACAAGTGCAAGTGGCAGACCAGATCAGGAATTATCAACAGGTCAGAGCCTTATTACTGATATTTACTTGTCATAATGAATGTTCTTTAACTGTAAAAGACTGTCCAGTGACGCACTGTTGAATGTTTGCAAATCAGGGGGGTTATTTTGCCTGTCGTACCGAAAGCACACCAAACCGTGAGTGTGAAACCGTGAATTGTGTTTACCATTACAACCCTAGTATGTACTGAAACCATTAAGAAAAATAGCTTCCGATTCAATTTTTTAATGTGATAAAGGCATTAAATCACTGTATAAAAATAGGGTGAGTTAGACAAGCATCACATTGCATTAGAGATTATTCTCCATTCTTTAGGCGTTTCGGGTTTAATGTTATTCAGTGTTAATTCCTGGATTTGTAGCACGCACACACAGACATTTCCCTGGCTTCTCCTGTGTGGGGTAGAGAAACACAGTTTGGTCTGTGCTTAATCAGTTCTGTTTTTAAGTGTTCTCTGCTCGATTTTCCAGCACAGCCCTGTGAAAGAAAAACGTCTGGTCGTGGGTGGCTTAGCTGGGTCACTGAGCCCACAGAGTAGAGCATTTCATAAGAAAGAGCCCACTTAATTCTGAACCATACATCGCATTAGCTGATTTACATGTGGACAGCTATCATTCTGTGAGGAGCTTGACATTGATAAATGAGGTGTTTTACCTAATAGGTAATAAAAACAAATTACAGGTCTTGAGAGAAAGGATGTTCTTCATTTGGCTCTGTTTTCTGTCCCTTCGAGGGCACGGGCCAGATTGTTTCCATATGATTGTAGCCTTCATTTGTAAAGACTACAGACAGAGATTAATAACAGCATTTTCTGATGATCAATTCATACCTCTGCTTGTGGTAATTTAAGGGAAAAAATAAAAGGAACAACTGGACATTCAGGATAAATGACTGTTTTTATCCACACACTTAGAGCTTTATAAGTTACTCGAGTATTTAAGCATGAAGTACTATTTCTATTCCTGCAATTCTAATTCTGTCGTTAAAACTTTTCAAATTACATTTGATTAATAACATGAAAGTATAACTGCTATTATAAAAACATGAAATAAAAACATATGTCTTATTTATATCCGCCCAGCTGTATGAGAGCAATAAACATTACTCTGATCAGCAGGCCCAACATAATGGCATGGTTAAAAAGATATGATATTTTCAGTATAAGACTGTTAATTATGGAAGGTATAAATGCATCAATGCAGTTATTATGTGGCTGTTGCTCTTGTCCATTATTCATAAAATAACCTAAATTTAAATTAGTGAAACCATAAACACTCTACTTGTGGTCAGTGGGGATTAACAGCGTTTTCACAGAGGGTAAAATGCTGACATACAATGTGCTATGACAAATGACAGCCTAGAGACGAGAACAAATCAGTGCTCTGACCAGAGTTTTTTTTTTTCCAAAGAGAAAATATTAGCCCAAATAGTACTTAGTAGGTGAGGGTGTGTTATTCTTTAACGGTTTGAATCACTACTGGACTCTGCGGGTCCCACAGAGCTCGTATATAAGTTTTCTCAAGTTTCTTCAGCTAGGCGTGAAAAGGCTTCCCTTCTAGTGTAATGCAAGCCTGACAGAGGACAAGTCTGCCTCTATTCCCTCTCTCAGCAGAGTCAAATGCAAACCGAAAGGATGAGGCAGACAGTCAGGCAATCATTTTCCACTACCTACAAATATTTATAAATTATCGTGAGAGCTGTTCAGTCAGGTGTGAATCGTCCCCATACATATGCAGGTGGCAAAAATGTGCACAAAAAGACTGATACATTTAAATAAGTTGTCAAAAATTCAACTCATATACCGGTATGATGTGTAATGAATACATTATGTTTGCCATACTGTTAAATGGAAAATCCATGTGTGCGTGTTCAGTTCGTGAGGCCGGAGACATCGCCTTTTAACCTTGAAATTGGAGAGTTATGTTTTGTCACAATCCTGCAATAATCATATAGAGAAACAAAGACGATACTTTCTGTGAATTGAATTTTGCCGTTCTGTCTTGCTTGTAAATGATGCAGGCGTACGTAATGACTGCGTATTCAGACCGAGGTAATTTTAAGTGCCACATCCAATCAGCAGTATCACCACAAAACATCACAGCTTGGAGCGCAGTCATTCTCTCTGCAGGGCCCTCAGCTGAGGTGATACTCAACCGCTGAAACACAGTACAAGTTACCGATACAGAGCAAAGAAAGAAAGGGTGAGGAAAGAGAAGAGGGCAAGAGGGAATCGGGGTTGGAGGGGGTGAAAGAGTCTTGGATCCTGTGGTAAGTGCCAGAGGGACACATTTTGTTGGAACACGGGGTGTGCTGAGTGATGGGAGAACGGCTACAGCAGTGTTTAGAAACACCAGTCGGCCAGTCTATTGCCTAGGAGCCTGGGTGTCTGCGCTGAGCTTTCCCCCCCACCACTCTAAGTAGGATGGTACATGCAGCCTCACTGCATACCGCTCTGCGCGCCGCTAAAGTTAGCCCCCCTGGAACCAGATGGAATTCTAAACAGAATAAACTTTTCTTGACTTGATTATATTGAGCCTTTCCAAGCTCCGACATTAAAAAGAAAGAGAGAAGGCAAAGAACCGGGGGGAACCTTAGAAGCTAATTGCCGTGGGTCTGGCGTGCACATTGGGCATTGTGTTGAGTCGAGACGTTGCAGTAATGCCGGAGCCTTTCCCCGGGCCGTGTCTCCCAAAGGGGGAACTGTCACATCTTCCATGCGTTTGCGGTGGGCTAGCAGCTCCACACGGACTGCATGTGAAGCCGCTAATTAAACCAAGCGATCCGTAACAGTCTGGCTCACCAGGCCGTGCTCATCCATGTGGCCCCCGTTGGCTCTTGTAGGCCCCCTAACCCTGACACAGGCTGCAAACGTGGGAGTGATGACAACATTGCATAATTCCCTAATAAAACCACAATGGCAGTATTATGGTGTATTTATCGGGGTTTAAATATTTTATTTTTTTATATTTTATTGGGGATAACGCTTGTTGAGCTGCTACTTCTGTCAGAAATACAAATCAGCTGGTATATTTGTATTCACTGTTATTGACAAATGTCAATAATATATAATAATAACTGATCAATTATTCAGATTCTTGTGCGTTCTCTGTGGAATAGTATAGTTTGACCTTGTTGAGGAGTTAGTGTTTTCAGTTACAACTATAAATAGTCTTCCATGATGACATTTACATTACTTGGGCACTATATATTTCTTTAACAAAGAGTTCGAGCAAATTATGCTTCCATTATACATTCATTTACATTTCATTTCATCCTACATACCATGGTCAGCCTACAATGTATCAAGTATTCTTCATTGTTCATAATTTTCTTGAATCCATCAGTCCCCACCTCCAACACCACAACCATGGAAACTCACAGATTGCAATCTGAAGGCCTTTATCTCATAATTTACAATCATGGAGGAAGTTTCTGATAAGACTCATAATCAAATGTTAATCTAAAGCTGTCCACACAGGATTAATGGTAAAACTGCTTTGCCTTGGCTGTGCCTATTGCTGTACATTACATTACATTACATGTCTCTTGTTAGACGCTTTTATCCAAAGCGACTTACATACTCAATACTGTGGGAAATACCCACAGGAGGAATTTGGGGTGGAGTGTCTTGCCCAGGGACACAACGACATGCTGACTGCAGTGGGGTTTGAACCTGTGAGCTCCTGATCCCAACACCAACGCTCCAATGCTCAACCCACTGCACCACACGCCCCCTGCCTATGGTGTTCAAAAGTGCTTTACTTGGCGTGGTAGACCTTTTGAATTGTCAAATCGTTTCAATTGTGTCCTTGGATCTTGCTGATTTTTTAAACCAATGACAATGCAACTGTATGTGACATTACAACTTTTAAATAACTATACTCGCATTGAGTATAGATCAAATGTTCAAACATAAAAATGCAGCTCATCATTACTGGTCTAGTTCAATTCATATTTTGGCAAAGATTTAAATTGCTGTTAAGACAGATCAGGAAGTTTGCAATGTCTAGTGTTGCGTGTTATAGGCATGTGTTATAAGAAAAATCGCAGTCAGCATTAACCTTGGTGACAAAGACTTTCTGTTTTCCGTTACTGCTTCACAAAAAATGCTTGGAAATGTAGTCAAATCTACAGTATAGTATGGCAATAACAAAATCTTAATATATTTATTGGCAATTGCTGAATTTTTTTTATCAAAATCAATAAAATGATCGGCTTTAACCTAATAGTTAATTATTTCTGGTTCACCTAAAGGCTAATTTTACTGAATTTATCTCAGCTTTTTCAATTAATGTAAGCTGTGAAGTCATGGGATCATAAAAAAAGGGCTGTAGCAGAACAGAGGTTTATAAACAGAAGAAGCTAAATACAATACAATACAAATGCCTTTAATGAAACAACCCATGGTTGTTAGACAAGCTGGAATAGGACTGACTGGCTCCAAACAGTGACTTTGATTACCAAGATGTGTTTGTTTCTACAAAATGACAGGTCAAACCCCAAGTCCTTCTCTAAACCAAAGTCTTTCTCCGCTCCGAACTGGGCTCAGTGGTTGGCTACCTACGGAACAGCAGAAAAATAACAAAGAATAGGGAAAAAGCCCTTTGTATCAAAGGCTATCTTCTGGTGACTCCCTGACTGGTGTTTATCAAACGCTGATTTTAATGCTCCATTTTTATCGTGGCGATTAGCGTTGTTTAGTAATCAGTCAAACCGAGACTTCCCCATGTCCGTGCGAGTGTAAACACTTGTCTTCTCAAAACAGCTTCATTTGGATAAAGAAAGGACAGAAAATGCGATGGTATATTTGTGTGTGTTGTTTGCTAAAGCAGAAGCACATGATGCAATGCTAGTGTTTATGGGGGAAAAAAGCAGTAATTGTAGTATCAGTCATATGTGAGCCATGATGACCACCATGAACTGGCCTTTTCTCTCTGTGAAATCCGTCCTATCCCATCACAGTTTTTCCACCACTCTCTGGCTTTGCTCGCTGCCACACATTTTATATGATCCCCTCTATACAATAACCTCAGTTTGCTTTGATTACATTAATCACGTTTGAATCTGACCAATTTTTAGGGTTTGTGGAAGCTCTGCCCGGGCCAACTTGGTGGCGTGTGTGATTGAGGTGAGACGCTGAGCATTGCTGCAGTAGCTGATTTGATCCGTAGCTGAAGAGTTTCCTCGACAGTAGGAAAGAAAACCGTTGGGGGTTGGATGGAGGTAATGGGAAGGGAAGAGTGAAGGAGCGACCCAGACGGTGACTTGGCTGGGGTCAGGTGTAAACATATGCACAGCTGGCAAGCAGATGTGCTCACGACGAGAGCCAGTGACCATGTCTTTGATTCCTTCCTCTCTGCTCACCTGATGTTCAGCTAATTCAGCGAGGAGAAACAAAGAGCGAGCAGCAAAAAACAAGTTCACGCACATGTAGAATTGTGTGCAGACATTCTGAAAAGACACATAAGTGTTCTTGCAATGCAGACAGCAAGAGCAAATTGTGGTGGGGGGGAGCACAAAGAAATCAAAAGCTCTGGTTACTCCAGAAGTGGCCTCTGCTCCTCTGTTACTTAGCTAGTCAAGCAAGTGTGTGGTCGATGAGAGAGAAAGTATAACATTTCCCATTTTCTACTTTCCTGGAGTGGTCTGGGAGACTCATCGGATGGGATTTTAAAAAGATCACTCGGTGCACCAATGTCCATGAACACACCATGATTACATTCCTTTCACCCATTGCCTTCTTTTCCCCTGCCTTTATCCAGCATGTGCCAGGCCAAAAAGGACGGACAATTTTGTGCATTTTTGTGGATTTTCTGAGACCCCTAATCAAACTTTCAAACAAATGATCTCATGATGTAATGGTCCTGGAGAGATGCAAGCAACAAGAAAACAAAACTCCCCTCTGCTGCTAGAGCAATAACCAAAAGTTTACACCCCGGCAAACAGTTTAAATATTTACAAACCATAGTAAAACAGTCGGGGATTATCCTGTATTGTTATAACACTGAGAAAAGACTCTCATACTTTCCATATTTTCTGCTGATTCCATGAAGCTGAAAACAAGGAGAGGGATCAGATTAAAATCTCTTTGTACATAAACTACCAATTGACTCACTGTCTTCCTGTCGGAAGGAGCAATTAGCTCTCCGAGACAAAGATCTCAGACATGTTAAATGGCTGAAAATAAATAAATGTGGCTATTGCTGTTAGACTTTAGGCCCTGTTTCAATTAGAGCAGAGGCCGGGGTCTGTGTCTCTCACTGAGCTGCTGGCTTTGCTTCTATGGGGACTTTTTAATTGCCATGTTTTAGCTGAGAGGGAAACAGAGAGGGGAAATGTACTGAATTCATCTTGGCCTCCCACTATGCTTCACTCATGAAGGCCTGGTGATTTGTCTCTTTGACTCAGAATGCCGTACAGTGAAGTACAGTGCTGCCCAGACAATGCATTCATTCTTCCTATCATAAATGGACATTTTCTTCCACAGGTCTTTTCTCCTTCTTCTTTTCAGCGGATTGATTTATGTGACATAATTTATTATGACCAGCATCCAGAGCTCCTTCAATTTCAGGAGGTAAAATGATCTGGAGATTTGCTAAAATCACAACACCTTCAATATAAAAGCTTCGGACAAAGTCTGCACTTGATATTCATCATTAGATTAGTGGCTGGCGTCTGTTAAGCCTTATATTACTGATAAAAGTAGTCTGTTGCTGTTATTTAAAGGATTGCATTCCTTTCCAAACATTCCACACAATGTGCTGAAGTTGGTTATTCTTTCTATAGAGAGTAAGGTTTCAAACTCTTCAGTCTCGTTTGCTTTTCCCATATCCAGCTGATGGCAGCCATGTCAGCTATCAAAAGCAGAGTCTGCTTACGAAGATGACTGATGAGCGATGGTAGCCAGATCTCTGTGCGTGTTCCCTTTCCTGCATTCAGACGTGGGTCATAGAGAGAGACCAGAAACACACCTACTGATCTCTCTGCCGTCAGATTAAGACTTTTCTGTCAGCACATCTCTGTCACTCTCTCGCTCTCACAATTCTGTCTATTCACTGTCCTCAGGCGTCACATCAATCATTATTGTTCCCGACCCCAAATCTCTCTTTGCATCTGCTCCGCGCAGAGACGAGACTGTTTAAAAGTCCCTTTGTCCCTTTGAGAGTGGGAGCGGCGTGAATTTCCTCTCAGATGCGATAATCTGATGACGGTTACGCTATTGTCGCAGTCTTTTATTTGTGCCTCATCGCTTATAACAAGCTGCCTTCCACGATGATGGTTGTACCTTTCACCCTCTCTGTGCGTTGCGTGATTACACAGAGACAGATGGTTTGAGTTTGAGCCCTGCCGCTGTGCACTAATATCAGACATGCTTTGAATTTATCTCACATCTTAATGGATGACAGGGCAGACAGTTCGTTTTCAAACTGCCATACCATTCCTCTCGCCCTCTGTTTATTACCGTATTTATTTGACTGGATTCGAGGAATGGGGCAAATTGGCCCCTGTGAGAAAGAGACAGAGAAAGTGAGAGGGGTAGGAGCTCCACAATGAATAGGCACGCATTTAACTGTTAAGTCTGCGGTTGGAAGCGCTGTCAAAAGCTTGTCTGTCTGATAATAAACCTCATCACAGAGTGATCTGAACTATCAAACCATCCCATTTCCTTTTGGAAAACGAGGGCCTCTCCCTCAGGAACCGAAGGTCTATCCGGCCTCTACGAATATTGGATCATTTTTTTTCTCAAGGGCTCAAGGTAATAAAGTGATTAAAGATCTTCAGCCGCCCCAGGCTTCCACTAAATAACATCTCAACACGTTGTCTTGACCCCGATGGCCTTGGGAAGTCATTGAGATACCTGCGTTCATTTAGATTTTTATGCTAGGCCTATGTAGTAGTTGTAGTATCACATTTCATTACAGTGGCCCACTCACTTACCAAAAGATAAACTCCATTTGTTGATCTAGAGTGCTTTGCTTACGCTTCATCAACTGGTCGGTCGGTCAAGCAGCAGTTTTGGGCGGAGAGGCAGAGGGGAACGGCTCAGCAGAAGTGGCAGGGGGAACAAAGACGGGTTTATGGCGTGTGGCCATCGGACAGGCTACATCAACACTGTTAGTCAGGACCCAAGAATAGTGCGGAGGGCTGAGTCAGCCTAGCAGCAGCTACCCACAGCAAGGGAACGAGAGGGAGAGATGTGTGTACTTGTGAGATGTTCAGATGCAAAGGAAAATAAGAGGAGAGAGGGGGAGAGAGAAAACAACCGAGGTTAAAACGAGATTGTTAAGGATTCCTGCTGTGGGATTTACTGTTTTTGCCATTCACCGTTTGGCTCCAAGACTCCACTCTTGACCTCGAAGCGCACAAACACAAAGGGAAAACTTGGAATTCCTAATGGCCCTGTTTACTGGAAATGCTGCTCACCAGGGACAATAAAGACTTATGACGCATAAAAGGCTCCTACCGACCTTTTGCTGTTGTGGCCTAATGTTACTCCCATAGACACAAGTGCACGTGTCTACCGTACATACAGATAGGAATAAAAAAAAAAAAGGTGGTTAACAAAATACACGTCCCTTATTACAAGAAAAAAAGAAAGATTGAGTCATTTTTAAAGCAATAGATGCAAACTTTACCGTTCTTTAATGAAGGCATGTCTTAAAATGTTTCTTGTCTCAGTTCAAATCACAATAAAAACACACATTAAACATTTAGGGTAATAGGATAAGGTGTGTGCATATGAAAAGAGGTATACCTATTAAAACACAACCATCCAAACACATAATTTATGGGGCTACTGTTTATAGAAAATGGACCCGGGCATTGTCATCAACCTAACACTTAGGGTGTCGTGAGGTGGAGGGACGGGCTGTTTATTTTGTTTATCACTTCACTCCATCGACTGCATATGGAGTGTGTATGTGCGTGTGCACATGCATTATCATTTGGAAGTGATCTCCTGTGTTTTTCCTGTTGCAGAGCACAGAAGCGTGTGGTGTGGAAGCTCAAAGCTCTCGCCCACATCAAGAGAAACCATCCGGCCTTACAGCCACAAGCCCTCCCTCTCCTCCCCCCTCTCAGGCGTAATAACAGAGCCATCAAATAGCCATATTTATAATCTCCGAACGGGCCAATTTTAAAGTGGTCAACTCCAGAGGTATAGGAATTGTTGAGAGCAATTTGCGGTTTTCATTCTTAAAGAGGCACCATCCCAGTGGCAAATGAAATAAAGTCAGTATCCTTTTTTCCCCGTTTGTCAATATGAAAGCTGGGTTCAATTACTCCCTTGGCTTTATTCTGATATCACTTCAAAATGATTTATTCAAATAGGGCTGGGCACAAAATGATTTGATTATAATTCTGCTCAGTTTTTGTGTAATGCAGAAATTAGAGCATATATCATTTTACAAGATGCAATAAGGAGATTGTGCCAGCCTGGTAAAGCATGCATGGATGCATCTGCATGGTTTAAATATGAGAGCAGGGTTCCTTCAGTAGCAAGTACCGTGGAAGTATTTGTAATAACTTATCTTGACCCTATTGAGGGTGTTTAATCACTTTATCATTACAAAAACACACCTTCGCATTTACAATGTTCATCAGGGCTCTAACAGCGGTTCAAATGCCAGCAAATAGCATCTGTTTTAGCAACACTGTGAGCAGAAGCAGCAGCATATCAGCATACATGAATACATTTCACTCCTTCCAGTTTCCAGTCTCCTGTCACATGCCGGTATCTGACACGGAAGAAAAGTGCAGCGCATTTCAATGTCCACATTATGACCACTCTGTTTTCTCTATATGTTGAGATCAGATGTCTCCCTAGTGTTGATCTAGTATGATGAATGTAGTGCTGTATAACACATAGCTTACTCTTACTTTTTTGCAGTTGCTTTTACAATTCATTATAGTAGATGTGCAGTGCCCGTTCAGAAAGCACCGATTGCTTGGTCTGCAGTATTGCTGCTTGCAGGCCCTGTATACGTTTGGGTTCACTAATGCAGAGGCATACAACAACATATTAAGGATGAATATTTCCGGGCATCCTGGTCACTGATACCGGAGCGCATACAACAAAAAGTAAAAAATGATGTATATATTTCTATTTTTCATGAGTGTGATTCATGTGGCAGTGCAGTAGACCTAACATTTTCTGACATAACATTTCCCAACAACTTTACCAATACTAAAACAGCTGTTAACATATTTTCAATTTCTATTGACCATCTTTGCTTGAACATATCTATTGTATATTGTTTTATAAAGTAACAAAGCCAGTGTATATCAGAAACACAGACATCTGCAGTTTTAAACTACACTGAAATCCAAAAGGAGCATTTACTTTTGACCTCATGGCCAATTATTTAAAGATTTCCCCCTGACTTGAATATGAAGGAACCACTGAATATTGTAACCGTTAAAATGCATTGTTTACTGATGATGTATCCTTACAGACCTCTGTGGGTTTTTACTGTGCGATATGCAATGCCAGACACATGCCTTTTAACTCCAGCCTCCTTTTATCCTTCTGTCCTTTCTTTTCACTCTCTGCCCCTCAAGGGTTGTGCTCATGCATGCCACCCTCATAATCAGCCATTCTGCTATTCAAATAAGTAGAGAAAAGCATTATTCACACATGTGCAATTGATGACCAGAATATATCAAGGGACAGCTGGCATGAAAATGGGCTAATCTTTTTTTTTTTTTAAGTGGAGATTGAAATGGAGAGAAATGATGCAGAAGTAAGGAAATATTAGGGGGGAAAGAGGCCAAACACAGGGAGCTGCAGAGCTGTTAAAACACGGCCAAATTACACAACTGTCTGAGCAGGAAGGAAACTGGGCTTTATTCACTCCTCAATAACTTCCTGTGTAACATCCGCAAATCACAATCTCACAAAAGGATAAAAAAAAAAAAGAGTATACCAGAGACCTAGTGTCATCTAAACACTGGTTGTGTATTTATGTGACTCCACTTGCAGGAAGCTGGCCACCACCAAGAGCATGTGCTGGATGGGATGTGTGTATCATATAGAGGAGGATGTTATCAACATGGCAGTGATGAGAGATGAATGGCGTCCCACGGGGCCGGCTTAAGCCCCTGCACATGTGCACAACACTACCACCCACTAAAAATATGACTCCTGGATACTTTTCCGACTTCTGGCTCCATCCATAAATCAGCAGCCGGACAGCGGGGCTCGGACTTGGCAGAGTATCAGACGAGCCTCTAGTGACTGGGCCTGTCCGTCATCCTGCCACTGCTGCCTCAAGCTGCTTAATTAATGTGGCAATTGAACGCTGCATATCATAATGAACACACAGCCCCCTCTATCTGAGCCTTCCTGGGCTTGTTATTCTTGGTCGTCGTTAAGGATACGTCCCTGTGTATGTTCGGATATTTATAGGTAATGGATCTATTAAAATGCATGAGAACGAATTAAAAAACAAATAAATGCAAAGGTACTCAAACGAGCTTGGAATGTTTGTATAAGGGATTTTTGGTTTGATGTGTTTTCACAGCGTAGCTGTCGAATTTATCACTTTCACTTTTGTTGGTGTTACTCCGTCGCCTCATTTCATCATTAAGAACACACAGGCTGTTTCTACTTTGAAACTTTTTCATTTTCATTTTATAGGATTCCTACTCGCAGTATAAAATATGCTAAGAAGCTCCCTTAAAAAACATAAGTAACATCTCCAACAGCCCTTTTCAAAGGAAATACATAAATAGGTTAACTTTAGCCAGTCGTGAGATGTGAGAGAGCTACATGGAGCTCTTTTTCCTCTTGACTGTACAGAATATCTGACTAATATGGACGGTTATAACTCCTGGAGCTCATTGCTCATGCTCAGATGGTGGTGGAAGGGGGAAATTGTATCAATCTGACATGCACAGGTAGAGGTTAAAGCCTCTCCATTTGTAACTCTTCGCTGCGCGTAATGCCACCTCCCTTGGTTATAAAGACTTCATAAATCATATTGGTCTATCCTCTGCGATTTTAAAGCTAGAGACAGGCTGATTTACGGCTACTACTTCGAGCAGACTATATCCTCATCCTTTATCTTATACCCCCCCCCCCTCCCTCTCTGCCCTGAAGCGATTATTCCCTTAACTCTCTTTTTCACTCTTTCCTCTCCAGGTGTCTGAACTCTAACTTAGCAACACAGCTAGCCAACCAACACACACACAGGAGACACACGCAGGAACATGATCTACTTCTAGGGAGGGCTAATAGGTTGTGACATCATTTACAGCTGACTGAGGGTAATTTGTGACATCTTAACTCTCTACGGTAGGATGTTTTTCAGGGAATTTCTTCAAACCTGCCACGGAGTATGGTTTAAACTATATTACACAGCAGTGCAGTATCAAATACAACAACCTTGAAGGCCAAAGTGTGTGATCCTCGTTATTATTGATATCTCTACCTGATCGCGGACACTGGAGAACTTCCCTCCGTCTCAAATCCTGCTTTTTGATCAAGTCTACCCTGGCCTTTGCTGGGAACATGGGCTTGTATATTGATTGCTTTTGATAGTGATGTAGCTGCATGCACATGATGCATTTTCCAGATCAGTAGTAATGAATCAACATGTCCAACGCTTGATATGTATTTAGGCCGCTCTGCTCTGTAAATTGAAGGTACCCGTTGTGATTATTCACCTCTGCAATACTAATATACTTCTTGTGCTTTCATAGATTTCAACATCAGTAACCAGTCAAACACTTAGTGCTTTTTTTGTCTCGGGCCATATGCTATTTCTCAAGCTTCACTGTTCTTGTTGTACTGGGAAGACATTCAATGAGTCGACTTTGAACCCCAATCCAATTCCTCTGTGCAACTAAAAACCATAAACATTTTAAAGAATCTTTGTTTCGGTCATCGAACAAAGGAAACAGTCTTTCTCGGATATGTTTGTACTCAATATAGTGGGCCTTTTGTTTTAAAAAGACTTTCATTTGTTATGGATTCATGTCTCTATGTCTGCAGTGGCGTTGGGTAAAAATGCAGTCTCATTGTGTGAGCCATTGAGGAAGCTTGCTCTTTTAGTAATATCCCGTACTGGAAGAGAGAAGGGCGCAACCCCAATAATCTTGTTCGACAGCTGGGAGCAGGGGAGGCAAGGCAATGGTGTCCCACAATGCAACTGTAACAACAAACAGCATGCGACATCGTGAAGAGGGTCGGGAGGCGCTGTTCACCACATTCTGCACCAACGTATGTATACACACTCCCATACATACCCAAACAGGCCATGCTTTTGTTAGACTTTTATACAGTCCACTTCACACACATGTATTATGACAAGCACAACCTCTCTGTGTCTCGATGGCCCTCACATCCTCTCTGTTGCTCTTTCAGTTCAGGCTGAGGGCTTTTAATCCTGTTAAGACCTGTCAGGACTAATACAAAGGCAGGTCCAAACCACCACGGCTACCCCTCCAACACCCCCAAGATCATGGGTGTTGACAGAGGAGAAAAAAAACCCACTGTGTTTGCCTCTTTATTGGTTAATGTCAAACCCTCATGAACCATTCCCAACTATTCAGAGAGTGGGGAACTCGTGTATGATGCACCAAGATGCCAGTGAAGTACACATTCTGCATCTCTGATGCATTCAATTTAGAAATCCCAAAATATTACCAATTGACAGGTCCAGGAGATACACCTTATTTTTCCCAGATGATGCTACTCTGAACAACAAATCTGTGTTTAAGTCATAGAAATAAACTGTTCATGTCTCAATCATAGCAAAGAGACTAAAAGCCCTCGCTGCAATGAGATGAATCCTCAAAAATACAGTTATTCTAAAAACAAATATATATATATCGATGTTCCAATTTGGTAAGACACCAGAAACAAGTTTCAAGCACAAATGCACCCACTGAAAACAGTCATATGACCACTTGTGGCCCTGGGGAATTACTATGTAAAAACTATCAACATCACTGAGATGCCCATTTTTTTATGTCTCAAGATGGCTAACTTATAAACAGAGCCATGTTTAGTTAATACCAGAAAATGCTGAAGAGCAACAGTCTTTGGCAGACACCAAGGGAACAATATGCACTGCCGTGCTGACATGAAGCTTTTTTTTATGTCTCAGGAATACATCATATATTTTTTACCTACAACACACTTTCTGCAAACTTTACACAGTAAAGTAGTTTGCTCCATGCTGCATAATTCGGATGCAAATCACCCATATCACTCAGGCGACACTACCAAACCTCAAACCGTACAACATTACACTGTTTGCGCCACTGGAAAATAAAGCAAACTGAAGACTGATATCAGCCATTTTCCTCTCATTGTCACCTCCCAAAGCACATGTAACAAATCCAAAGCATTTGTTCTGGAAGCCTGTGCAGAATCAGTCATAAACAACTATAAATCCGAACCAGGTCCTGCAGCAGGTGTGATAATGCTAAGGCTTGTGTTGTTGATTAAAATGCATGGAAAACAAACACGTTGTGAAAGGAATTACCTCCAAAGGTATGAGCGGAAAAGCCATGAGCCCCCTCCTCGATACACACTTGTGTAAAAACAAGTACAACAGTACAACAAATGACTTTCATTAACTTTCACACAAATTTATTTTGGGCATATCGATTTTTATGTTTACATTTTCTGTGAATTGTAATTTATTTGTAGTCAAACATTCCTTTTCTTTCAAAGCTCCATTTGCTAACACTGACGAGTCTCTAATGTGCAATTTATTAAACATAATACTTTTAATTTTGTATTTTGCATTTGCCTTTCAAGTGCTCAACTTAATGTTCAAGCATTACCACAGTGCATGGCCAAACTTAACAAACCTTATTAATAGACAAGGGAATGTCTTTCTGAAAGCTGCTTCTTACTAATGGTGGCTGGACATGTAATGCTTTCACCAGCAGTGAACCAGCACGGCCCAGCCTAGTGCTTGTGAGCTGTTGAACAGACATGAACACACAAAGGAGTGTATACACAGTATGTGTGTGTTCATAAAGAAAGGGTCTGCCCTGCCATTATTGGATCTGCAGGACATACGTTGACCCCTGGGACGGGGGTTCACACGGACGCACACGCCACAACACAAACACACGCTGTGGTTTCTCCTGCGGCCGCTCAGCTCATTCAACTCTAGCCACCACCAGCAGCCCCCCCTACTTTTCTTTTGGCTCCCAATCCCCCGGGATCACACAGCGACGCTGGGCACTCACATCCTCGGCTGTGGGCAGAGAGCCAAGAGCTAGGGTTAAGACTGAGGGGGACGCATGAAGGGCAGACGGGGAAATCTGAGAGGAGGATTTATTAAGGGGGAAAGAAAGAAGGAGGATGTGAAGAGCCAAGGGAACACGGAAAAGGTGAATGGGTGGTTGGTGGGGGTTACCTATCACTTAGTTTATCATATACAAAAGTTCCAAGTGTGCCTGTCACCCCGGAGACTGATGTAGGAAAGCTCAGGAGTAAATGTCTGTGTGCTGATTGAGATGAGGCGATGGTGACATAGGCACACTGTGGCTATTGTACGAAGGTTTGCCAAACTTAATGATGATCTCTTAAAGTAAATTAATTATATTGAACAGTAATGTTATTACAATGAGGATACACACATGTTTTGCTGACAAAAAAACGATATACTGTTATGTGTTTGTGTGCGCTTTACTATTGCCACCATGAAATGCTTATTGTCTGAAATGTTATTCTAGCAACAAAACAAAAATTAGATTCAGCTTCGTTCACTATTGTTCTGGGAGGTGGTACAGTGGGACATCTCAGGCCTGCCCTAGTACTGTTAATGCTTGCTTTTCCTGGACACGCATCATCACATTCAGGGTGTGAGAAGAGCAGGAAATGAGGAGGAGAAGAAGGGAGTGAGAAAGGAGACAGTGAGTAAGGACCAGGATGGAAAGATAGCATAAGTAAAGTCAGAAGAGCAGAGAGACAGAACTTTGCTCAGCATCAAATCTGACTTCCTCATCATCCTTTGCTCAGTTACTGTCCCGCCAGTCCCAAAAAAACATGGGCAACCTGTGGAAAGTTGCACTCCTCTCTGGAGGGTCCCCTTCTCTTCAAGCTTGTTTAATATCAGTCTATCTGGCCCTTTACTTTCTTATTTTAGGAAAATTCTGCTGGTGGTAATGGTGTGCGCCCCTGCAGCCATAACGTCTTCCATGTGACCAGCACGGAGGCACATTTCCAGTTCGTGTTTGTTTTAGGCAAACAGATCCGTTGCCACTTCATCCATCTAGTTTACTTTTCTGTTCTGGAAGTTGATGTTCTACCAGACACTCGAGTGGGCGTTTGAGTTCTGGGATCCGAAAAAATCCCCACCCCCACGTCGCCGACCAGTCACCTCCCTGCCTGAACAGCACTTTATTTTCAACATCACAGGACCAAGTCTTTGATATGAGGCTCGAAGCCAAGAGGGAATGTGAGATGGAGACAGGGATATATTTGCATAGGCTTGTTAAAAGTCACCAATTAGGAAAAAGGCCTCACACATAGTGGCCAAGGCTTTGCTAGACATAGCCTCAAATCAGGAAAACATCGCCATCTGCAGGAGAGCAGAAAGGATTCAACCAAATAAATAAACAAGCCACACACTGAAGGAGCAGTAATATTATACTTTTTTATATCAGTAGGCTCTAATTAAGTCCTGACACCGCAGTGTAAGGAAAAATCGAAATAAAAGTCTTTGTTTCTTATCACCCTGAGCTGCAGGTGGCGCCCTGATTCCATTTCCCACTCAAGACTATGCGGTAAGAGCTGGAAGATGGCCTTGTTTGTTTAGCCAACAGTGTTGACGCCCACCCACAGGTGCCAAAGGTATAGTGAGTACCTTGCCAGCTGTTTGAAAGCCACAGCAGCCCAGGCACTGCTCGGCTTCACCCTGCTTGACTGCCTGATCTCACAGGAAGGGAGGAAGTGGTTGAGTTACCCAGCAGCAAATTTGAGGTTTATAAAAGGGAGAAAGCCATAAAAAAAAAATCCAAATGCAGTTTCCTTTAACTCAGCAGCTAGTCAGGGTGAGGTACTTTGTCTTAATCTGTATTTTTCACATTGGCATCAGTCAATGTGAGGACTGCCCCCTCAACACAGTCAGAGACAATGGAGAAGAAACGTTAAACACCACGTTTTTAGCGTAATGATTGAGTGGCGTGCTTACAACGAGAGAGGCAGGAGTTCCAATTTCATTGGAGCTTGATTGCCTTGTAAAGTTGGATTCATTACACTATTAATCTGTTGTTACCTGTGTCACTCCAGGGAACCACCCACAGCGACCGCAGGCAAGCAAGCAGGCAACACATGCTCAGTGTGAGACCAATAATGGTCATCAGTCAGGTCGTCGCTCATATACACACACACTGCGGGGGGGAAATACATTCGCTTTCTCATGATAAAAGAAAGCTGCCTTTTATTTGAGATGTGAAATCAGTAAGGTATGTCTAGCATTTGGATTTCATGAAAGCTTACCTTAGCATGGTACTGTCTTTGCCAAGATGTAAAGGGGAGAGGGGGTACGATAGGGAGAGCTGGCAGCATTGCCTGGTTTGTTATTGCCAGTACAACGAAGCCCAGTTCACACCCAGCTGTGGCATATTTGGAAAACTTCAAGCAAATCAACGAGAAGAGGGAAGAAAAGCTTTTAAAATCAGTTCCACTCTCCAGTAAATTACAACCCTGCATTTTTAATTTCCTCTCTCCATACAATGTTATTCATTGGCATCCAAGCCAAACATGGGCCCCTGCAGCCTGTATAGCTTTGCAGGACAAACTGTCCTCTCATGCAGTCGCTAACTGTCAGGAGTGCAGGGGCGTGACTGAAGAAATGCATTCCTTGATGTAGAGCCGAGAGGTGTGTGAGGTGGAAAAAATAAAACAAATAGAGAGTAAACTGCTGGGTGTAGATTTAATCTATACAAATTGTAACATGTCGAGAATTTGGACTGAGTTTAAATCATGAGTGGTTTCTAAATCTGGTCACTGATAGCAGTCATTGGCAAATATCTTAATATGTTGTGCCAAATTACTACATGTGGTCAAGATGAGTTTTTAAGAAGTTCCAGACGTGCAGCTAAATTAGTCTCTACATAAAGAATCCAACAAAAGTCCTAAGAAGTATTAAACCCAAAAGAACTGCCATGACGGATGCTGAATTTGTGGACTTTGCATACCAATATTTCTTGGCAATATTATTGCAATTTCGCACTAAGAAGAGAATGTGCATACCCAAACATGCTAAGTCCATGCCTCAGGAAACTGTCTAAGCTCTCCTAACCACTAGAAAGAGACAGATTTTGCTGCTGAAATAACATTAAGAGCCTGTTACTATAACAGCAAAGGCTCATTTGTTAGCATTACATATCTAAATACCATCTGAAAACCATGGCTCATTCTGATTAAGCAAGGTCTTGTAACAGTGTAACATTTCAAACACTTTACATCCACCGTCATGCGTAGGCCCCTTTACTGTATATCTGCTGTTTGCAACCAAGCGACCTTTCTAGTGTGGAGTTACATTTCATGTTGCAATGAGAAGATTTATTATTGTGCCTTAAACAGATTTGTCTTTACTTTATCTGAGCCTATATGAATGTCAGAAGTTGTTGCATTAGCATTATGCAGGAAGAATATCATTCGAAGAGGGATTTTACCATCTGAGTATATCTGCTTTTGTCGTCAGGTCAGAATACTGTAGGACTGTTTGACAGAGATGTCGAACAGGTTTCTAACATGAAAGACGATATGAGATCTCATTTAGACTGCCAAGACTTGTCAAGGTTCTGCTAATTCAGCTGTTTCTGCGCCACACAAGGCGATAGGATAAGGCACCTGGCTTTTGCTTAGACAGGCCTTAGATGTCTCTGTAATCCGGAGAGACAGCGAGGGCAGGGCTCAAACTTCTCGTTAGATTTAGCCCAGAACACAACAACATAATCATGTCATTACCCTTGGGCCATTCGGCCACATTGTTGTTGCGGGTGGGAGACACTGGATTTGATTTCAGCAGACTTAAGCTGACCTCTGCTTAATGCCCCACTAGAACAGGGGAACTACAGCGGGCCGTCCTCCACTGGCACTTGGCCTAGCCAAACATTTAAACTTTCATAGACAAAAACAAAACCGTTTCGCCTTTCTGTCCCCCATTTCTCCCAAAAATATATTTTCTCATAGCACATTGGAAAGGACATGGTTCTACTACTTCTCGGTCTTGCGATTTTGTGCTGCTGTTGCAAAATGCTGCCAAAAAATTCCTCCGCCCACCCCCTTCCTTCTTTCTGCTCCAGTGTTGATTATTTTGCTTTTTGTCTTTTCTTTCCTCCTAAATGTGTTATTCATCCTGTTCTGTGTGTCTCCAGGCACACTTCAGAACTGGATATAAAATAAACAGTGGAGTTTTTTTTACCCCTGTCACTAGGCCTTGACTGCATATACCTGTAACAATAAACGATTGTGTTTCTGGGCTTGTTTATACTCATCTCTAGTCGTTTGAGGACAGAGGCACAACAGGAACTGGACTGTGTGAATGGATTTGCTAAGGCAGACGCCCACTATGAAGCATAGGGCTGGTGGATGCTACTAGACCATGATAGAGCGGAGGCTGCTGGCAGGTAGTGTGCACTCTCTGGCAGAGCGGAGGTTTACCTTGGAGTGACACCAACCATCTGCATGCTATAAGGACTAAATTGCCAGCTTGATGTCCAGCAAGCAAGACAAAACCGTTCCACATACATGAGAGTGTGTGTGTGTTTGTGTGACTTTGTGTAAATATGTATGGCTGTGTAAGAGACTAGACAGAGACAGAAATATTAAGACAGAGCATAGACAGACACTGCTGTACAGTAGCCATTTCATATAAAAACCCTAATGTTTGGTCAGTTTCCATTTGACTGCCTTCTTTAAAGTTAAACCTGCTCTTAGCAATGTTTTTTGCCATCAACAATGGATTCAAATGACCTATTAGAATGTGATCACATAATGAAATACGTACTCATTTGTTGTACTCGGATTGAGACTGCTATTTGTGTTCTGTTGTTTTTGGTATGTTTTCTATTAATTGTAGGACTTTCCATTTTATCAACGTTTGACTGTTGATAAAAAAAAAGAACATGAAAGCGGTCACTCACGGTGATTACCCAGCAGAAAATGTAGACTGACTTTGCAGTTCTCCCTAGCTATATTGAGCCTTTCGGCTTCTGGTTTTGGTTTACAAAAGCTGGCCACTATTTTCAGCTCTAAAAGCAACTCTCCACTACCTTCTCAGCACCAAACAGCAGAAAGACAAAGTTGTAGCTGGTGAACGAAAGTGGGGCCTTTGGAAAATTAGAGCTAGATCTCGTTCCGCAGGAGTTGGTGACCAACACAAGTGAATTATATGCTATTTCCCTGGTTGTGTAAATAGGCATCGGTTTCCTAATATGTTCACCATAACAACTGTTTGTTTGTATGTTTTGTGAGGAGCTTGCTGCCGAAAAGTGGTCGAAGTATAGCACATTTAAGTCTGACACATTTTATATTTCCTATTATTTACATTGGAGAATAAAAATATTCTCGCCAATGCAGTACGAACTGATAACCTAAACCAGCTGCATGCCACTGACCTCTATTGCATGATGTGTTGTCCTAGGATCAGGCCCATTGGGTATTCGGCTTGTATCCACGTCCTCTTCTTCATTCAGTTTCATCATCTTCTCTGATCAGCTCTGTCTCAAAAAAGCAGATATGACGGACAATCAATCAGTGTGTACACTGTACACTGTACCTTGAGAACTGGCAGTTTGTACTATAAATGTCTAGCTGTAGCAAATTCACCAAATCTAGTATGGGTTGGCCCACACACGACCATCATGGTCTAGTCAGGTATGCAGTGAAAGTCTCGTAAATAATCTTCCAAGCGTCTCAAGACACAACAAGCCGGACAGACGCCTTTAATTCACCTGACAAGAAAATTAAGAGCCTTCATTACCTTTTACTCATCTAGGGGGAGCAAACTTTAACAGCTCAGACCTTTACAGTGTGAATGTCGCTGGGCCAATCCCCAGCCAGCTCTGGGGTTCTGATTAGTTTTCCAGAAGGATGTGGGACTCACAAGTGTGGCAGCTGCTTAAAATAAAGTGACAATATTTAATGGGGTTTCAAACCTCAGCGAGTCACTGCATCCTGCCAAGCCCAAAGCGATGGCACACACCCAAACCCTGGTTTTATCGAACAGGACATGGAGGAGAGAGCTTGTTCTCTCAGCTCGGTGCCATTAGGAGGCCTGGGTGCAGTCAACCATTTATAGTTTTTAAAAGGTAAATGCGCTCCTAGACAATCAATTGCATCAGAAATATCCTGTAAAGTCGAGTTAAACCTAACAGGGTCAGGTCAATTTGTGAGGTCCTGGCAAAGCTGTTTTCATTATGTGATAAAATCCTAATGAGAAACATTCTCTGAAGGTTTTTCACTTCATATGGGACCAGTGATTTTGATAGTCTGCTTCTCTTGCACATTCAAATACAAAAGGATGTGCCTTTAAAGCATTGTTTTTTTTATTGTCTATTTCTTTTTTTTATCTTTTAACTTTTTAATGCTATTTTATTTCTATTTCTTTTTTTCACAAGTCTTTTTATTTCATTATAGTGTACAGTAATCGATGCCATTTCATTTATATTGTAATATCACAGTACACTCACTACACTCCCCCCCCCTCCACCCGCACATGCTCACGCGGGCGAAACCAACAAAAAAATGCTTATCAATATAACTTAAACAACAGAGCCATGAAAATAAACATAAAATGGAAAAGGAAAAAACAGAACAAAAAAGAGAAAAGAAAAAGAAAAACCCACATCAAAGTAAAACAAACAAATAATTATACAATACAGCGACAATGTAGACAATGACAACACCACAACTAGTATTTCCGGCCGTCAGGAGAAATAGCCACAAAGTGCACCATTCCATCACTGGTCATATCTCAGATATATTTTCCAAATAAGAAAACAATGGCAACCACAGAGCTTGAAAAATATGTCCACAATTATATTTTTCCAATGTCATTTTCTCCAGAGATAAAAAATTTGTTATCTGATCAATCAAAAGTTTAAATGTTGGGGGAAGTTCATTCTTCCAGAGTAAAAGTATACATTTCTTGGCAAAATATGTTATTGTGAATAGTATTCTGTAATGTTTGGGGTTCAGTTTAAAGTTTGGCATGTAATTTAACAGGGAAAAACATGGATTTAGGCTCATTTCGATGTCTAAAACGGCTTTTGTGAGAGGATGAATCGAATCCCAGAAATGTTTCAAGAGATCACATTCCCAAAACAGATGCATAAATGTTCCTTCTTTTACTTTACATCTCGGACATTTTGGAGAGTTTTCTTTGGAAATGTTATGCATCTTTATGGGTGTGAGGTCAAATGTGTTGATACATTTAAAGTTTGCTTCTTTGATTGTATTGCTTGTGAATGGAAAATGTGTTCTTTCACAAATATTCAGCCAAGTAGTTTCATCTATCTGTATCTCTATAAGTCCTTTTCCCAGAACTTTTTTAAAGTTAGAAAGGATGACTGAACTCTTTTATAAAAAACTGTATTAGATTCTCAAATTTTACCTTTGATCGTGCTCAATGACATCAATCTCTCCTCCTCTTCCAACAATCCCGATCTCAATTTATTGCTTTTAATAATTGATTGGATCATGTTCCTAATTTGCAGGTATCTGAATCATTAAATGATTTCAATGTTATATCTTTGTGAAATATTTCAATTGCTTTATACCTGATTTCGTCCATTTGTTATATTGATTGACAACAACTATTTGCTAAGATCAGGATTGTTCAAAATAGAAGAAAAATATTGAAATACCAGAGTTAACATGAACTTGTTTTGTACAGTCCCTCCAGGCTAAAAGTGTATTGACCACTGTAAAACATTTAGCCATATTTTTCACCTTATTGAAATCTTTAACAAATATAAGAGTTTCCACTGACAACGGGTCAAAGGTATTGGCTTCTATCTGAACCCATAGTGAATCCTTTCTTCCCAGAGACCAAGATAGTACATTTCTTAATTGAGCTGACCAGAAGTAGTGTTGAAAGCTGGGAAGACCAAGACCCCCCATAGTTTCTGGTTTCATAAGAGTAATTAACTTGATTCTTGGTTTTTTATTACACCAGATACATTTTGAGATGTGTCTATTGAGAGATTTAAAATAGTCAGCGGATAAATAGCATGGTAACATTTGAAAAAGAAAATGACATCTCGGTAGAATATTCATTTTTATGACATTGATTGATTCTTCCTAGCAGTGATACTGGTAATGTGGACCATTTAGATAAATCCTGTTTGATTTTGTCAATGAGCGGATTGTAATTCTCTTTAAACAGATTATCCAGGTGTGGTGTTATATTTATTCCTAAGTATTTAAAGCCACCTGGTGACAAATTAAAACAACAAGACTTTTCCGAGTTTGCTGTTGGCGTCATATTTAAGAAACAAGCATTCGATTTCTTAAAATTAATTTTATATCCTGTGTATCTTCCAAATTGCTCTATCGTGTCGTGCAGATGTGATACAGTACTGCATTTTCTGGGTCTGTTAAGTAAAGAATGATATTGTCAGCATACAGAGACATTTTGTGTTCATCGTTAATCTTCACTCCTTTAATAGTTATGTTTCTCGCACACATGACGCCAGTGGTTCAATTACAATTGCAAAAAGCAAAGGTGACAGAGGACATCTCTGTCTTGTCCCCCTTGTTAGTGGCAAAAAATCTGAGGAACTGCAGTTAGTGATAACCGCTGCTTTAGGATTTTTATAAATTGATTTGATTTGATTCTATTTCTGAAATATATTGGACTGTTTATTTCTGTGTCTTAATTTCTCTTATGTACATTACCTTGTGTTTTGTATGCTGCTGCAACGCAAACATTTCCCAAATTGGGATTAATAAAGTGCCTATCTACTGTATCATATATCTATCTATTTATCTATCTTGTTTCGTATTTTGATGTGTTTGTGCGTCAACCCAACAAATGTTATGGCCACACCTTAAGTAACAACTAATGATGATATGTAATCACGTCGATTGCACTTCAACATGGCCTTTGCCATTTTTACCGATAGTATTGCAACATCAACTCTGGCATTTAAAAGTTGTGTTCTTTATCTTCCCTTGTTTGCTATACAGGACAGAAGTGTAAAGTTGATGAGGTGGTGGGGCCAAGGCTCATCCTGTGTTAATAATCACAGTCATCCTGGGAGACCCTATATGTCTGCAACATATTTGAGTTTATTTTTTCACTAGACTTAATTACTAACTAAATTAATATACCTATTTTTTGATAAAAAAATATTTTAAGATTTGGTATGTTATTTGTTTTATTTCCGATACATTTTAAACATACACACATTTATACGATTATTGTCACATAACATCAAACACAAGTTCAACACTACACTACAATTTATCAAAATGACTCCTTGTGGGACTCCCTACATTGAAAGCCCATCAACATCACTTTGTGACTAGAGTATAAAGAATATCGCTTCATTTCCTTTGACTGTCTGTTCCAGTCACTGTAGCCAAGGGCAGCTGAACGAGGTGTTCAGTCACACACACACACACACACACACACACACACACACACACACACACACACACACACACACACACACACACACACACACACACACACACACACACACACACACACACACACACACACACACACACACACACACACACACACACACACACACACACACACACACACACACACACACACACACACACACACACACACACACACACACACACACACACACACACACACGGAGAGAGGGGAACTCAAGAGACTCACAGGAAATGCAATTACTGTCTGTCTGCATTCCTCAACAGTAAGGCCAATTTCACAGCAATTTTAGTGAGTCAACAGGTCGTAAGTAATAATAATAATGAGCACCTTAATGTTTTCACACAGAGCAGAACACCTCTTTGTGTTTTTTATCCCTTGACCATTTGATCCTTCTAATCATCTACAAGCTATTTGAACTGTACACAGGAGCTGTGGGTTCCCTAGAGGAGGCCCAGCTCCTCCGTGTTTGTGGAATACTGTAATTTAAAGTGGACCTATCATGCTATATTTGAAACATATATTGTAGGGCCATACCTATACAAAACATGTCTGTGAAGTTTTTTTTTCAAAATACCAAACAGATCACCCATTGTAGCCATGCCTCATACTGTTCAAAACCCTCTTTTGCAGCCGTGTTAGAGAAACGCAGATCTTGGGTCCTTAGCTTGAAAAAAAAGTGGTGGCGGAGCTAATGCCTGATCAGAATTCTACCGGAGATAAAGTTAAATTCGGTTGTGATAAAACGCCATCCTGTTTAAGCCACGTCAAGGATTATTTCTGAAACGTGCTCAAATGCTTTTTCTCTTGAAGGTTTATCACAAGGTGAGTTATTTTTTTATTTAGTGTTAGCGAGGCTTGCTAATGTAAACAAAGATGAGATTACGTCCAAAACACGTCAGGCATTGTTTCTGATAGCAACTTTCTGTGGGTCCGCTGCAGATTTGACGTCAGTTCGGATGAAATCTGTATCCGCTCGTTGTACACCAGTTTTTAAAAGATTTGGGTACGGAGGAAAAGAGAGAGGGTTTAATTTTCTGACGCTGCATGAGTTCCTCAACGCACCGGGGACACATATGTATGTGTTGTTAATGTCATTAACCTGTGTTTATGTGCTGTGTATAGATTAATTGTTTTTTTTCTCTAAAATGTCATTTTAAACTGCTATGTTAAGTATTTAATGAAATGACAAAATACTCTGACTTTTTATTTGTCAATATTTCTCAGATGAACCCTCAACATTTTCTTGATTATGCGGTCATTTCCTATGGACTATTTACATATTAAATTCTCAAGAAAAACTCTATATATTTTGAGAGGGAATTACCTATATCAGGATAGAAGATTTTGATTAAACCGCTCAGCCTGACATAAAAGATATTTTCTACAAAATCTGATGTATGCATGCATAATGTGGCTTTTTCTTAGAGAAAAAATTAAAAAGAGAAAATTAGCTGCATCCATACAGATACAGCAAAAGAAGATAAAAAGCTGCATTGAAGGAACACACATTTTGTCCAGGTTGTCCGTGCATACCTCTGTCAGAGCCCAAATGATTAAACAAATACCCCTTTGTGCGCCGCAGCCTTGATTAAGCTGAGTTGAATGTAACCTCTGAAAAAGAAGTACAGGAAAGTGCCTTTGGTGGTGCCAAAATTCACTTTCCCTGTTAAAACATTGCTGCTGTCAAAGTTGTTTTTACTTCCTCACATGGAAAGTAAATTTATCATGCCTCTCCTGAGCGTTCAGGATTTTTTTGAAAACAAAATGAGTGAGATTATTTATGTGAAAAATAAACACTGTAACTTTATCTGCATTAGTGGTCACAGAATGCTGACACCAATAACTTTGAGCATGAGATTATTTGCAGTGCCACGGTAGGAGTTGATATAGGATTGTTGTGGTTTACTTGTGGGATTCGTAACGTGTAACAAGCTCAACATTAGTGATTTGATTTGACAAATTAAACACCAATTCAGGACGTTTCAAGGTGAAAATGTTACTTTAATGCCTGGTCTTTTTAACTTAACTTATTTACTATTACATTATCATTTATAAATAATGTGAAAAATATATTCAAATATCTATAAAAATCTGTTGTTGAATGAAACAATTATAGTCATCATTAGGTTTTCAACATCTCTGCATATGATATCCTTTACCATTTATTTACATGTCACACACATTTTGGCCCAACACTAAGCCTATACATTCCTAAAATATATAAATCAGCAATATTAAACTGTAGCATTTCACATGATAATGTTCCGTGAGTGAACGAAATGATTGAGATGAGCAATCCTGCACTCTAGTGGTAATAGTCTGCCTTGCACTTTAATTAAAACATGTTTTCATCCCACTGAGAGGTTCAGTGCAATTAGTTGATTCAACATAAAATGAAGCAGCCACACATTTGATAATCTATTTAACCTACATTTTTAAGCACAATCCAGGAAATGCTCTGGTTGCAGCTTGTCAAATCTGAATACTTGGTTGAGTTTTTTATATTTTGGAGTAAATTGAATATACAGTATTGTTGGGTTTTGGACTCTAAGGAAATAGTGGGAGTGGTACATTTAACAAAGTCAGTTTAGGTTATGTAAAACTGAAATAAATTAATATTTTAAAAAAATGTGTACATGTTATAGACTCAACAATTATCTTATTATTCACAAGCAAGGTCAGTTTCAACCCTAGATGTTTGTCAAATATTTCTCAAAAAGGAAACTTTGAATGAAAAAGTTTTTGTCCAGTGGATGAAAAAAAAAGAAGGAAGTTTAATAGATATATAATATCTACTAAATGCATCAGACACCTTTACCTGGTGGAAGCTTACAGCTCAAAAAGGCTTACACTGAAAACATCTGGAAAACTAACTTTTAAAATACCTATAATGCTACTTTCACATTTTACACCTCCCTGAAAACTAGAGCTCATGGTCTGTTTGAAATCTATTGTCCCATATTATGATTTCCTGCAGGCTGTAATGTGTAGACTTCCAAATAAGCGGCACATCCCCACTATTTATTCCTGACACACTCAGACAATGTCCTTACTAGCAACTCAAGGTGTCTCTATTTGAGATGACAGAGCAATGAATAATGTTAGGATTCCTTTGATTTGTTTTTCTTCTAACAAAGTCTAACTCCCCGTGCAGAGCTATAGAATACATTATACAGAGGCCTTCTGAAGAGCCTGCATTATTAAAGTCAGGATTAGGGGGAAACCATGCTCTCTGCTGCTATAGAAGCGTTGTCTTAAATGTATCATTCATGAGAAATGGTTGTAAGGAGAGGTTTTCCTGCTCTACCAGTCTTCTTTCCTTCTGCTTTTTATTGTTACCTGACAAGACTGGAAAAAAGGCGGCTTTCTTCATGGACATTGCATTCCTTTATGAATTGTGGCAGGTCTTTATAGAAATACGTGATTATTACGTGATTATTAAATTATTACAGTTTCCATGAAGGTCAATCAGAGGGCAGAGCATACTGTATTGTGTGCATACAAGTCATAGAGGGAACATTAGAGGGCCTCTGTACTCAAAAGACGACCACAGCAACAATACATAAAGTTCGATCTTAAAGGTTTGCCTTTGTTCTCAAATAAAATAGACAATTCAAGAATCTCACCTCTCTTATTGGTCCGTTTTGATGTAGAACATGGTGTGTCAAACCTGCCAAGAAACAAATAATCCATGTAAACATTTGCTGTAATACTTGGGAGCCGTGTGGTGCAGTGGGTTGTGCGTTGGTGTTCGGATCAGGGGAGCACAGGTTCAAACCCCACTGCAGTCAGCATGTCGTTGTGTCCCTGGGCAAGACACTTCACCCCAAATTGTTCCTGTGGGGATTGCCCACAGTATTGAGTATGTAAGTCGATTTGGATAAAAGCGTCTAACAAGTGACATGTAATGTAAATGTAATACATCAAAGCCACCCAACTCCAGTATAGATATGGATTCCCACTGTAGCATATCAATCAAATTGCCTAAATCCATTCCATACTCAATATTGCATTTCTTGTTTGTACCAGTTGAAGTGATCCTTCAGATAGCCATACATTTCACACAAATATCCTCTGTGATACCAACTTAAAGGCATTTGTTATTACTTTTAAAAAGGTCAATAGATCCAGATGTAGCCAGCAGTTCGCATTGAGATACATTGCTTTGCATGTAAAGCAGGGGGTGGATTGCAAGTAATTGCCTTATGTCAACACAGACAGGTGGAGAGTGGGGGGTCCTTATTTTGTGTTTTCTTACTGATATAAAAGCTTATGTTGAGAACACAATCATGTGTGGTGGGAAAGAGGATTCAATTTGTTTATTATCATATGTATTTTTTCCATTATTAGATTCCTTGTTATGGCTGTATCCTCAATCTGTTGCATTTCTATAACTATGACATTCTACTCATGGTTCACATCATAGACTGTGTATATATGCAGGTTTCCACTACCCCCATCGTACAGAAATAAAGTCAATAATCCTCAATACAAACAGAGGCCGTTTCTCAATCTCGAGGATGCTGGCTTGGTAGTCAGAAACGAAGAATAATGGAACAGGCTAGGCTGCGGCCACACGAGGACGAAAACGGCTAAACGCATAGGATTAACGCAAACGCAATCGCAAAAAAGGTTCCGTCCACACTAGAGATGTTAAGATTCACCGATTCGCATCGGTGCACCGGCATAAACGTTCACGATGCGAGTGCACCGGTTGAAAGAGTGCACATCGGCTACAGTTAGGGTTGAACTCGCGATGCATCGATTGCGTAGCGTCTTTGCATCGGTAAAAAACCGATTCAAAATCCCCTCATCTTGTCAACGCTCAGCAGAGACGATCTTTGATATTTGCTTCGCCACTACGGAGGCCGAGAGTCTCAGTTATCAACACACACGGAAGTTGAGGAGAAAGAGAAACACAGCGCACCGAAAAATACCTACAAATCAAACGTTTGGCAACACTTCGGATTGTTCAAGAAAGACGGTGTAATAATCCTTTATGCTATATAGTTGACCGCAGGTCATGGAGAGTAATAAGGTATCCGTAGACCTTTGTGTGAGGTATCTTTATTACTTAACAGGTAACAGCCATGATACATAGATCCGTCCAGAAGCGGGCTTGCATACACACAGTATCACTCCGCAGCCGCACGCCATCAGTAACGTCCTGATGGTATATGTGCGCGGCACTATATACTACAGACGGTCAACTTGAAAAATCGCTCGCAAATTGTTAACGATGCCGAGCCGCTTTAAAGTACACACGTAGTACGAGGAACTTAGCGACGCACATAAAGAGGCGACAAGGGGTCTGCGGCTGAAAAGAGAAACCTGAAAGTTAGACTATGAGTTAAATCACTCAGTGAGGTGTTCTGTCAGAGAGTGGTGTTTAGTTTACAGTAGCCTGTGACGGCCAATAATAATTTAAATGTCTTCCTCACTGTAAGCAGTTATGAAATACCTGTTTGTGAGAGGTTATTTGTATTCTTTATTGTTCCTATAGAACCCACTGCTTTCTGCTCACTGGATGAGTGTTCAGCACATCAGGCTGGCAGCTGTATGGGCATTGCACTATATATGGTAGCTGTTATTTGCACATTGTTAATCATGAGCAATGCATCCTTACATTGTTTAACTGTGAGGTGTTATACAATTGTACTGTAGCCTACTCTGGAGAGCTTTTAAAGGAAAACAAATAAACGGCATGATGGGATGTGCAGTACCAAATATGTAAAGCACTTTTTTGTTAATGTATGATTTGCTGCATATAAGGAATAAAACAAAAATCCTCTGTCGTACCATATTGAGGTATCATTATTTTTGCATCGGGTTGAATCGCATCGTATCGCACCGAATCGCATAATGTTAAATCAAATCGTATCGAACTGTATCGCCACAGGGGTGAATCGTATCGTATCGCATCGCCTGGTGTTTCAAATGTATCGTTAATGTATCGTATCCTGGCAACGTATCGAGATGCGCATCGCATCGGCCTCAGTGATGGAGATGCACATCCCTAGTCCACACGCAATAGTTTTCCGGATAGTGTCTGTCCACACGAGACAGCTCCGTTTAGCTCCAACCGCTGGAGAAGCTGCAGTACATATGCCGAGCCTGTACGTAACTTCCTCCACAAAAGCAGCGAAGAAGCATGGTTGTCATGGTTGCCCTTCTGTTTATTCTCCGCGGTGGGGGCCGAGGGAACAGGGCAGAGTTTTTCGCCAGACGTGTATTAAAGTTTAAATCTTCCGGACAAAATTATAAAAGTGCCGGTCAAAGGTCTTCTTTGTTATTTATTGAGCGTTAAAACAAATGAATAACGACTCTATATAATATAATAATAAAATACACGGAGCCTCTCTTTTTCCTCCCTCTCTTCGGACAGCGTCAGTGTCTGTCTCATGCAGCAGCTGATCCAGTAATGAGTGACCCGGCCGACAGTAAAAATAAACATATTTATAACTAGTTTAGGTAGTTTTAGAGGTAATTAAAATAGCTAAGGGTGATGATCTGACTTGAAGTGTGTGTTTTGCTGCAGCGGGAGGAGCTGCAGGTGAGCAGAGCTGCGTGTCTCCGTCCTGTCAGATTAGACTTCACTCGCGTTTAGGTCCATATTGAGATAAAGATAAATAATCTGAATTCAGTGTGCAGTTTACTTTGAGCGTTGCGTATGCCGTTCTATCCACCTTGGGACCCGTTATCGTTTCCTCAGTCGTTTAGTGCCGTATTCGGTCGTCCTCGTGTGGCCGAACGGTCTATATGACACTAAACAGTAACACAAACGACCGTTTTCATCCTCGTGTGGCTGCAGCCTTAACAAGTGTGCCACTCTCTCCAACGGTTTCAACATAAACTGTGCCGAAAATAAATACCTCACGATGTCTATCTAATTATGAACATGCTTTACTTTCACGGAACACATTTTTGGTGATAACAAACAAATGTAACAAAGTAACATATTTACCAACACATGTTCTACGCCACTACATACTTACATTTAAATGTGTGCTACGTCGGTTCAGCCATTCTCCGCAAGGGTTTTTGAAATTGGTCCGTGCGCAAAGCATTATGGGGATTTTAAGGACGTGAAGTCTACCCATGCCATGTGCAGCCCATAGACTGTATATATAAATGGACGTAGGGTCCGTGACGTCACCCATAGGATTCTGCAGAGTTGCCGTGAAGCCCTTAGTAGGCGGAGTCGGCCACTAACGGCTCGACAGTGACGTCAGAGTCGAACTCCCGCCTGCTCCAAATAAGGGCAAAGAGGCGGTGCTGAGGCGGGACAGGACGGGACCTGCTGCCACCGAGCGTGACGTTCCAGACCTAGCTCAGGTAAACTAACATGCTCTCAGTATTAAGCTAACAACCTATGCTAACAACCCAGCTTGCGGTAACTGCTCCTCGTTCCCGGCATATTCTGAAGGTAAGATACCCTGTAACTTTACAAAACTTGTCCTTTTGATTTAAATGTTTTTTAAGTGCTTCACCGTTTTTCAAATATAAATGTCATTTGTAACTAAACTTTGTAAACTAGCAGAGATATGTCCAGTGTTGCGTGAATTAAATGTGATTAATGAAATATGACTGTAGAAAAAGAAAGGTGCTTTTATATTGATTAAACCATGTTTATTTATTTCAGCATTAAGAAAAAAGAAGATGGCAACCTCCTCCACGCCAAACTGCACAACCTGTAAGTTGATGGTCCTGGCCTACTTTACATGACTTCAGATGGTTGACATTACACACAAACATACTATACATATACATGTGTGCACAATTGTAGATAAACAGCACACAGTATATAAATATATATATATATAAACTGTGTGCTGTTAATCTGTTTTTTGAGGTTTTGCTCTCTTGTTACTTTTAACCATACAGGTGTGATTTCATAGTTATTTTGTATGTTATTGTCAAAGGAACAAAATGAGCAACCCTTTATACTTAATTTGATATTCCTCATTATCTGAAGCATTTGTTACTCATTTATTTTCCTCCCATAGTGGATAATCGGAGACAGCTATGTCCGGCGTGGAGCCCAGAGAGCTACAGAGACCATCTGCAGCAACCTTGGCCTCGACCTGAGGGTATGCTGGTTCGGTTGGGGTGGACTGCGCTGGAGAGGTGTCCTCCCTTTCTTTTCCTACTCCCTGCGAGGAAGAGCAGTCCCGGATGTCCTCTTCATCCACTGTGGCGGCAATGACTTGGGGGATGTGCCCAGTGTTCAGTTGCTGAACCAGATGAAGGAGGACCTGCACCAGCTTCACCATCGGCACCCTGGCTTGAAGATCATGCTCTCCCAGAGGCGCTGCTGGAGGGCTGGTGCAAATCCTGTCAAAATTGACAAGGCCCGGAAGTTTGTTAACAGTGTTATGGCTACTTTTGTTCATACCCTAAATGGTGCCATTGTTGACCACTCCAACATTAGACATGACATGACAGTCCTGGGCTGCAGCTCTCCAGGCCCATGCTGGGCATGGCTGTCTGTCAAACCTTTTATTTTGTATTTGTTATGATGTTTTTTGATTTGTTAAAATAATTATGTATTTATGTAAATATTGAAAATAAATTACATTCATATTTTCACTTATTTTGTCTACTGCTTACTGAAAATGTTAGCTATCACATCCAAATGGGACTATCAAATGAAAGGATAAGCTTACCATACAATACAGAAAACATTACACATTAAGGCTCAACTCTTTTCCCAAGCCGGAGCAGTCTGAAAAGAGTCCCAAGTTTAAAAACACAAAATCTTGACAATACGCTGTCATTTATCAGTGACAATGCAAACAACAAGAAGGTCTCCCCTAATCCCATGTATTGTGGCATCAATGGCATAAGCATACCATAGAATGTAATTATGAAGTGCAATACCCACAATCTCTACAGGGTCGTAATGTCACAGAAGATAATACCTTTTAGAGAGTTTCTAAATTGTTCAGTATGCAGATAAATATTTGTTTTACAATAGAAATATTTTTCTCCATAAATGTTCCCACATGTTGTGAGCATCAACTTTAAATCTTTTGTCAACAAATAAAAAACATCTTAATTTCCTTTAGGACAACATTTTGTTTATAACACCACTACATTAACAATAAACATAGGAAAATGATAAATGTCAACATTTAAGATTGTGCTTTTACTCTTTATTTAATCAGATCTATTTGACATTGAAAATGTGATAAATACACATAGAAAGTTACATCTTGCATTTTATGAAAAGTAAAGGTTTCGAATCATTTTATGACTTAAGTACACTAGAAAATAAATTAAAGATGTGCAATTCAATTCAGTAATTAAAATGATATAACTTATGTACAGGGTTGGGAGGGCTACTTGCCAAAAACACAACCAGTAACTTAATGTGAGTATCAAGATATAAAAGTAATGTAACCTGATAACTTTATTTTTCTTTTGGATTACCTCAATATCAAATGCAATGCAAATAAACACAGGAGAGAAGAAATATTAATATGATTTTTTTACTTAAATGTATAATATAATACCATAAAGCAGATTCAGGCAGTAGGTGTATAGATTCACAATTAAAGGATTAGCCTACAGAACAGCACCGCTTCCAGAGAAGAGATACAATTTGATCATTTTACAACAAGCACTATATGCTCTTTTTAGGTTTTGAATAAGATTGTAATCCTGAGTTTCCCTATTATTAAAAAAAGTAAAACTAATCCGATTACATCTTTTCTTATGTAACTAAGGATTACACTTTCCTTTTTTTCTATACGATCTTGATTCGTGTTAGATGTAATGCATTACTGCCTAAGCCAATACAAGTCATCACTTTTGGAAAGTTGTCTCAAGTTATAAATGATGCCTTCAATCTCTTTCACGTGGAGAAGACATCACATTGGCCGAAGCGTTGCAACTTCCCTCAAGCGTCCTACATGAAAGAAAGATCACATGTTAGAAATGTATGCACAAACTATTCAGTATGACCCGTCTTAGTTTAAAGCCCAAGTGTAAGAGTGAACAGAGGCGGAGTCTGTTTGTTGGCTGCTGCTACCCAAACCAACATCGTCCTCACAAGCATTGGCTGTTGGAATGTCATTGTGCTCCACATGTGGAACAACAAAGGCTTCTTCAGGCGTGCCTTGTATCATAATGATATTGCTCAGATCAGCAGCAAGACTGTTTTCACCACTACCATGGTCGACATCTGCAACCTCCTCCTCCTTGCTGTTAACAGTCGAACTAGGAGTGTCACTTACCTCGTCATTGCTACTCACCTGCTTTTCCTTCTAGGCTGTTGTTCTTTGCCATTGGTGAAATAGAAAATGGTGGGCACTGCAGTGTTTTTCAGGCATCTCCTTCCCTAATACAAATAATAAACAAAAACACATAAAATAACTTGTTGAGGTCTGTAGATATTCAACTTTCTTTTGAATAATGTTGTTTTAAATGTAAGAGTGCATAATAAAAGACAATAGAGGGCCATCATGTTAACTATGCAGTTAATCCATTCAACAATTACGTGTTTCCAACATTCAGATTCAAAGGATTTATGTCATAGCACATAGGCTACAGTGTGGGAATGGCAATGAAAATCATCTGTCCCGAGCTCCTCCAACAATGCAACTTAGTTATATAAGACATAAAACAATAAAATAAATTCAAAATTAAATTAAGAATAATAAATTAGTGCAGGCAGAAATCTATATACTAGTGCTGGGGGGAAACGATTATTTCGAAAACGATTAATCGGGCGATTATTTGATCGATTAGTCGACTAATCTAACGATTATTTTTCTGTTGTTCAATTCATAAAAAACGTAATGTAAAAAAAAAATATCTCAGGGGATCTTAATATTTAAGAACCTATTAATGTGTTATACCAGATTAACGGAAATAATCTCAGCTAACTGACGATACAAACCATGTTTACCAAAACAAAACACAAGTCTCATAAGAAGCATCTAAATGACCCATGAGCGAAAAATGCTAACGGACATTGGCACAGAACTCAAGATAAAAGTACCCTTATTACTCATCGTAGCTGCACATACAAGATATCCGATTAAAGCTGAGACTCCACAGATTATGTAGGTATATAGCAGGGGTGCCCAACCTTTTTTGAACCGAGAGCTACTTTTAAAGTTGCCAGTCTGCCGAGATCTACCAGTCCAAATAGAGAGGTGTAGACATTACTGACAGCCTACTACCAGGTAAATACACACTACTTGTATAAAACTGACCTTTAATACTCCATAAAATACTGCAGATCCTTTATCTTACCTCTTTCTAATCTACACACATACAAGTATTTAACTGAAGTTACACAACAGTGTTGTTGATACAGAGTTGGAGTTTATTCACACGTCACGTACTACAGTGGGTAATGTTTTCAAGATACATTGAACAGTGCTGCCACATATGACACAGGGAAAAAAGAAAAGACTCTGAACCCTTTCTTTGCCATTATATAAAAATAGTGTTGCTACAAAAATATAAATGAGGCTTACTAATAAGACAACTCAGATATGAAGCTACACAGGAATCTGCTGCCAAAGTGCAATAAAAAAGACAAAATTAATAGAATCAAACCCTTTTTTTATAAGTATAAAAATAAATGCCTTTTAAAATAGGATGCAAGCAACACTAGTTTCTTAACCTGAATTGATAATAGACTATAATTAATTTAAGTTTGCATTCTTATACCATTTTGTACAATAATTATAATGAATAAGTTCAAACAAACTCAAATTTACAGCTGATTAATAACGGTATCTAACTTGAGTTTTTATTATATCAAAAACCTGTTGAAATGCTACTGTTATTTTTACTGTCCCCCAAAAAGCGCGTCAGCAGCCTCCAGGAATGCTTCTTTCACAACTTCGCCGTCTTTGAAAGACTTCATGTGTTTCGCAAGAACGTGACAGACACGATAAGATGATCTGGTAGCAGCCTTGCTCTTGTTGTTGGGCCTGGTGAAAATGGACTGCTGTGCATTTAGCTGTCCTTTCAGGCCCCTCCCCTTTTGGGAGCGTATAGGGCAGAATTAGGAGGGAATTCCGTCTCGTAGCGTTTGTGCACTGTTTTGAAATGCCGCTCCTAAATTACCCTTCTTCGATAAAGCCACGCTCGCATTGCAGATGAGACAGATGGACTTTGAATTGGAATAGATACAAAAATGATCATCCTCCCACTCGGAGTGAAAATTATATATTTTGGGCTTTTTTGCTTCAGCCATAATTGCGGTCTTGTTTGTGTGCAGACTATCACTCCTGTTGACACGGAGAACGTCAGCAATGCCCACTGCCCACCAGCCACGCCCCCACACATGGGGTCACGCCGGCCAATCACAAAGCTTTGGTGTGTTCAAGTGCATTATTCTGGCACGGGAAGATTATGTTATAGGACATTAACGATAAAACAGAATATTGTTGTTCTATTTTTAGACACATCTCGCCATCGACTGGGAATCTCCCCGCGATCGACCGGTCGATCGCGATCGACTGGTTGGGCACCCCTGGTATATAGTATCATCACTGAGTGATCCGGACTCGCGACAGGGGAAGCAAATACAGTCATCACAACACGTACCTTTACAGAGCTTCTAGGGAGATCGTCACACCACCGTAACTGTCAATCTGATCAAAAGACGTGTTCAATGGCATTAAAATGAGAAAAAACGCGGCTGAATCGGTTAATCCATAGGTTTTTAACGTCTATGTATAAAAAATGATTGAATTTATAATCCATAATTCCATTTTTATGTAAAAATCGGAGAGCAAATGCTATCTGCTAATGGTAGCCACCACAGCTAGCTGCCGCTTTAAATGTTCCAATATAGCCGTTGTGCTTGTGTGATATGCCAACTCCATTTGGCAAAGACTGCAAATGACAATATCTTTGCGTTTTGGACTAACTTTAAAATATTCCCATGCTTTTGAAGACCTAGGGTGAGATGTTTTCGTTTGAGGGCTTCGTGCGCAATCCTGTGAGGAGGAGGTGGTAGCCGTTTCAGTCTTCATTGTGTTTGAAGTGCGATTGCGAACTGCTTGTTGCTTTGGGTGACCCACGTGTGTGTAGCGACGCGTCGATGCGGAAATATGTCGTCGACGATATTTTGACTACAGCACTACTATATACACGTAAATATAATAAGACATATGCAAGAACAGAATGTAAAGATAAATATTGTATAGTATTTTTTACAGTGATAGCTGTTGAGATAAATAAGTTATAAGATGACAACAGATGAATGAATGTTGCTATTAAAATAATGTAAAAAAAGATAATATAATTAATCTGTTTTTAACATAGAGTATGTGGGGGAAATGTCAATTCTCTATCTATGATAAAGAGTCTTTGCATAAATTGAAGAGAAATGTGATGGTTTGCAAAAAAATCAATTTCTATGTTTCTTTACTTAACTGGCAAAATCTTAATTTGGCCTTTAATCAAAAGAACATTACTCATCACTGATGTGCAAGCTGTGCCATAACAATTATTTAGCATTGTATGATGTATAACATGTATTTAATTAGTAACAACAATTTACACTCACAAATGGAACCAAGTTATTATTATTTTTAAAGGATCTGTACCCATGAGTCCGTGCTGAAGGGATGACTCTCAAAGTGTTCACTGCACAGGCGAGAAGAAACGTTGGGGGTCCATTTATTCCTCCGGATGTTCAGCACCCACTGGTCCAGCCTGTCTGGATCACCTAAAGGAAACCTTTATTCAAAAATACATGAAAACCGACCCAAAGACAACAGGAGGGTTAATGCCATATTCACTTAATAACGCATGAACAACTTTTACAAATAGTTCTATATAGTCTGTGTTGGTAAATGTAATCAAGGTTGCACATTTCCTGCTGAAATACATGCGTGGGCCTACAGTACCAAGTTACTGCGTGGCACTTTGGTTTTGATAAAACAGTGTAGTTCCACTATATAAACGTTACATTCATAATCAAACGAGACAATATGCAAGATAAATAGCTATTTGTTGTTATTCTTAATGCGTGTCATTCACACGTTAAGAAAATAAAATAAGTACCGATACATAGCAGAACAATTGTGGCGATGTTCAGCTTAATAAGCCTTGTTCAACATCATTTCTTTAGCTCATACTATAGCAGGCTGCAGACGAACCAATTCCGCGTTTCGCTGCATTCCTTGATCTCCAGTTATAACGCCGGGCTCCGCCGCTGGCCGAAGCTAACGGAGCCGCAAAGGGCTAGCTACGGCTCCGGTTAGCTTCGGCGGCGGCCACCACTGGGATAATTGGGTCCCTTTTTAACATTTGCTCCCATTTAGCATTATGGGCGTCATAGCCATAGACTATAAAAGTCTTACCCAAGGCTGAATCATAAACTAAACTGTATATATATATATACACATGTATAAAGGGTTACGTCCTTAGCTGGCTAATAAGCTACATAACAAGCTAAGCTAACAAGCACACAAACACCTGCTAACGGGGTTAACATGTATAATATTATCATTTTACTCACCGAAAAAAGCTGAGAGTAGACTTCTTGGAAGTTCTGTTAGTACATTCAAGCGCACAGCACGACATCTTAATTGTCTGGTATATCACCACGAACACGGCTAAAGCTAAAGGGTCAAGTACAGTAACTACGACTAACTAACGTTGTAGCCTCTATGGTTGTAGCCTAGCAGAGTGGACAAGTTGCTATTAGCTGACAGTGAGGCATGTACGTGTCCATCAACGTGACCACGCCCTAATTAATGCAAAAACTTTAAGACCTAATATAAATAAAAGGGTCGTGTTAGAAAACAATTCACTCACAGATCCATAATCATGAAGGTGGAATCTAACTATATCGATAATAAAAATGTATGGAGCCAGGGATAGAAACATGTTTTTTTCTGCTGTAAAGTTGGGCATTTTAACATGGGGATCTATGGAAATTGCTCCTTTCTGCAGCCATCGCCTATCGGCCAATATATGAACTGCAGTGTGTGGCACTTCCGTATTGGCTTCCCGGCTGTTCCCCAGAGTTTGCCGCTTAGGTGCAGCCTCAACATTTCCCAAACCAAGGACGCGGCCTCGGTGGAATTCCAAGTATGCTGGAGATTGGAACAGTTCTTCGGCGGCACTCGATGTCGTAGCATCCTTGAAATATTGGCTTGGAAACCAGTATCCTCGAGATTGAGAAACGGCCAGAGTCTGGGCAGTAGTGGGCGGAGCTGTCATTTCAACGTGCCACCAGGTGCCACCCATATACCTGCTACAGAATCCTACCGAAGTAGTGCGTCGTGCTAGATGCCGATGTCACCACAGAAAGTCAGTATCAACCTCTATACTTGTGTGTACTGATATATAAAGTGCTTTCAATTACTTCCTACTGCAATTAACCAAATTCATAGAGGTTTTGTTTGGATTTTCTGAGTCTAAGGGGTGATAAAATCCCAGAGGGGATTGTTTTCATATTCTCATGTTATTGATCCCTTTTCTGACAAAAAATGTGTGAAAAGAACCAACTTCTACCAACTGTTTTTTGGTTTTTCATACACCTCACATCAATATTCATTGTGGCTTTTCTTCAGGATAACTCAATTTACTCTTTAAGAGCTTTATTTCCTTTCAATTAAAAATGGCACACATTTAGTATTCAAATTTGTATGATGTGAAAACAGGAGCAAAAGAAAAAACATATTATATTATGTTCTTGAGCTAATGATGAGTGTTTAAATATAATTTCACTTAAAGTTTATATTATGAGATAGAATACATTCATTATTTTTGTAAAATGATAGGCCTTCGTGTATTATAATACGTTATTTTACTGTGGGGTTGTTTGTGAATAAATGGCCAATTGCTAGGCACGTTATATTGAAATCTTGCATTAAATATTCCTTACAAGCCCTTATTTATTATATACAATAGAAAAGGGAATGCTTTCAGCCTTGTGCATGCTTGTGACTGCAAGTACTTGCAGTCACCATATATAAACACATATTTATAACTGAATATTAGTGAAAAGAAAGTAACCTCTCTAACCCCAGCTTTGGTTGCCATGCCCACAGCAGTAACGACTGTGGTTATTTAAGCTGATGCCTGCTGTTCTTTCCTCCTAAAATGATTGTATTGCTAATAATTACATCAGAAAGTGTATTACTGTCATGATTAGAGCGACAAATTGACGTCATTCGTCTGCCCCCATGACGGCATGAGATTTAGCCTATCTGTAAAATGTGAGTGGAGATGTAATGATTACAACCTACTTCTTGGAATCTGGAATCTTTGAAACGGAAAGAATAATTTTATTGAATATCTTTCTTCCACGAAAATATATTACATTAGCCTCAGGGTTGTTCATTTGGGGGGGGGGGACATGTCTCATTGTTTCTATTTTATGTATAAGTGTCTACTTATGGAAAATGTATAAAAGCAATATTGTAATGATGAACCATCACTCCATCATTACAATATTTGTATTTATGTTTGCCATTACACCCATACAATCAGTACAGAAAGGGTGTAACGTGAACTGAATTGTATCTATATCAGTCTGTGAAGGGTACCATTATCCATCTACTGTACCAGCCACATTTACATGACACCAAGGACCAAGTTGTAATAGGGCAAATTCTGAAAACCTCTGAAAATGCCTTGATAACTTGCTTCAAATTGATTTGATACGCTGATGTTCAAACTGGTTTTCAACCTCCCTAAGTTCTCCCATGCTACCTTTCACAGTGGCTGACCAAATCCACACAGCTTCTTATTTCTGTGAATTTATCAGGCCCTTCCCCTGCATACACGAGATGGATAACCCGTAAACTCCAGGACTTGCATTTCGCTATGTATCGGCCTGCTTCTCCCTCACTGCAGGTGGGTCTGAGGTACCCCTCAACAAAAACACACCCGTTTGCTATCATGGCTCTGAAATGGTGGAAAAAGCTCCCCATTGTTATCAAGATAGCAGAAAGTGTACACATCTTCTGTTGCAAACTGAAAACCCACCTGTATCAACTAACCCCTTAGCCAATAATAACAAATACGCTAATTTCTCACTTAAGTTTGTCTTATTGAAAGCTAATATACTCGCAGGATTCTTGCTTTTCTGATCTTTATGGTTGAATGCACTTTGTAAGTCTCTTTGGATAAAAGAGTCAGCTAAATGTAATTTAAACAAAGATATTTACTTGTTGTGCTGCTCGTCATCTAAAAGCTTTTTGACATCCAGCATTTAATTCAACTGAGATGAAGAATAGCAGTGTATTTTCTTACGTCAATTCAACAGAAAGTATCATGTGTAGGGGCTTATCCAGAACTCGCTAGCATCCACATCAATATCACCACATGACTCCTTCAATATCGCCACATGCTTCTATGGCGTTTGCATTTATACACATCATATTGCCAATCCAATAACATTGTCCATACTTGTGGCCTATTTATATTGCTCAACCTTTAAGTGCAGGTGAGCTTTTATGCAAGTGACTACAGTATGTGTGCAACCAAAGAAGGGCATTAATAGGAAATAATATTGTTTTGTATTTTTGCTGGTAAAGTAAAGATTGATATTTCTCCCTTCATCAAATTGACAGCTCAAAGACAGCAAACAGAGATGCTAATGCAGACAACACCACAGGCAAATACAGATATTGATTAACAACCCACAAACACAATTACTTGCAGTCACCAGTCATCCATGCACAAGGCTGAAAGCATTCCCTTTTCTCCCCGGTAACCATTGTATGTAATAAGGGCTTGTATGGAATATTTAATGCAAGATTTCAATATAACGTGCCTAGCATTTATTCACAAATAACCCTACAGTAAAATAACGTACAAATTATAATACATGAAGGCCTATCATTTTACAAAAATAATAAATGTATTCTATCTCATCTGAGAACAGAAATGTAGGACTCTAAAAAAGAAAAAAAAGTTATAAAAAAGGACAGCACTTGTATTATCTTTACTTTCTTACTAGAACATTTCCATTAGCCTTGAACAATATATTTTTCTCTACAACCCTTTAAACAAAGACTCTCAAATTGTTATGCTAATCCAGAGATCAGTATGACACTTCCAAGTAGAAGTGAAGCGTGGGGTAATATTTGTATAATATGTATAACTCTTGGGAAAAGTGTGAACTGTTTTCACTGGCAATTTTCACACATAGAGGTGTGAATATCTCTTGGATAAACGCGGAGAAGGTGCAAGTTAAAGATGCTTAAGGCTATATTTACCAGGGTCAACAGTTCAGTTATCCCTGAGTGGGTATAAAAGACTCTTAAAACTTCAAGACATGAAGGTAATTCACAATATTCTGTTTGTACATAGCATTTCAACCTATTTCAAGTGCTTGACGAAGTTGTAACTTCAAAATGATGCCGATATTTGGCCAAGTGCTTGATAGATAAGAAACTGTTCTACATCAATAAAAAAGGCACATGTAATCCATGCCAAACCCCATGCACTGAGATGCACCCACACAGTCATTATATTAATTGTTGGACAATGGCCTGGTTTTCACCATAAATCCCCCCGGGTAAGATATTAGTCCCATTCTATCTTATCTTTAATTGACTGATTAAGATTTGCTGTTGCAAGTATAGCCTAATTTAGTTTTTTTAATGTACTTGGGGTGTGATTCATACAATGATGTAACTAGAGATGACTTCATTTTATGTAATTATCTTTTATAGATCAAGTGTCCAAGTGCTCTGGGTGTATAAATATGCATGCCTGGGTGTGCACGTGTGTTTTTAAGGGATGAGCAAAATGTGACTTGAAACGATTGTTGAATTGGCAATGGTTGGGTTTCTGTGCGTGTGCGTGCATGTGTGTGCGTGTTTGTGTGTGTGTGTCTGTCTGGTGGGGGGGGCATACATGTGTCAGGGTGGAGGAGATTACGTGTGCCACTGTGTACCGTACTGTGTACCGTACTGTGTAGTCAATTGTCCATGTGGCAGGTTAATCCATGTATAATAGGTGTCAGATGCTGCATCGCACTGAATTAATATGAGGGCTGTCAGAAAAGAGAGCACACAAATAGCTCAGTCTTTTAAAAATTCAGTGCACGTACAAAAGGGAGCTGGAAAAACTGTTAAAAGGTGGTTTTTTTTTTCTCTACTGGAAGTTATCGCTGACTGGACAAACATGGATGAGAAATACATGTCCAAACTGTCCCCGACAGTTGATTTCTGGGCAGGGATTTACCTGGTGATAGTTGGTGAGTACAATACGTAATTTCCTTTTCTATATCCATAGTGACTTGTCTCATAGAATTAATAACTTGAGCTCGCAAATAATTATTTTGAGGCTTCTCTTTCAAATGTCAGTAAGGATTAAGCTTAAACCCATGAATGACTTGTGAGAGAGAAGCACTTAAGACTTTAAATGTAGATTTGTTTGCTTTAATTCTCATTCCTGTAACTTTGAGACGGATAAGGAAACAACAGGGCATGACTGTGTTGATACAGGATGTTTTTTGTTCCCTTTTTTTTTGTTTTTTTTCAACAGCATACAGTTATTCTATAAGAGCATGTATCAAAATTAGGTAAACAAATCTTCACTTTATAGAAAAATAGGTAGAGTAGCAATGTAAATACAGCTTATCACCAGGGAAAATAAAATCCCACAGAGACAGAATAAGTAAAAAAAAAAAAATAGAAAACCAGTCAGCTAAAACAAAAATGTCAATAATAAACAATAAATGTCGACACAGGATATTAAACATGGGATTTGAGTGGACATTTCTCTTCTGAGCAAATTACATTATTGATTTTTTACACCAACAAGTCAAGATTGTTAGCCCCTGATCTCTATCTGACTCATTTGACATGAAGCAACAAATACCGCATCCCATCTTTTATTTTCTTAAAAAACAGCTGCATAGTGCACACTTGAAGTAAATTAAAGTTTTTAAAATAAATGCTTACCTATTAAATAGCTCTGCATTGCATTAAAGAAAACATGTCCTGCATCCAAGCTTTTCCCTATTGTTTTCATTTTATTTATTTTCATGCTAAAGAACAAACCCTTTGTGTGATTTTTGTATTAACTTGAAGGCAATTGTCTTTCCTTTTTAAAAAGGGTCCTTCAATGAGAGTTGCTTCGCTGCAGGCTAATTAACCTGAAATACATTTACGCGGTGTAACCCCGCACCATACGTGAAAGCAAAACATCGGACACTCTCACAGAGATGTACAGTAATTAAAGAAGTGCACCTTAATGAGGTAAAAAAATTAATAAGATTATCATTTTGCATTTCCCTTTGTATGGTGGGTGTTTTGGCAGGTGGGGTGTGTAGCCCCTCCTCCTACACACATGGAGCTCAGAAGTGGAGTGTAGCAAGACAGAGGAGAGTTAACCAGCTGCACCTGTTGTGTTGCTGTGCATGAAAGTTTCACTGAAAAAAAATGCTGTGCGTTACTGTACAGACATCAATCTTTACAATTAGGACTGTAACACGTAACACATGCATTTTGACAATTGAATAAACATACGAGTAATTTTCTTTCAAAAAAATTGAAAAATGTGGTGTTCGCAGCATCTGTTCTCAGTTTAATATCCATTTTTAATTAGAAGTTCAAATCTTTTGTTGTGGACTGACAATCAAATTACATTTAAAGAAATCATCTTTTACTTTGAGAAACTGTGATGGATGTTTCTCACTATTTTGTAAAACGTTAAAGACCAAACGATTACATCTAGAGAAATCAATTATTTAAAATTATCGATAATCAATATATTGGTCAGTTGTAGCCTTACTCTTTGTTTGTCATACACAATCCAAACTGGACACCATCTACTGCTTTGGTGATATTGAATGTAAGGAATGAGTGACTGATTCAAGTGCTCCTACATCTCTTTGTGCCCTCACATGGAACAGTGTTTGTCTGTAAATGTGGGAGTGTGTTATGTTTACCTCCTATACGGACAGTTCCATGACCTTGTCACCTGCTGGTGTCACTTTGCATTGCCCGCACATGTCTGACTCACGTACCTGGACTTGGTCAGCTGGGATGCCATCTGTCTTGGTGTTGATGTCATGAAGTAAACCACAATAGATAATCCAGGTTCCAGGTAGAGCATCAGTCCTCAGGCCATTGTTGGGAGATCTAGGGTAAGATAGGGATCAACTGTCACTAGGGACATACATTCACTCAGCAAATGGATTTACCTCAAATGTCCATCCATGTTTTATATGAATCAAGAAACTCAAAACATACTGTCTGGGTAAAGTCAAAGAGATCCAAAATCAAAGCTCTTTTAAACTTTGGTACATTGCTCTGGTTTTAGTCAGTCTAAAGTGACTGGATTAAAAATGTGAAGAAATTACATCATGAAATATCCTCGTTAAAGATTCAGTAGCTGTTCGCTCCCTGTTAATAACTTCACGCACCACCAACTGTGAAAAACCACCACCTGTATAGATCACAATCCCTACAGGTGGTGCGGTGTTACAATAACGTTAGTCATACAAACACAGGACCTGTCATATACTGTAAGATAAAAGCCACATGCTGTTCAGGAGGTCCGTGTACTTTTTGTCAGTTTGATTTTCCGTTTGAACCAAAAGCCAAAAAACGAGAATACCAGCCTTTTTTCGTTTTTGTTGTCTAAATAAAAAAACGGATAACGAGAAAACCTAATTAAAAGAAGTCCGTGTACGCTTTGTTATACAGATAAATAAACCAATGATCATATTTTTAACAGACTCAAAATCTGATAACATTTAACAACATTCAGTGCAATTAATTTTTCAAAATGGATTTATTTAACACAAAAACATAATAACATATAGTTCATAGTCTTGTGAGGTAAAGTAGAATCTGCCTGAAGGATTTAACAGGAACAAACATATGGTGCAGGTTGGTTAATAGGGCTATGATATGAACTAAAATAAAAGATGGAGGAGAACAACATTTTAAATAGTGTGGTTAAAGCTGCAATGATAGATTATATTCAATATGAATTCTCAGAGCATTTTTTTTAATGAGAAAAATGTGATTATTTGTGGCCTATTACAGCTTTTTGCAATTGCCAAGACATAAACTGGTGCTTTTGGCACAATTATTGAAACCACAAACTCAAGTGTCAAACACTAAAGCTTCCCGAAACACAAAAGACATAATGTGTCCCCCAAATAGCAGCATTAAGCCAGCACACAGCTGGGCCACATCAACTAATCAGCTGCTCAATGACACCATGTGCTCTGAGCACTACACAAACTTTTAACCAAATGTTCTAAAAATAACCCGTTGGACGAACCACCATTTGTTCTGACCTGGCTCAAAAGGCCGAGGAGACACACAATGACCCTTTCTCATTTCTCTAACTGCCCTCCTCGACTCCCCTCCTCGACTCCTATCCTCGAGACTTAGTCCCGCCTACAGGAGATGCGAGCCGTTAGTTACATTCATGGGCGGTGCCAGAGATTTTCTGTTGGGGGTGCTGTGGGGTAGCTTGCCGGTTCATAGAGGTTGCTCAAACATGTAGCATTTCCCATTAATTAATATTGAAGTTAAAAGCATCAATCTGGAGCAACGTGAAGAGATCTATGGATACATCTCTCAACACCCATATGAAACAAAACTATTAATCCAAGGTGTCTGTGTCACTTTGAAATTATTTCTGATAATCCATCTTCCTATTTATGTCTGTAACGGAGATTTCATATTAGCTGCTACGACAGTATATGACAGCTTCCGGTTTTGGGCACATGGCTACGCATCACTCATTCACCAATGGGGAATGTTTAGATAGATTTTAGGAACGTCCCCTCGATTCTATTGGCTCGCCTCTAACGGTAAAAAGAGGTGTCAATCATCAAAATCGACCAAGGGGGGCCATATGAAAAATGCACCCAAATGACCCCAGAAGTGTTTTTTTTTTCCAAATCTCTCTAAAAAGATCAAATGTCCCTTATTTTGCAACTTTAAGGGTTGTCTAAAGAAGCAGACTTGATCCCGAACTGGAGGCACATAAGAAACTGAGGTTACGTACTGTAACCCAGCTTTTATGAGTATAGGCGCAGCCCTCTAAGGCTATCGCTATTGGGTAATCCCACTGCACGTGTGCAGCACTGACAGACTTAATCCACGCCCACCTATGACGTGGGCCCCACCTCCGGCCTCACTTCCGTATAAATAGGAAGAAGGCCCGTCCAACTGGTCCCACACAAACAGCTTTTCTTCAGCTATTCGCGGAGCCAGTGGGGCCCGAACCTTAGAGGGCTGCGCCTATACTCATAGAAGCTGGGTTACAGCACGTAACCTCAGTGCTATTTCGTATGAGGCTTCGCCCTCTAAGGCTATCGCTATTGGGTTAAGGGTGAAGCAGGATGTAGTCCACGCCCCACTGGTCCATCCGTAACCAGAGGCACAAAACCCATCTACTCAATTAATAACCCATGCGAAAAAGAAAGGAGCATCACAGTCCCTGGAAATATAGCATTATTCCAAATGAATATTCTCTTTAAGGGAATGAAGGTGAATACCCGTCGTTTAAAAAAAGTAGAGATAAACAAATCCCACTTGTTAAACCTATAAAAGAGGGGCAAAAGGGGCAGTTCTCTGAATGCCGATAGGCAGGAGAGAGGGCACGCCGTTTAGTCCCTGACATTACTCAATCTGACAGAACACTCAGTACTGAATGTGTAAGAGAGGAATGGGAGACATCCCTCAAATAAAAACGAATAAAAGAACAGGGGGAAGACCAAGATGCAGCATTGCAAATGTCTTCCACTGTCATTCCTCCATGCAACGCCATAGAGGTTGAAATTCCTCTGGTGCCGTGCGCTTTGATGTTTTGATGAGACTTGCGCAACGTGGCTGTGCGTGCAATAACATGACAGCACACGTACGGGACAGAGGAGATGAGATGTGGCTTCTTCCTCTGATGTGTGAGGAGGAGGGAAGAAACCATCCAAAGTGATCCCTCTCGATCTAAAAGAGCTTGTGATCATCTTAAGCCGGGTTAGGGCGCAAAACAGCTGAGCTGCCATCTCCTTGGATCTGGAGACCTGACGGAGCCACAGAGAGAGCAGACGCATCACTCACCCTTTAGCTGATGTGAGAGCCAAGAGCAGAGCTACTTTGGCTGACAAGAACTTCAGGGGAACCTGATCTAAAGGTTCAAATGGAGCCTTACTCAGTGCGCGTAACACTAAGCCAACACCCCATTGAGGCGCCAAAGCGCGTGACACATGTCTGAGTCTCTGTGCTCCCCGTAGAAAACGTGTTGTCAGAGGGTGACTACACACCGTGCTGACACCAAACCTATACGTGGCAAGATGAAATGGCAGCAGCATATGTTTTTACCGTGCTATAAGCCAATTCCTGTCCAGCAACAGCTGGAGGAACGACAGCACGAGGCAGGGGGGCCAACGGGGTCCAGGCTTTTCCCTACACACCCCACGGAACGCTGTCCATTTGGCTGTTTAGGATGTGTGTTCAGCAGCTGCGCTGATCGAACACCTCCCTGGCGATTTATGTAGTGTGTAGTAGGCACGATATCTGGGACAGAGGGAAAAAACAGTGCTGCCTGCTAACCGACAGGTTAGGAGCATCAGGTTAATCGTCAAGCCTTGCTGTCTAATAACCGCCTGGTTAAATACAGCTGGAGCGAGGCAGCCACAGCCGGTCGTAATTCATATGTCGGCTAACCCTGAGCCCCGCCCTGTCTCCCCCGTCCGGAGGAGAGGGAGAATGGGGTCAGGGGGAAATGTTTGCTTTCTAGTAAACAGCTCTGAAAAGAGCTTGTGCCTGTACAGTGCTTCTGCAACGGAGTGCTGAAGAAAAATGGGAGCAGTTGGACGGGCCTTCTTCCTATTTATACGGAAGTGAGGCCGGAGGTGGGGCCCACGTCATAGGTGGGCGTGGATTAAGTCTGTCAGTGCTGCACACGTGCAGTGGGATTACCCAATAGCGATAGCCTTAGAGGGCGAAGCCTCATACGAAATAGAACAGCGTTTGTTTGTGATTGATGTTGTTGTGACTCGACAGATATGTTTGGTTTAGTTATGTTTTTATTTTGAAAGTAATCTTTCCTGTCATTTCAGATCCCACAGTTCCTGCCTTTGTGTGTTTCCCGCCCGTGAGATTGCTTGGCCCTGCCCTGATTGTTTTCACCTGTGCCCATCCCCCTCACCTATATATAGCCCTGGGGTTTCTTTGTTCCTTTGTCAGTTCGTTATGTTTCATGTCGTGAGCACCCAGGCCTTTTGACTCCTGATACGTACCTTGTGATTTAGACCTTTTGTCAAGTGAGTTTTTGTGTTGCTGTACAACTTTGTTTTGGCTTTTTATCTACTTTCTATTTTTTGTGAAAGTACGATTTAGTTTGTGATTAAAGAACATTCTATTTTTGGACATCTGTCTCCGAATCCTGCTTTTGGGTCCTGCGTCCTGTATCTCGGTTCATAACAGATGTTCATTGCTAATGGATGGTCCTGGCTCTCTTTGCTCTAAGTGTTGTTTCACACAAATGCAACAGATTATTTCCTGCCTAAAGCAACTGATGAGTTTAAGCAGACAGTCCTTTGGAGACAATCCACCCTATTATTTGTCATTTCATCATTGAACAATGGTTGAAGGCAAATAAATGAGTGATTTTTGTATAAAGAGACCCACAAGCATCCACACAAGGAGACCTCTGCAAACACAGCATCCCAACAATCAGTTGTTTCTCTTTTTTTAGATCATTCTGCAGAAGCATCTTTCTTTAGTTTGTTGACATACATTTTTTTTTACAAAACCTGCAGACATCAGGGGACTCCGAGAGAAGACAATCATTAATAAAAAGTAATAATTAACAGATGTTTTGGAGTAGAACGTAAGTGCCCCGCAGGAGACTGAGCATACCAAAGTTGGTATCTTTAAGTCATAGTTGGTTGTTGCTGTTGCAGGATGAGCAACACCGCAACTGACAAACAGAATAACAAAAAAGGAGATGCAGAGATGCAGAGATGCAGAGCCCAGCAATGTTATGTTCAGCAGGTGAGGACCCAAAAGCAGACAACCTCAGAGAGATAAGAGAAGGATTATTGTCAGAGTTTTTCATGAAATAAGGAACAAAGGGTGTATTAAACGGTTTTACAACAATTACTCAGATTTATTGTACAGCACAGTGTGTACCTTAACTATGACATTTGAAATGTTGTTGAAATGTTGCAGATTCACAAGACATCATTATTTGTAGAAAAAAGTCCCAATCTAACAAGAAAAATGTACATGTATGCAATACCAATGCATAGACTGACTATCATTGCATTAGCTGTTTATAGTTTATATTCCATGTGTATGGGGCATTTAGAGCATCAAAATGCAGAATGACTCCAACCACGGTGTTGTTATAAATAAATATTATAATCAATACAACAGGGGTTTTAAAAAATAATAGAATAAAAAACGTAAAACACATAGTACAAACAGCGATACAAATATACATAATAATGCAAGTTTTATGTCGTTTGATGGGATGAAGAGTAAGACAACAAGCCTTTTTAGAGACAGAGGGGAGAGAGTGTTCATCACCCTGATGATGTGTAAGGGATTTACCCGCTCTGGCGGAGCATGCTGGGAGGCTCCAGTATCTCTGTACAGTAACTTAGAGACTGTGTGAGGGATGGATGGGGGCACACTCAATTGCTAGTGGCTTTGTTGGTATTGTAAATGTCCAAGAGGAAAGAAGTGAGGCACCAGTGATCTCCCAAGCCGCATTTACTTTGCGCTGTAGGGTCCTGCGGTTGAAGGAGATGCAGCTCCAAAACCACATAGTAATGCAGCTGGTCATAATGCACTACTAGATGATGCCTCCGTAGAGGCGGCACATGATGGCTTTAGGGAGAGGATGTTATCTTTTGCACCACAAACTCCTGACCTGATGCCTGGTTTTATTGTAATGGTGACGGAAAGTTCATTAATAAGGAATGAATGCAGAGCACTTGTGTCTAGATAGCTCAGGGAGTCGAGCCAATTAGTACTACTCAGGGACAAAAACCTTGCAGGCCTTTCCACAATTTATAAGGTCTGCTTTATAATTAAACATGTCATCGAAAAAAATTATGTCAATCAAAGTGTCATAAGCGTGTGTAATGGAAATATGTTATATAAAGCAGGCTGAACCCAGAATACATCAACCAATCTTTCTAATGGAGGAGACATTATTAGGAGACACATATTATCCAAGCAGCAATTCTGAATTAATGGTAAATTCTATTTTAAGACTCTAATGCTCTGTAAGCACTTTGCTTAAAGAGTAGATGTATTCTGCAATATGTCACATAATATTTCAGAAGATAAGAATAGCTACATTTTTGTTGAAGCAAGTAATCAGATCATCCACTTTTTATTATGAATACCTGATGATAATGAATGAATAACCAAAGTGTTTGAATTGATAGGTTCCAATTAATTCTTTGATGGTTTTTGTTTGTTTGTTTGTAGCCTTTATTTAACCAGGTGAAAGCCCCTTGAGATCAAAAGATCTCTTTTTCAAGGGTGACCGGCTGCAGCCATATTCATGATGACATTCTGTAGTAAGCCCAGGCACCTATTATTAGCCCCGGCCCACATACAAGAAAGATATTGTGAAATGAGGCAAACAGATAGAAAATACTTTTTTTAAATTCATAACCTTGTTTATGTCACATTCATGGTCTCAAGCATGGTGAAATATACATGAAAAGGGCGAAACGTGACTGTTTCAACGCTTAACGTGAGCTTAACCAATACATCAGTCTCTTCCACACTAAAAATTAACACAGCTCATCTTGTTTGTTAATAGTCGTATTAGCTTCCTGTGGAAAAAAAAGGTGTTATTTTAAAGACATCATATTTGTACAATCAAAACAGACTTTTTTTTTTAATGTATGTTCAATTAAATTATTATTAATAATTGTTAACTCTACTACTTGGTTAATTCCATAAAACTTACAGTTATAGTTGGAAAAATAAACAAAAAGACCAAATAACAACAGCAGGGACAGAATTTGCAAAATTCTGAAATCTGACGGCCGATTAATAAAATGACACTTCACGTTTGGCATTGGTCTATAGTTCACTTTGGACATCTGTGTGTTGACTATGACACTAACCAGGAGCTATATTGTAGTGTTTGTTTGTTAGATTAACAAGAAGGAACAGACAGGGGTGAATTGTCTTTTACGATTCTGCCGCTTTGGATTTTTGAAAAATGTAGAAAGACTATACCTTTGATTGACAATCCATCAGACAGCTTGACTTCTACAGTATGTACTCGTATGTGAGACTGAGGGCAGACTAGACACTATAGAGACTCACTATCGACTATAGAGGTACAGGAGGTAGTACAAAAAAGGACAGACAGGGGGTAGCATGCTCATTTCAGTAGATAAATAATAATATGTAGACATCTATGTCAACGCTGTATCTCTTCATCTTCTGATGAAAATGTCTGAATGTTTAAGTCTACATTTCTGGCCATATCTTGCATGATTAAGTACCAAAGTTTTTGTTCTAAAATGACACTTTTCATTTTTCTGTGTCCTATTCTCCACTGCAGCTGTCCTGTCAGTCTTTGGGAACGGGGTGGTTCTGGTAAGAGCAGCCGGTCGTTTCGCCCTACTCAAATCTCCCGAGCTTCTGACAGTGAACCTGGCTCTGACAGACATCGGCATGGCCCTCAGCATGTATCCTCTGTCCATTTATTCGTGTTTTAACCATGCCTGGATTGGAGGTGACAGATCATGCCTCTACTACGGCCTGATGGGCATGATCTTCAGCATTACCAGCATCATGACTCTGGCTGTGATGGGGATGATCAGGTTCATGGTAGCAGGAAGTCCCCCGAAAACAGGTGATGTATTTTCCCATGGGGTAAATTCAAAGACCAGAGCAGTTTTTAATGAAAACCAGTTGCGACTAGCTGGAAGCCTCCCCATTCCTTCTCACTTAAGGTCTGGGCTGAACATATCTAGACATAACGTATCTAGAAATATCGACAGCCCGGGGACATGGGGCGAAGGTTGTGGACTTCGCTCATTGTGAACCTAAAAAGCATATTAGGATAACTATTTAATGAGAAAAACCAGTCAATCAATTTTAGTAGGGCAGGGGAATTTGTGCAGGCGCTTAAATTATAAAAAAACTGCCTCATAAAGCACGTTGGATAACCCATTGGGAACATTTTAGGGATAGGTATATCGCCCAAGGACACGCACTACATCAAAGAGTTAAGAAAGATTTTATCTTCTGGAACCTAAACTTTTAGCTTTAAACCTTCCAGATTATCATGAACCTTACAAGTGTATTGGTAGGGATTACTGAGGCAGAGATGACAGTGATTTATCCATCAGAACCTGAGTGATCTGTGCACCCACGATTTATTAATCTGCTGAATGGCCTCCCGGTAGAATTGTTGCTAAACTTTTTTTCTGGGGGTTGCTTTTATCCCTCCACTTACCGAGAGTTTCATCATTATAGGCAGTTGAAAAGCATAATCTGCTTCATAATTGTTCAAACTAATTGATTAAATGATATTGACACAGATGTTGTCTCCAATTAATGGTATCCAGCATGGGCTATTCTGTAAGGACCATACCTGCAGGAAATAATCTTGCTGTCAAATTAAATGTTTATGTTTCTCATGTCTAACCTAGAAGACACCAAATAAATGTGTAAATCCAGTTTGTTCAGTCTGTTTTGTTTTGTAGATATGGGAACCCATGAGACCTAGTTGCTTGAGTCAGTTAGGCAACAGCCTCACAACCTCTAAATGTTGTAACAGCCTGCCTCTCTGTATTAGTCTGGGTGTTTACAAAAGTACAGAATAAGCATGGGAAAGCAAACACCAGAATAAAATTAGCCATCCACAGTTAGCCAACCACAATTATACCATAGATAATCCTTACTCAAATACCATAAAGCCTTTTAAGTCAACACGATGACGTACATTTTTGTTCAGAACAAGCTGGCAGAATAATTATCTGGAAAGATTAGGCAATGCTGGTTTGTTTTGTTGGCTTGTATTTAAACAATAGCTAAAGAAATGTTTATTTGAATATGTGCGGCCACCTGCTCTCCAGGAACGAGAGGAAAAGACTACTTACTTAGACCAGATTGGCCAACCCCTACACACTTACTCAATGGCCTGACACTTACACATCCAAAAGAGAAACCAAGTGTGAATATTAAAGCAGCACTAAGGGTGTATAACTTTTTGTATGACTATAACTTAAACCAAAAAAAGAGAGAAAAACTCATAAAAAAGAGACTCTTATAATAACGCAGGTCGCGACACAGTGATGGAAAGAAACAGCAGCCATAAGCTTAATGCTGCAGCAATGGTTAGCAGAGGGGTAACATTTTCCTGCCTCCAGTATTCCCTTTGTTCTAACTCCAGCAAACACTGTGACATGATCATGACGTCAGCAGTAAATGGGTCTATTTAAGAATGCATTACTAAAGTAGCTGATCAAAAAAAGTCAGTGTTGGTCATGTGTAATGTCCTCTTTTCTGGTAAAGGCCCTTTGAGGCTAATTCTGAAACGAATGAATTAAAGATGATGTAATGAATGAACGTTGAACCATACCGTAAGAACAATCGAACGGCAACTTTCTTAAGGAAGCATTGCATATTTTAGGCAAGAAAAGGTCGTGTGGTTTTAGTCATAAACTGTAATCAGCTGACAGCTGCTGTTCATCATCATTTACAGGTTTGAACCTGGTTTGAACACAACAAATAACAACCGAATATGGACAGAACAGGTGAATAAGGTAGAACAATTTCATTATAGATATCATATCATATACCATGAAATGCTCCAGTTGATTGTTTACGTTATTGGATTTTTTGAAATGTTTGTTTGTTTGTATAGCCTTTATCCAGGTAAAAATCCCATTGAGATCAACGACTCTTTTACAAGGGAGACCTGCCGCACATTTGTTACACATGTAACAGAAAACAAAAAAGGACACATACAACATAATGACAGGGGTATAATTTACAAACCTATTCACAAAGACAGGTACCAGGGGCCTATACTACGAAGCTGGTTCAACCTAACCTGGATATGTTTGAGTTAGCCGGTTGGCCTAATCCAAAACATACGCGCTCTCGCTAAACGGTACTACGACGCTGGTTATGAAGTGGATCGCTCAAGCCAGCCGTGTCCTATCTAGTTAGCTGCGCGTTCACATGAAAGGGGTGGTATTTGGAGCATTCGACCAATCACAAACATGGAGAAGCGTACTGACAGCGCAGCGTCATACTTCCTGAATGAAAAGTCAACTATAATATTAGACATATGAAGAAGTTAAATTAAATATCCATGACTTAAACACTTTATCCAGGATCAAAGCCACATAGCTGCACCTGCAAGGTGAATACAGCTGGGAAATGTGTTTGAATGCGTACATTAACAGGTTTATGATATCACTGCCCCGTCTCTAAGACACGATCTGACTTTAATTACATTTGACTCGAGAGTGTTTCGTCAACTTAATGTGTTGCTTAAAATAATACTTCTGCATACAGTATGTGTCACTGTGAGTGTTGCACGGCCAGATACGGCTCAGCTGACTCAGATAAGGAGATATATGATACATTATGAAGTGATATGCCGCGGACTGTACTTAATGTTACTCTTACTCTTTTCTGTATTTCCTTTCTCCTGTAATATGACTTGATCGCTTTAAACTCCGCACACTGAGCTCTGATTGGTCAGCAGGCAGTGCTTTCACTGAGTTGAGCTCTTAGCCTGCAACCTAACCTGGGGGGTATACGGCGAAGCAGGATTTTCGCTTAGCCGGCTAAATTCAGGGAAAACTCCGGCTTTCCGGTCATCCGAAGCTGGTTCTCTTTTTAGCAGGCTAGATCTCCATGGTAATATATGCTAAGCAGCTAACCTGGTCGGGACCAGGTTAGGTTGCAGGCTAAGAGCTCAACTCAGTGAAAGCACCGCCTGCTGACCAATCAGAGCTCAGTGTGCGGAGTTTAAAGCGATCAAGTCATATTACAGGAGAAAGGAAATACATAAAAACTGCCGTCGCAGGAAAGACGGCCGGCAAAAATCACCGACTGTGTGAACGTGAACATTAATAGAATATCACCTCCATCTTCAGAGCAATCTGACTATTATAACATTAGCGTTAAGAAAATATCGGTCACAACATAAGTAGCCGGATCAGAGTACATTAAGTACAGTCCGCGGCATATCACTTCATAATGTATCATATATCTCCTTATCTGAGTCAGCTGAGCCGTATCTGGCCGTGCAACACTCACAGTGTCACATAGGCCTATGTATGCAGAAGTATTATTTTAAGCAACACATAAGTTGACGAAACACTCGAGACAAATGTAATTGAAGTCAGATCGTGTTTTAGACGGGCAGTGATATCATAAACCTGTTAATGTACGCATTCAAACACTTTTTCTTTTGCCAGCTGTATTCACCTTGCAGGTGTAGCTATGTGGCTTTTATCCTGGATAAAGTGTTTAAGTCATGGATGTTTAAAGTTTAACTTCTTCATTTTTGACTAGTATTAAAGTTCACTTTTCATTCAGGAAGTATGACGCTGCGCTGTCAGTACGCTTCTCCATGTTTGTGATTGGTGGAATGCTCCAAATACCACCCCTTTCATGTGAACGCGCACCTAACTAGATAGGACACGGCTGGCTTGAGCGATCCACTTGATAACCCGCGTCGTAGTACAGTTTAGCGAGAGCGCGTATGTTTTGGATTAGGCCAACCGGCTAACTCAAACATATCCAGGATAGGTTGAACCAGGTTCGTAGTATACGCCCCTGGTCCCGACCAGGTTAGCCGCTAAGCATAAGTTACCAATCCATGGAGATCTAGCCTGCTAAAAAGAGAACCAGCTTCATAGGACCGGAAAGCCGGAGTTTTCCCTGAATTTAGCCGGCTAAGCGAAAATCCTGCTTCGTAGTATACCCCCCTGGAGTATCAAATATCAATTCCTCAAGCTGTGCTTTAAAATGATGCAGGGGAACCAAAATGCTAATTTTTAATATTTGTTGCAGTGTTCCAAGCTAGAGGAGCTGCGCACATAACAGTTGTAGTGCCTAAAACAGTCCTAGCACTTGGTACATGTAATACAAAACACATCCTGGGACCTTAGGCAATAGCTACTTGTGACTCTCTGTGATATCAGTGAGCAGATGTAAGGTGGTAGTTTACCCAGCATGGCTTTATAAATGAACATGTAGAAATGACTTAGCCTCCGAACAGTAAGTGATGGCAGACTTGCCCTGGCATACAGGGTACAGTGATGAGTGCTTTACAGTTTGTAACAAATCTCAGTGCACTGTGATAGGCGGCATGTTATATTTGATATGCAAATTAAGGCATGATATAACTTCTTGTGAATTTAAGATAAATCTACAGACAGATATAGACAATGTAAAATAAACACCTAAATATTAGCTCTTACAAAATTAAGACACAAGACAGTATTAGGTTAGTTGAAAGCAATAATATTAAGTTGAACCTATTTAAACGTAATATTATTGCTTTCAACTGCTGTGAAATCAGTGCAGATATATTTCCTTGATAATAAAATAACATAATAAAGATGAAATACAAAAAAATAAAAACCTACATAATAGCCTGCCACGATAATTGAGACAACTGGGAATACAAATAAAGCTCGGAACTATGATGACTTAATGTTCCTATACAGCAGGGGTCGGCAACAGTCGTCCGTCCGTCCGTCAGTCCGACTGACGGACAACTTCTCACTTCAAAAAAGAAGAAGAAATCTAGACCACAAAAATAATTAAACAAGCGAGTACCTGTTTTTCCTGGCCAAGGACAGGTTCCTTGAACACAACACGAGCGTAACGTGTCTTCACGTGGTATATGTCTCGTCTGAAAGGAGTGCTGACAGAGAGCACCGGAACGCCGCTCCAGCTCTTCAAATATTGCAGTACCCATAAAGAGCCGTACACATGCCGCAGTGTTTGCGTGGCTGTGTCTTTAGTTGTAAGCACAGTGGCGATCTGTTGTTATTAGCATCTGGTTAGCTAGCTATGCTAACGAATTTAAAGAGCTTTTCGACAACCAGGTGGAAGAGAGCTCTCTCCTGAGAGGCTCAAATAACCTCAACTCAGTGAGGTTAAGGCACCTTGATATGATCATTATAGTTATTAATGAGACTAAATGAAAGGTATAAAATACTATATGACAGTAACAAAAAAGTTGTTAAAAATTCAAGAATAGAGTTTAAAAGGGGAGTGATTTGTAAAATATCCAAAAAGAAAAATACGCTTACAGTTCTGTTTCATATGGGTGTTGAGAGATGTATCCATATAACATGCTCCAAGCGGCACAAAACTTCACAGGTTTGATAAAGATGCGGCCCTAAACACATCTAAGCATATTATGGGGTGTCATCAAATGCCGTTGCCATGGCGACAGATCACTCGCCATCAAACACAATGTTTGTGTTACTGCTGCAACTCCCATGTACGTTGTCCGATCGACCTGAAACTTCCCACGTTTGCCAACGGCCGAGTCCTCCAGACATCTGCCTGACGTCGACGTGTGGACAACAGCCTGCGGAGCGTCGAAGACCCGCTCAACGCTGCTTGCAGCTTTCATTATTATTATTATTATTATTATTATTATTATTATTATTATTATTATTATTATTATTATACTGACAGGTATCAGGGGCCTGTACTACGAAGCTGGTTCAACCTAACCTGGATATGTTTGAGTTAGCCGGTTGGCCTAATCCAAAACATACGCGCTCTCGCTAAACGGTCCTCCGACGCGGGTTATCAAGTGGATCGCTCAAGCCAGCCGTGTCCTATCTAGTTAGGTGCGCGTTCACATGAAAGGGGTGGTATCTGGAGCATTCGACCAATCACAAACATGGAGAAGCATACTGACAGCGCAGCGTCATACTTCCCGAATGAAAAGTGAACTTTAATATTAGACATATGAAGAAGTTAAACTTTAAACATGACTTAAACACTTTATCCAGGATCAAAGCCACATAGCTGCACCTGCAAGGTGAATACAGCTGGTAACAGAAAGAGTGTTGGAATGCGTACATTAACAGGTTTATGATATCACTGCCCCGTCTAAAACACGATCTGACTTCAATTACATTTGACTCAAGGGTTTCGTCAACTTAATGTGTTGCTTAAAATAATACTTCTGCATCCAGTCTGTGACGCTGTGAGTGTTGCACGGCCAGATACGGCTCAGCTGACTCAGATCAGGAGATATATGATACATTATGAAGTGATATGCCGCGGACTGTACTTAATGTTACTCTGATCCGGTTACTTGTGTTGTGGCAGATATTTAAGTAAGCTTTCTTAACGCTAATGTTATAATAGTCAGATTGCTCTGAAGATGGAGGTGATATTCTATTCATGTTCACGTTCACACAGTCGGTGATTTTTGCCGGCCGTCTTTCCTGCGACGGCAGTTTTTCTGTATTTCCTTTCTCCTGTAATATGACTTGATCGCTTTAAACTCCGCACACTGAGCTCTGATTGGTCAGCAGCCGGTGCTTTCACTGAGTTGAGCTCTTAGCCTGCAACCTAACCTGGGGCCTATACTACGAACCTGGTTCAACCTAACCTGGATATGTTTGAGTTAGCCGGTTGGCCTAATCCAAAACATACGCGCTCTCGCTAAACTGTACTACGACGCTGGTTATCAAGTAGTGATGGGTCGTTCGCGAACGATTCGTTCTTTTTAAACGAATCTTTGAAGTGAACGAGACGAACTGATTCCTTCCACAAAACGATTTGTTTGTTTGAGTCGCCGCTAAAGAGAAGCTCTTGTTCGCGAACGACGAACTTAAAGAACTGGCGGAAACAGTTCAGAACTGTTTCTTACCAGTGTAGCTACTGTAATCAGAGCCCTCTCACCTGAGCTCCGACACACACACACACACACACACACACACACACACGCACACACGCACACACAGGAGCGGGACATCCTCCTCAACCTGTCCGCAATAAAGAGGACGGATACCTGAACCGTAGCGTCCAGGTATCCGGGATCAGCGTTGTATTCTCCTCCCCCTGTCGGCCCTAAAAGCTTCAGATGGTGGATACCTGAGCTCCATAGCGTCCCGCTAATGTGAAACACACACACACAGCGTTAGCGGGACATTCTCCTCCCCCTGTCGGCACTTTAAGCTTCAGAGGGCGGATAGCTGGGCTCCGTAGCGTCCAGCTAGCTTAACCGCTAGCTTAGCGATAAATACACACAGCGTTGTATTCTCCTCCCCCTGTCGGCCCTAAAAGCTTCAGATGGTGGATACCTGAGCTCCATAGCGTCCCCCTAATGTGAAATACACACACACAGCGTTAGCGGGACATTCTCCTCTCCCTGTCGGCCCTAAAAGCTTCAGAGGGCGGATAGCTGGGCTCCGTAGCGTCCCACTAGCTTAGCCGCTAGCTAAAGGTAAACATAGATGGGTACATACTATAGAATATGAATAAATCGTCACCGATGTCGAGGATATATTTTTGTATTCACTTTGAACTCGGCCAAATTGAGTTTAATGCTTTGGGATTTAAGCACATAGTCCATGCATGGGTTTGAAAGTATAACGTGCTAGCCTGCTGTATCGTATAGTCAGGCACACATTTATGAGATTTAACAATGGCCAATTATATTTCTTAAATAATATGTAGCCTATTCCCAGAGCATAACTCATGGGGCAACAAGGTGAGGTGTAAAATGTGTTTTAATATCATAAATGTTACGCCAGCAAACTTCTTGTACGGACTTCGGCAGTAGTGAAGACTCACTGAACTAATTAAGTACAAAGACGAATCGTTCGCGAACGTGCAAATCACCAGAAGCTGTTCGCGAACCGGTGAACGAATCAGTGAACGAATCTTTCAAGTGAACTGAATTAAAAGATTCGTGTCCCCGAAGGGAATCGGAATTCCCATCACTATTATCAAGTGGATCGCTCAAGCCAGCCGTGTCCTATCTAGTTAGGTGCGCGTTCACATGAAAGGGGTGGTATTTGGAGCATTCGACCAATCACAAACATGGAGAAGCGTACTGACAGCGCAGCGTCATACTTCCTGAATGAAAAGTGAACTTTAATACGAGTCAAAAATGAAGAAGTTAAACTTTAAACATCCATGACTTAAACACTTTATCCAGGATAAAAGCCACATAGCTGCACCTTTAAGGTGAACACAGCTGGAAAAAGAAAAAGTGTTTGAATGCGTACATTAACAGGTTCATGATATCACTGCCCGTCTAACACACGATCTGACTTCAATTACATTTGTCTCGAGTGTTTCGTCAACTTATGTGTTGCTTAAAATAATACTTCTGCATACAGTCTGTGACACTGTGAGTGTTGCACGGCCAGATACGGCTCAGCTGACTCAGATAAGGAGATATTATGATACATTATGAAGTGATATGCCGCGGACTGTACTTAATGTACTCTGATCCGGTTACTTATGTTGTGGCAGATATTTAAGTAAGCTTTCTTAACGCTAATGTTATAATAGTCAGATTGCTCTGAAGATGGAGGTGATATTCTATTCATGTTCACGTTCACACAGTCGGTGATTTTTGCCGGCCGTCTTTCCTGCGACGGCAGTTTTTCTGTATTTCCTTTCTCCTGTAATATGACTTGATCGCTTTAAACTCCGCACACTGAGCTCTGATTGGTCAGCAGGCGGTGCTTTCACTGAGTTGATCTCTTAGCCTGCAACCTAACCTGGGGCCTATACTGCGAACCTGGTTCAACCTAACCTGGATATGTTTGAGTTAGCCGGTTGGCCTAATCCAAAACATACGCGCTCTCGCTAAACTGTACTACGACGCTGGTTATCAAGTGGATCGCTCAAGCCAGCCGTGCCCTATCTAGTTAGGTGCGCGTTCACATGAAAGAGGTGGTATTTGGAGCATTCGACCAATCACAAACATGGAGAAGCGCACTGACAGCGCAGCGTCATACTTCCTGAATGAAAAGTGAACTTTAATACTAGTCAAAAATGAAGAAGTTAAACTTTAAACATCCATGACTTAAACACTTTATCCAGGATCAAAGCCACATAGCTGCACCTGCAAGGTGAATACAGCTGGTAAAAGAAAAAGTGTTTGAATGCGTACATTAACAGGTTTATGATCACTGCCCCGTCTAAAACACGATCTGACTTCAATTACATTTGTCTCGAGTGTTTCGTCAACTTATGTGTTGCTTAAAATAATACTTCTGCATACAGTCTGTGACACTGTGAGTGTTGCACGGCCAGATACGGCTCAGCTGACTCAGATAAGGAGAGATATGATACATTATGAAGTGATATGCCGCGGACTGTACTTAATGTACTCTGATCCGGTTACTTATGTTGTGGCCGATATTTAAGTAAGCTTTCTTAACGCTAATGTTATAATAGTCAGATTGCTCTGAAGATGGGAGGTGATATTCTATTAATGTTCACGTTCACACAGTCGGTGATTTTTGCCGGCCGTCTTTCCTGCGACGGCAGTTTTTATGTATTTCCTTTCTCCTGTAATATGACTTGATCGCTTTAAACTCCGCACACTGAGCTCTGATTAGTCAGCAGGCGGTGCTTTCACTGAGTTGAGCTCTTAGCCTGCAACCTAACCTGGTCCCGACCAGGTTAGCTGCTTAGCATATATTACCATGGAGATCTAGCCTGCTAAAAAGAGAACCAGCTTCGGATGACCGGAAAGCCGGAGTTTTCCCTGAATTTAGCCGGCTAAGCGAAAATCCTGCTTCGCAGTATACCCCCCTGATCTTGCTGTGTAAAATAATCTTCCTGAGAGGTGTCACCTGTGATATTTAAATTACATTTGCATGAATGCAGATGCTGCTTTAATGTTGTTGTCTTTTTGATACAGTTAAACATGGCATATTCATAAGCTGTAAAAAATAAATGGGAAGGCGTGACTTAAATTGACAGCATGATTACACCCGGCTGTCAAATTTAAATAATGAAACCATTTGAAAACACTTAGTAAATGTTAGTTTTAGATGTGTCAGGTGTTGATTAGAGTGTTGTTTGTCTGACAAAATAAAGCTGATATAGCCAGAGGGGAAAGTGTCAAAAGTATGTTAATGCATTATTTTAATATGATGGATGTGGACTGAACGTTATTTTGAAAACATGGTGGCCTTTTCTGGATAGGTGTCATCTAAAAACATCAGAAGGAACCTTCAGGTTAAGGTAAAAACCCTTGTGAAACTTTTGGTTATCCAAGATGGTAAAAAAGCAAGAACAAACACACTCATAGGTAATAATAATAATAAATTGGATTTATATAGCGCTTTTATAGTACCCAAAGACGCTTAGGTAAGTGTTTTTTTCTTCCATTTGTGGTCAAAACAATGTCCATGACTGTAAGTATTCAAGGGACCCTGTGGAGCTGTCAATGTAAACACAAGTGTTTTTGTTTACAGACCACAGAACCACAACATGATTATCCTTAACCCTCTGGAGTCGGTGGACGTAATAATAATAAATAAAGGTGCGCATAATTTTACGTAATTAATCATATATTTTCGATTATAAGGAGTAGAAACATGATTCAGATATCCGCGGAATCGCTGGAAGGGTAGCTTTCCAGCAGTATCTCCTGTGAGACTGTAACCAGGGCACAACAGCCAATATGGCCGCTCAAAGCAGCTTGACTTTACACTGTGTGGGATTGGTGGATTCGTGTGTCCGTCAAGGAAATCTCAGCCGGCAGACATCATGGTCTGAAATGACCAATGGACATCGAGAAATCACTAAGGACCTACCCACCAAGTAAAAAAAACATAAACCACGTGTCTCCCATCAGTTTACGTCAGTGTGGAGAGAGAGAGAGAGAGAGAGAGAGAGAGAGAGAGAGAGAGAGAGAGACAGAGAGAGAGAGACAGAGAAAATGGCTAAAAAAAAGTTGCCGACTTCACTCGAGATTTTTTTCGCTAGCAGCAGTGAAGATAGAGCCTCAGATGTTCATAACCTGAAGTCTTCGACTCTTCTGAAGAAGAAGAACACAAAGACAACAACAAGGATCCATTTGGACATGGGTAAGTGTAAATATTACAGTAATAGATAGTGTACTGGCAATGTGTGGGGAATACCGCGAAAATGAACAATAGGTTTATTGATATATATTTGTTATCGATAGTCATGAACTTTTTCTTGGGACAAAATAGACTCCATTAGCAAACGTTTACTCTGTGTTAATGTTATTTTGGTGTGTAAAAGTGAGATTACATGTGTAGATGATTAAATTAATCATTTATTCGTCCCACAACGGAGACATTTACAGTGATATGTTTTTGCCATCGATTATTTTATCATACTGTTCTGTACAGATGAGACTGTCATAGATTTATTTATGTGTGCCTGTTATTATTTTACCGTCCTGTACAGATGAGACTTTGTCATAGATTTATTTATGTGTGCCTTTATTATTTTACCGTCCTGTACAGATGAGACTTTGTAATCAGATGTAGCCTATGTATATGTGTGTCTGTGATTTTATACTGAATGTAAAGTAACTGGAAATACGTGTGTGTGTGTGTGTGTGTGTGTGTGTGTGTGTGTGTGTGTGTGTGTGTGTGTGTGTGTGTGTGTGAGATCGAGAGAGACTCCTTTTCCAACCTCCCAAACTTTCTTTTTATGTGTGCATTGTTATTTGTGCTTGAGCAACATTTTACTTGAACTTTATTTCAATGAAATTAGTTGTAATTATTGTCTTGTTTCACAGCTGTCTGGGCCTAGTGGCCCACAGGCGGCGTTTATCCAGCAGCCACAACATCCATCTGTGCCGGCCCCCAGGTCAAGATCTACTGTGGCTCAAGGGCCTTCACGAGAGCCATCACTACCAAGGACCAGCAGACCAGCATCACTACAGCTGCCTCCACCTCCATCTGCGGCTGCCACCAGGTCAAGATACACCTCAGCACAAAGGCTCCACCACAGCCATCACCTTCAACCCAGCCAGCAAGGAGGTCTCGTGGAGGTCTCGTATAGCACTTGTACACCCCACCTACACAGCAGCCCATGCACCATCACCCCCACCTACACAGCAGCCAGACCCACTGTCTTGGAAGACAGACAAAGACCTTGACACTGTCTTGACATTTATAATGAATAGTTGGTTGAAAGTTCTGATGTTCAATATTGTAAATAGTTAGATTTTCCAGTTTCTTATATTTATATAAATAGTTGGTTGAAAAAAACATATTTATAATAAATTGTTGGTTGAAAAAAAGGTTGAATGCTCAATTTGTATTATATCACATGAACCTTGGTATGTAATATGAAGTCATTATTCAGTCCTAATGTATCTCAGTCCCTGCTGTGGTGAAAATAGAGTGATAAACACTTGTTTTACTCAAAATTCGAATTAAAATTTTTTTCATTTTAGACATGAATTACACATTTATATACAGTGTAATTCAAATATTTCACTGCTTTTGTGATCCTAAGACTTTGGTAACCAAATCTAAAACACCAAAACATTTCGATCACATGAGTAAATTTGTGTTTTCACAAGAGTTTTGAAGATTTTCCGAAAATCGGATGTAACATTTTAAGCTTTTGAGCCACTTATCTCATCAAACAGTGCTCTAAGGTGAGTAATTTGCATATATAGCAATACCAGAGATTGTCCTGAACATTTTGATATTTAACAAATGGGGTGTCATATGAGAAGAAATACATTTAAAAGGGGATTTAAGAAAACATCAAAAATTCGAGGAAATACCCTTAGACTCCAGAGGGTTGTGTTGCTCTTAAATTGCACCAGATTGATGCTTTTAACTTCAATATTTAAAAAAAATAAAATCTTCCCGGTGGAGCATGCCCCCGGACCCCCCTAGAGGAGGTTAGGCCCCCCCCCCCCCACTTAAATCATGTTCACATTAGGGGTTTCATAACTACCAATATTTACTAGTCGACACGTTTTTCAAAATAGCAGTCGACTAGTCGTTACGTCATAATAAAGACACACAAAGAGAGGTGTACAACTGTATTTTATATTGGAACTCATACAGTTACATTAAACACTGCATTTTAATTTGTGTTACATGGCTGAGTAAATAACAAACAGTAACTGGACTTAGTAATTAACAAACAGTAACTGGACTCACCAAAATCGACAGCAAAAAACTCTGTTTACTGAAATACCATGTAAATCCAGTGCGCAACACTTTACTCGCTGTCCTCCACGATAACGTCCACCTTTCCAGATTTTTGGTTTGCGTTGAGGAACACCAACGCATCGACATGTGAGGGAAGGAGGCTTGACCGATTTCGGGTGACAGTGTTGCCTGCCAGGGAAAAAACCCTCTCACTCGGGGGCGCCTGTGGCTGGAATAGCCAGGTAGCTCCTCGAAAGCTTGGCTAAACGGGGGACGCGGTGCGCGTTTTCTGCCCACCACTCCAGTGGGTTATTCACTGTGGGGATATGCAGTGTCCGCTGGCAGTAATCCCGTAGCTCATCATCCGCATCACTGTAGACCCGTTTTATTTTGCTGCTCGTCTGCCTCTGTCCTGTGCTGACGCCGGTCCGTTGCTCACTGGTGCTAGCATTACTGCTAGTGCTAGCTGTCGGCAGCGGGTGTCTCATCTTCAGATGGTTGCGCATAGCAGATGTATTTGTGTTGTACTTCAGTACAGCTGTACACAACTGACACTTCACTGTGGAGTTGGTTACATCTTTGTTGAAGTACTGCCATACATAAGAATGTCGGAGGTGTTTTGGAGCATTCTGCAGCACCTCGTTTACCTCCATTTTTTTCACGACTAGTTGACTAGGGCCTACAGCGCCGACTAGTGGTAAAGGTAGTCGACTAGTCGATTAGTTGGTGAAACCCCTAGTTCACATGGATAGCATACTAAATACATTTGCACACATCTTGTGTCCATATCTTTCTGTTTTGGTGGTCATGCCACACCGTGCACATGCATGCATACGTGAGTCATGGTGAGATATCTGGATTAAGAGGTTGCTTTTTCTTTGCACAGCATGAAAGAAAGGCCAAATGAATGGGCTGTGATTTTAGTTTTTTTAAGCAGAGGTTGAGTTCAATCATTTGTACGACCCTCGGAGGATGTTGGAAAAATTGAAAGTTAAAAGGTTCCCCACCCCAGCTGTAAATAATAATAAAAACCCTTGATTTTTAACTTAACATCTCTGTCTCCTATTGATCTGAGTATATTATAAAGAACAGCCAGTTAATTGAAGCATTATAGCGCAGGCCTTTGTCAGATGGTATATTACGCTGTTTTTTTTCTGCTTCGAATAGTTCTCTCTTTTTTCACCTACCTGTGTTTGCATCACTGTAACCAATGAGCACCTGCATGTGTATGAGAATGGCCCTGACACCATTTCAGCCCAGATTTACAAACTCCTGGCAGGACAAGCTCAAGCTCAATTCTCGCACTGAATTTAAAAAAAGTGAGTGAGGGACTGCAATATAAGAGGGAAAGAAAGAGAAACTTTAAAACTGTTCAATTGTTATGATGTGTAAAGACTGATATTGTTCTATAATCGTCTGAAACTGTTAAGTCATGATGTGAAATGGTTAACAAAGAAAAAGGGAAACTCAAGCTGCTGCTACACTTTATTTTATTTATCTAAAATTAAGCACTTTAAGATGCACATATTTTTAAAAGCTATTTTATTTCTTTTCTCTATTTTATTTGTAAATGCAGCCCGAGAGGAACATAACACATATCCACAGTATTTAACCCTTGTGTGGTGTTCGGGTCAAATTGACCCGATTTCCATTTTCAATTAATACAAAAAAATATAAGGATATTTTCGTTCAACCTGAAACTCAATGGCCGGGGCTTATTTATTGTGAAGGACATGTGGAATTGTTTTTATTTTTTTCCACTTATGAAAAAATGCCCATCCGCATTTATGTCCTTCATAAGAGGTTCGGGTCAATCTGACCCGGATACAATAATAGGACAGACAGACAGAGAAAAACACAAACCACACACACACGCACGCACGCGCGCGCGCGCACACACACACACACACACACACACACACACACACACACACACACACACACACACACACACACACACACACAATTGTATGTCCAGGGGGCATGCTACCCAGGGAAGATTTTTTTTTTTTAAATATTGAAGTTAAAAGCATCAATCTGGTGCAATTTAAGAGCAACATTAAGAGATATGGATACATCTCTCAACACCCATATGAAACAGAACTGTAAGCATATTTTTCTTTTTGGATATTTTACAAATCACTCCCCTTTTAAACTCTATTCTTGAATTTTTAACAACTTTTTTGTTACTTTCATATAGTATTTTATACCCGTTTTTCATTTAGTCTTATTAATAACTATAATGATCATATCAAGGTGTGCCTTAACCTCACTGAGCTGAGGTTATTTGAGCCTCTCAGGAGAGAGCTCTCTTCCACCTGGTTGTAGAAAAGCTCTTTAAATTCGTTAGCATAGCTAGCTAACCAGATGCTAATAACAACAGATCGCCACTGTGCTTACAACTAAAGACACAGCCACGCAAACACTGCGGCATGTGTACGGCTCCTTATGGGTACTGCAATATTTGAAGAGCCGGAGCGGCGTTCCGGTGCTCTCTGTCAGCACTCCTTTCAGACGAGACATATACCACGTGAAGACACCTTACGCTCGTGTTGTGTTCAAGGAACCTGTCCTTGGCCAGGAAAAAACAGGTCACTTGTTTAATTATTTTTGTGGTCTAGATTTCGGCCCATTCCCAAACCGTCCCCTACACCCTACACCTCCGTTTGCGCGTTCACGCGGAGGGTCTCATCTAGAGACTCTGCACCGTGCTCTGATGCTGCTGCTTTGCTTTATGAACGTGGACAACAGAGAAACATATTCTTCATGACCAAAGTTGGAATTGAAATAAAAAAGGAAAGTGAAACTTCTGCTCGTCACCCTCTCCCTCTGGTCCACATTAATACAAATGATCCCAATACGTATGATTGTATGAACTAAAGATCTTAAAATCAATACAAATGTATTTATTATAAACGTTAGTCCTTAACATCTATCACTGTGTATATCACCATTCAAACATCTTTTAAAAGTTGAACAAACTCCACACAGCTCAGTAAAGACTGAGATGTTGACTTTATTTGATCATTTCAGTAAAAACTAACGTTCATATTTCTCTTTTTGATTATAATACTGATGAACGTTTAAAACAAAGCACTTTGGCAACTTACCACATATGTTTTAAAATGCTTAATAAGCACCGTAACTTTCATGATATAATTTCTCGGTCATAATCGGTTGTTTCCGTGAACGGCCGACTGTTGAGTCACGGCAAATGCTGCGGCTGCAATGCATTGTGGGGCAGCATTTTCGCTTCTCCTGTCGGTAAGGGAGGTCCAGTGGTTCCTAAGCTAAAGGAGGTTATAAAGGAAGTTTGAAACCTCCTTTTCTTTCATTCTCATCATTCTAGAGAATTCGAACGGCACTTATCATGGCTGCCACTGAGGGACTTCCGGGTCATTTCACTCCTTTAGGAAGGCTCCTAAGCTAAATGGACTATTCAACTTCAGCCCCGGTCTCTACCTGACCGGAGTCACGCTGTGTGTGTCCGTCAGGAAACACGCTGTTTACAAGTAGTTCCAGCAAACATCCACTGATAAATTGCGATGTTAACAACCTCATGATAACCTCATATGTTTTTAACTTAGGATCATACCTGTGTTTAGTCTAGAAAAAGGTAAATGTGTGCATTTTATTATAAAGTTGTGTATATTTACAGACCGTTGCAAAAACTAAGAAGCTTATAAACATCAGGTTTAAAACTAAAGAGTTTTGCAAAAAAGATTAAAGATGTTTGGAGTTTTATTTGAGTTATTAATTTACATTTTTTGTCAAAGAGATGCTGATTTGAAACCGTTGTTACATACAGTTACGACATTTCCTGTTTCTGCTGGAGAGAGGCAGTATTTATACCCTTAACCCTTAATGGAGGGAACTTCATTCAGCTGCGAGTGTGGTTACAGACGGAGTTCACTCCATCACGGATGTGTAGGGTCGACGGGGTGATTTGGGATTGGGCCTAAATGAAGTACATTTTTTGTACACGTTTTTTTTTCTATTACCACACTTGTAGCTTGAATTAGCATTAGTTGATTGGCATGCTAACCTTAGCTAAACATTACCCATTATTTATTTTAATTTGATTTTAAGAAAACCACTATTGCAAATGCATAGTAGAAAGCCTAGTTTTGAATAACATTTTCATATGAAAAGAAAAAAAGAAAACCTAAAAATAAATATATTCCAGAATGTATCGTCCATTATTACACAGCTTATTTGAAACAGACCGCTGCTAAGGACAATCTGATCAAGGGACTCTGCAGTCATATCAATCCACAGAAAGAAGTCTGGTCAATATAATGTCAGCTGTGGCCCAAAAACAGTAAGAAAAAAATCTGAAAACACTGTGGAATACTTTCCATTTATGTTTTTGTTGTCGTTGAGAGCACAACACTTTGGATATTATGTCTAAACTGTCGCCGGTAAAAAGAACAAGAAAACAACGCAAGACAAGGAAAGAGGTTGAAGACTCAGAGAGCTGTACCAAAGACAAATCAGCAGTAGAAGATAGAAAGTAAACACTAAAGAGAACACAGTATGAACTCCCTTTATGGCTGTGTTTAAAGACTGGTTAATGGAAATGAACATGTGAACAGATTTCGGCAGTTAAAGTGCAGAAAGCTGCCATAATTTAAAGGTCCCATGACATGGCCATTTCTACTGATCATAATTTCATTGTTGAGGTCTACTAGAATAGATTTACATTGTTCAATGTACCACTATCACATTGGTTTCTCATACAGCATCTCTGTATAGTATGTGTATTCACTCTCTGTCCTAAACGGCTTGTTGGAGATCCTGCCCCCCCCCTTCCCTATGAGCCCACTGTGCTCTGATTGGTCAGCTCGCCCACTCTGTTCTGATGAGTCCACCACCGTTACAGCGGAACATCAGTGATTATGTGTTAGCTACTGTACAATGGTGTTAGCAACCAGAAAATGACACCAGTAATGACAAACAGATGAGAATGCTGCGGTCTGGGTGCCGTGTTGGTGGGACATTGCCGGGCTCGCTGCTCCGCCCTTTGAGGCTTGAGGAGCGGACAGTGTGAGCTGGGTTACTGGTGTAGTTTTTTCTGGTTGCTGCGTGGGGTCTGCGAGACAGCGAGACACCGTGGAACTCAGCCTGAGCACACACACACACACACACACACACACACACACAACACACACACACACACACACAACACACACACAACACACACACACACACACACACAGAGACACACACACACACACACACACACACACACACACACACACACACACACACACACACACACACACACAACAGAGACACACACACACACACACACACACACCACACACACACCACACACACACACACACACACACACACACACCACACACACACACACACACACACACACACTCACACAGACAGGCTGAGTGAGTGTGTGTGTGCGAAGATCCGCGCAGCACCGTGGCTGAGAAAAGATAAGGCTGAGTGTGCGCGCGTGCGTGCGGAGCTCCGCGGATTGGTCTATTTGGACCAATTGGTCCATTTGGTCGGCGTTACGCCACTATACTCAGGAAGAATAAAATGGAAAAAGAGAAATCTCCAACGAGGCGTTCTGGGGCAGCATAGACAGGTATTTTCTGTGTTAGAGTTTTACTCGCTACAGGGTGTACTTTGAGGGTTTGTGACTTTGCAGACCGTTTACATGCAGAAAAACCTAGATAACACACAAGGGGACGGGTAATAACTGGAAAAGCATGTCATGGGACCTTTAAAGTTACGTTGCAGTCGCCGCAGTTTCAGCTGTTGCTAGGCAGAATGTGTTATTTTCTCTTTAATGACCGGCTCACTTCAAATGATCCCTTGCATATTGACATTCTTGTTCTGGCAATGTATGTAAAAATAATCAGCTCACCACATGACTGCTGATACTTCCACAGCTCCATCCCAACAATCTCATTCTTATGTGCTTAGCATTGTTAGCATTAGCATTGTTGTTTTAACTAAGACCTAATGTTCTGTTTGTGTGGGGATTAGCTCTCCCGGAATCCTCTTTATGGTCAGATTCTTTAATCTCAAAGAGCAGGAATGTTTCCCATAAAATAGATTTGTCTCTGATTGAACTAAATTATAATGGTTCTGCAGCGCCTACACCTCAGCAGGTAACAGACTCCTCACTACTAATTGAATATATGTTTGTCCACAGGTGTCAAATTCCAAAGGAGAACCATTGGTTTTGTGATCAGTGGGATCTGGCTGTATTCCGGGCTGTGGGCGGTGCTCCCTCTGATGGGATGGGGCAGCTACGGGCCAGAGCCGTTTGGAATCTCCTGCTCGATAGACTGGACCGGTTATGGGATGTCCCTGAACCACTCAACCTTCATCATTGCTATGTCTGTTCTCTGCACATTCGTCCCCTGTCTGGTCATCCTTTTCACTTATTTTGGTATTGCGTGGAAGCTGCACAGGGCCTACCAATCCATCCAGAGCAACGATTTGCAATGTCGCAGTGTTGAGAAGAAAATAACTCTGGTAAGTATAAGGCAATCAATGACATAATGAGACGGTCAGTTTTTTCTTTCACTGATTGCACATCGTAACAACAAGTCCTCCAACTCATACGACCAAATGGGCCGATTGTTCAGGCCCTTATTACGACCAAATATGTCGTTTTTTAAGCGCTTAATACGTCCTATAATTACGTTTTAAAGTTTTCGCCCTTTAGTGCTCCCGTTGAATGCAAACGCTACGGAGGGTCGTTTATTCACAAATAACCCTCAATGTAAAATCCTAAATTGTAGGATAGTTTGGCCATTAAAACGCTTTTTGATTCGATTTCTAGCGAGAAGTGTATATTGTACTTTTAGAATCCACGTCCAGTCGATATGTAGGATCTATAGTTTGATAGATATTACGAAGATGATTTGAGGTATGTGGCAGCCTCCATGTAAAGTTACGGGTTGGAAACAGTATTTCCGGTCTCGACGTTTTCATAATAAAACCGATGATCAAATGATTTAACAGTGATGTCTGCAGTACTCATCAACTAAAAAACATCAGTTTATCCTTGTTAATTATATGACATGTATTGGTTTACATTGTGTACAATGCTTTTGTGTTTTTCCCATAGGTTTATCTCTTTCGATTCTGAGAGACACCTTTCTTTTTTCAGAGGTTTTGATAGGATAAAACATTGATTGTTTTAGCCGCAATGCACGTTGGGATATGGTGTTTGATATGAAATCGGAAAAACATTTAAAAAAAAAATAATAATACTTTATTCCAAGTGTTCTGCTTTCTCTTTGGAAGTCATCACATAACGGCATTGTAATACACGGTTCGGCTGCATTAAATATTACATATCTGCCGTAGATATTTATTTATAGAGTCCTGATCAGAAGATCTTTTGACAAACTGTAAGAAATGCCACCAAAACTGAATATGTGACGTGGATCATAAATATATTAGCAATTAAACAACATCTTCCATTTCTTTTCACACAATACGTCTCCTTGCAGTATCAACACTAATTGGTAGATAGGCTATATTTACACCATAACGGTGCACAGCTGATAGAAAGGGATTTGTTTGTAGTTTTTAAAGATATTATTTACTGAACTACCTTTCCAACTCCTCATGCAGTTGACTGTTACAGGTCTATACAGGTTCATGGTACAATGCATAAGCTTCAAATCGAGAGACTGAAACTGTATTTTCCTTTACCGTTCTGTTTTAATTTCACAATAAAGTTAATAGTCATATTATGTTTGATATTATTATGTTTTATTAACTACACCACTGGTTTTTTAACCTGCACCGCCTAGTGGTTAAAGCACGTTATTGAATTTTGTTGTTGAATACGTTTTATTTGGTGAAAACATTTACATATTAAGAGTAGCCTACATACAAAATGGGGGGAAAGTAGAAGGCATGATAGAAATATAGAATAGAAAATATCAAGAAGATACTGTAGTGATCTCTACAATAAAACAGTTTAGTGCAGGACGCAGTGGTTGCGTTAGACTTTTTCGTTGTCAGTCATTTTGACTGACAGGATCGTAACATTTCCGTCATAATTCATTATTACCCGTCATTTTATTTTTCATGTTTTAATAATGAGATGAGACATATTTCATATTTATGTTTGGGTACTGAGCAGCAAATGCTCATTCATTCTTTTTTTTAATGATTCATTCAGAACTTTTAAGGGCATGGAGAAAAAAAAAGATGAACAGAGACACCGACCGTGTGGTCACTTTTCATGTCAACACGAACATGAATGATTTATTTTTTCCTGCACTGACAGACAGCACAGCAGAGGGGCGCTGAGGCCGCTAAAAACACCGCGACCATTGTGCCTAAACTGGCAAATATGAACAATGCCATCGTTTTAAATGAGACAATTACAATCAAAATATGAACAAAACATTTACAAGAACAACTCAATTGATCTGCTGTAGCCTAGCCTGAACGCTGATTTCTGCATCGTCGTGCACCCTCGGACAAATCCGTTACTCATCTTAGCTTTTCTACAGGTGTCGCAGAAATGTGTTGCCATCTTGCCTCCTCCGCCACTTAAACTCTTGCTCCCACTGAACCCGGTACTCCCGCTTGAACTCCTTGCCACTTGCTTACCCCTCTACCGCTGGCTGAACGTTGTCAGTTTTAGTCTTACTGGCTTGTCCTTCATCCTCCACCGCATCAATCCCTCTTTTTTCACCTCGTTTATCCACACTATCACAATTACTGGGCTTATTAAAAAAGCTTCGGACGATCAGCTGCCGTGACATTTTGCGATTGCTAAAGCCAGTTAAACAACGAGGTAATCAATGAGGTCAAAAACAAGACTAGACAATAGCTGCTTAATATGCACACGCTCGCCACCAACTGGACAGGGGTGTGAATGACTAAATAATAGTTACAGACTACAGTAGAGTAGGCCTACAGTAGATCGCCCTCAGTCGACCTGGCCACTAAGAATGTAATATAATGTGGGCCGCTGGTGGACATTTTGGCGCTGTTCCGAGTTGTGTTCTAATCTGTCAAAATGACGGATTGCTTTCAGATGTGTCCGTCATTGTTAGAAAAAATCCGTCATTGACAGAAAATATTCGGTTAACGCGACCTCTGGCAGGACGTCCAAAGATATTAACAGGAGGATGTGCAAAACAGACAAACTAATAAGGCTTTATTTAAACATTAAAGAATACTTTAAGTTAAGGTCTTCTTTTGAATAAGGATAAAACGTTGGGGTTATCCACAGATAAATATGAAGTCTGACAAAGTACTTAATGTCCAATATATTGCATAGTTTATTTTGGCACTTGACAATCACCTTCCCTGAATTTGAGTCAGGTGTAACTAAAGTCTGATTTAAGGGTTGTTTATATTTCACATCATTAATCAGAATCTGCAAAGTAACTAAAATAAATGTAGTGGAGTAAAAATACCAGGTTAACCTCTGAATTCTAGTGGAGTAGAACAAAGTAGTATGCTGCTGTAACAAAAACATTTCCCAACTTGGGATCAATAAAGTATATCTTATCTTGTCTTATCTTAAGATGATCGATGGCTACTGCCATATTTGCAAAATTTGCCTCTGAACCTTGACAAGTGCATGCTTCAGGCTTATCAATGAACAACAGGAGGGGTCACAGACATAAGACCAGCTGTTAAATAAAGCTCTTCTGACCTTACAGTAGGTGTCATGTCTGTATATCAATTCAGCCATATATTAATTATATGTTTTAAATTTGACAACACCACTGTGTTTCGTATCCCCTAAACCTCCAGGGTGTACACAGTTTAATACTGGCAACTTCTAATTGTGGGAAATACGAAAACGTCTTATAAAGAGACGTGCCATTGAACATGTTGCGAAACACACAATAGCCAGCATGTGTAGTTCTGGGGGGGGGGGTGCTGGAGCCGGGGGGTGGACCCGTCCAATTCCAGTTTTGGAAAGTCTGCCGTGGTTCCATTCTATGGAGTCAGATTTGGGTCAATATTCTAGCGCGCAAAACAAGCTACTCACGAGCGGAAAATGTGCTTTTACACGCGCATGAAATGACCCTCGCGTGCAGATTAAACCCCCGCGAGCAGAGACAGCCCTCTTGCTCGCTCGCGGGAGTGTCAGCCTCACTCGCTCGCGGAGTCTGTCTGCGCGCGCTTGAAACTTTTCTGACACTTTGGGGCGGAGCCACTGGACTTTGATTGACAGCTGCCAGGAAACCTGGAGTTGCCAGGTTTGATAAATGCCTGAACTACCAAGAGCCGAGGAGTGACAGCAGCAATATCAGTTGGACGAGATTGAATGGTAAAGATGTCCATAAAAAAACATTATATTCGTAAAGTGTACAGCTAATATATATATATTGATTAATTTGATATAAAACAATATATTTTTGAGTGGGCTGTATCTGTCAAAAACTGCTAGCTACTGTCTGCTGTATGCACCTCTTACGAAATGAACTATAAATGAACTATAGTATTACTATAGTATACTGTAAGAGTTGTATAGTGCCCTATAGTAAGTTTGTAGTGTTCTGTAGTATTTTTCACCTGCTATCGTATTACTATAGTTTTTTCTGTAGTGTCATTTTATTAGCTATAGTAGCCCTATAATATTTCAATAGTAATACTATGTATCTAGATCTTTGTAGTATTCCTATATTATTTTAAATAGTATAACTATAGTATAATATATATAGTGTTTCATAGTTGTTTTTTAAACACACAATAGAACACTCCTAGTAATATCATGATATTGTCATAGTGAATGCATATTATTACTATAGTGTTTGTAAAAGTACTACTATAGTTTTTTTTTGTGGTGTTTCCGTATTAAGACTATATTATTTTAAATAGTACTACCATAGTATAATATATAGTGTTTCTGAACACTCCTATAGCAATAGTATGATATTGTCATAATGAATGCATATTATTACTATAGTGTTTGTAAAAGCATTACACTCCTAGAATGAATGTGTCATTTTTTTATATCAAAATAATTGATAGTTCAGGCATTTATCAAACCTGGCAACTCTGGGCTTCCTGGCAGCTGTCAATCAAAGTCCAGCGGCTCCGCCCCAAAGTGTGAGAAACTTTTCACGCACGCGCAGACAGACTCCGCGAGCGAGTGAGGCTGACACTCCCGCGAGCGAGCAAGAGGGCTGTCTGCGCGCGAGGGTCATTTCATGCGCGTGTAAAAGCACATTTTCCGCTCGTGAGTAGCTTGTTTTGCGCGCTAGAATATTGACCCAAATCTGACTCCATACCATTCCATTTCATAGAGCTGTTTGACGCTCAGCGTAACCTTGTCGCACTGCCACTCCAACATCCAATCTCTTGATGACTAATCACAGGGTTTGTAAAGCAAGGCGGATGTTGTAGTCCCAAACGATAGCTGGGGATTCTGGGTAGTGTAGTGTCTTCGTAAACTGTATAGCGTCTTAACCAAGCGGCAAACTCTGGGGAAGAGCCGGGACGCCAGTACGGAAGTGCCACACACTGCAGTTCATATATTGGCCGATAGGAACTGGCTGCAGAAAGGAGCAATTTCCATAGACCCCCATGTTAAAATGCCCAACTTTACAGCATAAAAAAACATGTTTCTACCCATGGATGCAATACATATTATTATGAATATAGTTAGGTTCCACCTTCATGATTATGGATCTGTGAGTGAATTGTTTTCTAACCTTTTATTTATATTAGGTCTTAAAGTTTTTGCATAAATTAGGGCGTGGTCACATTGAGTGACGGCTCTGTCAAGTGACTGCTGCTGCTAGCTTCTCGTCTCTCTGCTAGCTGCTCCGTGAAGCTACTGGGACTCTGCCTGCTCAGCTCATCCAAGGAACACAACTTTAAGCCGGCCGTGGTTGTTTGTTCTTCATGCTTATATATCGGACTATTGTGACTCGCTCTGCGGTTAAAACAGACGGTGCATGCATGCGGTTTTGCGGTAAGTGAAAATCGAGTACTTATTTATGTGTTAATGATTTTAATCGGCTACGTAATGAATGTTAAGGCTTGGTTTAGTGTGTAAGCGAGTGGTAGCTACATCGGTGCTAACGATGCTAATCGTAGCCTACAAGTTAAAATCATAGACTGTATATATAAAGGTTAAGCGTTAAGTGGGATAATACTGTAGAACAAACGGCTTCTGTTTGAGGTTGATAAAATAAGGTCATCCTTGTAACTTAAAGAGATATTTTATTATGTAGGTAGGAACTGTATACATCGCTAAGGTTAATTTAAATTGGCAATGCTCAAGTATGTAGACCAGCTAACGTCGAAGTAGTGTATGTGAAATCAACCTCACAATAAGATGTGTGTATATTACAAATAATAATGTCATATTTCAAGATGATTAGGTTAGATATTACAATATGGTTGGTTGAGCTGGAGTTCATTATTGAGCTTACACGTTAACGTCAGTCATCTGAATGAACGAACCCAAACCTTGTTGTTTTAATTGCATTACCAAATGGGTATCAAATAAACAGTAAGCATTGGTAACACAACTTCCAAAGTTACAATAAAATAAAAAGGACCCTGACTCGGACAATACACAATCCAACATGTTCAACAGAAGAGAATCAGTTATATTGTTTGTACACATGGTACTTTACATATATATATATATATATATATATATATATATATATACATATATATCTGTTTGTTTAAGGTGTCCAGGTGATGCAGACAGGCTGGACCAGAGAGTGAGAGACAGAACTGGACTCCTCACAGCAGTGAACTTCAGCACAGGTACAAAGACTCTATTTTTCATACTGGACAAAGAATCAAGAAAGATATTTGTTTAAATAAATGAAGTATTGACTTTAATACACTGATATACATTCCATTAAACAATACTAAATACTAGATCACCTACACATCAGTTAAGTTGAGGGTTTTTTCCATGCAAAAGGTTACATTTAGATGTTAACAAGCAATATGATTGTGTGAAAATGAGACCTTGTGTCTCAATGAGATCTACACCTGTAAAATAAAGGCTAAAGAAATATGGTTTTGTCAGCTTTCTAATTTAATGTATTGAAGGCAAAGATATTTAACACATAGTGAGAACTGCTACTATTTATCTCTCAACATTGTCTGAAAAAAACGTGGTAAAAGTTATTCTTTCAGTGAGACAACAGAGCAAGCTTCTCCAGTTACACTACGTTTTAATAACAGTTAAATATTATTTTGATAATAACATATATTTCAATGTTGATGAGCTTCATACTGTTCATTTATAATCTGATTGTCTTTGTAGCTCACTGTTGAAATAAAAAAAAATCATTACAATTACAAAATAATTATATCTACAGCCCCTAAACACACAAACACACTGCTTTCATAAATAACATACTTGTTCTGCAATAATATGTTTTATGTTTCCTGTCATTTTTGTTAGGAAAGGACATGCCTGAAAGACACGACATTTTCTCCTTCTCTGAGGGTCAAGAAGAACATCCAAGAGGAACATTAAAAGCTGATGTTATGAGATTTTAAGACCAGTACAGGACATTCACTAAGAAACTACTTTTATTGTGAAAACACAGTCAGCTGATCGAATGCACCTATTTCCACATCTACACTCCATCAGCTGATTATTTCTATTTGCCTCCCTTTATGAGCTTCACTTGTGCCTTGTACCGCAGAGTTTGCAACGTCACAAATAAATGGGGCCAATCTTCAGTCAGATGTGAATGTGTAATCTAACATTTTCAGTAAGAATAATGGACGAAAGGAGTGCAAATACAAATACAATTTATTGAAATGTGAACCAAAACTTAATCAAACATGTTTTAAATAAAAAGCACATATGGACAGAAGGTGTAAACCTATTAAGTGTATAAGTAAACACATTTAGTCAATATAAAGTGACAGACTAGGCCTGTGCAGTTGGTATCAGCTATGCCCAGCATGGGGCTCCTCCATCAGGCCCTGGTCCTCCTCCATCAGGCCTGGTCCTCCTCGCAGAGGAAAGACCCTCAGTCCTCTCCAAACCAACAGACAGGACGGCCATCACACGGAGGTTTCTCCCTGAAGTCTCTGCAGCTCTCTGGACACCATGCTGTTTTCAATCCGTCCACACTGAATATGAGAGGGGAAAATGAAAAATATAAATGCTTAGACAATAAGAAATATAAAGTTGACTGTTGAGTTGCTCAGTTTTTTTAGATTGTCAATACTATTACTGTATAACTAATATCTCAGGTTAGAGGCACATTCAAATAAAAGATTGGTCTTTAAATACATGTTGTCTTTGAATTGTTTGTCGAAAGTCAAGGATCTAGAACTGGTACTTAGTTTTAATGATACAGTCTGGTATTATGCTGTTTGGAGGAGGCCTCACAGGTAAGAGCACTAATTAGCTACCATCACATGTACCTTAGCTGACTTAAATGTATTAAAACGTATAGTTCAGTGATGGCAAAATATAAATAACTAATGTCATGCAAACATATTAATATTTGCTTGATTCCAGCTGTTGAATTTAGCACAATTGCATACAAACGTTAAGGGGTTTTAAGATTCTGAAGTTATTATGCTAAAAACTCAATAACTCAGATTATTATTTATAGTTTTGCTGAATAGTTTCATGTCCGCTTACCTTAGAAACGTAAAATGCACGGCAGTGTGCAAGATGGGGAGCATATTAGCTTAGCTTGGTAGCTTCAGCTAGTTCTGGAATTTCCAGCTCGGTGGCAGCAGGTCCTGCCCCGGCTCCGCCTCTTTGCCCTATTTGGAGCAGGCTGGAACAGGCGGGAGTTGAACTCTGACGTCACTGTCGAGCCGTTAGTGGCCGGACTCCGCCCACTAAGGGCTTCTCGGCAACTCTGCAGAATCCTATGGGTGACGTCATGGACCCTACGTCCATTTATATATACAGTCTATGGTCTTAACTCTGTAGTGTCTTTGTTTCTCTGAATCGAAGGTTTTAAAAACACAAAAGCATTGTACATAATTTAAAACCAATCAATATTGTGTAATTAACAGGATAAACTGATGTTTTTTTAGTGGATGAGTAATGCAGATATCGCTGTGTAATCATTTGACAGTGAGGGGAATATATCCGGTTTTATTATGAAACTTCGAGACCGGAAAAACTGTTTTCACCCACGCTAACTTTACATGGAAGCTGCATACACGTTATCCTGGCGAGACCTCAAATCATCTTCGTAATATCTATCAAGCTATAGATCTTACACATCGACTGGACGTGGATTCTAGGAGTAAATATACACTTCTCGCCAGAAATCGAATCAAAAGCATTTTAATGGCCCAAACTATTCCACAATTTAGGATTTTCCAGAGAGGGTTATGAATAAACGTCTCTCCGGAGCGTTTGCAATGAACGGGCCGAGAGCATGTTGTTGTACATGACCACTAGAGCACCTCTAGTGGTTATGTAAGAAACAACATACACTTTAACCCTTAACTGCCAGCGCCACCATTTGGTAGAGCACATTTTGTGTCCTTGATATCTTGTTTGAAAAAAAAAAAGTTGAACTCCATCTGATTCAGCCAGCTCTACCTTCTGGGTTGACATGTTATGCACACACAACCTCTAGATATCACTGTGGTTCGAACAGAATGCTCTTCAGCTAGCTTCCACTGAGAAAGTTGGCAATGCTAAAATCACTGCTGAAGAAAATAACTCTTTTTGGTCAACTTTTGTAAGGTAACCATATCCTTTTTGACATATTTTAGTGTCAGAGCACTGACTGAACATATTTAGATAACTTGATGCACAAAAAAAGTTTTAACAAGGGTGTAATTAATTTGTTGAAAATATGCTCAACCAATCGGTCGAATTGGCTTTTTATGGTAAACTAGCAATATGACTTTTTCAGTTTCAGAGATGTTTTCCAATAAAATATGGTAAATAAATAGCTAGATTCATGGTAATATTACTAAATCTAGTACTGCCTTATGAGTCTCAGAGTGAAAGAGTAATAATAATTTATATAGCACCTTTCATGCATGGCATTCAGCCCAAAGTTGCACACAGATGAGCAAGTTAGGCCAACACAGGATATAGACATTTGCCGTTAGGCCATTGGTTTCCTGTTAGGCCAATTCAGCATGCAGTAAGATGAGCAAGTCTTTTTTTTATTATGAAAAATACTTTTTTTTTTTACAATTATAATTTATTATCTTTTATGAATATATCTGGTTGTATATATTGCTCATTTTCCATAAAAGAAACACATTTATTTGAGTTTGTGTTTTATTTGAGTTTGATGCATACAAATACTGTACTGTATATGATGATTGTTGAACATGCACTTTTACCATACTGTAGAAGGCCAGCTCGACCAGTTGGTAGAGGCTCATAAAAACAAAACTGTGTGGTCAGTCAAATTTGTTTTAATTGTTTGTGGTTATTTGTGACCCATTTGATAAAAAAATGCAAACAAATAATTTTTCCATAGCTTTTTTCTTGGTCTGGCAGTTAAAGGGTTAAAACGTGTCTCTGGGTCGTAATAAGGGCATGAACAATCTGCCTATACTGTATGGTCGTTTTTTGTAGGAGGACAGGCTGCATCGTAATGAGGCAAAAAATCTCACAAATTAATTTGTGAAATCCAGATAGTGATTAAAAATGCCTTATTCCTCAACTGGGGTTAAAGAAAAAAAGCTGTGAGGAACTTCAAATGATTATATGCTTAGCAAAGGCAATGGAAAGAGATGTTATTAACTCAAATCAATGCAAAACACAAGAATAGATACAAGAAAACAAACGAAAAGAAACCAAAATGAAATCACAACTGTATTGTTTGACTTTGCCTCTTTTCTCGAGAATTGTATCGACCTAAATTGAATAATATGACAGAAAAACATGTACACATTTTCAGAATTCAATGACATGCACCTATAAAAATACGGATAAAACAAATACATTCAATATTGGTTTTTTTTATGTATATCTTCAGGCAGGTATATGTATATCCTTTATAAAAAACCTCATAGCCTGGAGCAATTTCTCAGCAGCAGCCCTGCCTATTTCGTCCTTTGTGTCATGCTGTCAGAGGAAGGCATATTTTGAAAAATACTGTATATCTTCAGTCTGTTATGTTATGTTATTTCAATATGTGTACATAGCTGAATATGTATAATCGTCACATCACACCATGGGGATAATCATTTGTCAAAGCGATTGTGCAGGCTCTATCTGGGCCAAGACTATTTGACAGGCGAACATATCTATTTGAGCGTTGACATAAAAGTGTTTTCCGAATAAGCTGGATCGTTCTGACAACATTGACAAAATCGATTTAGTTGGTGTAAATAATCGCCTGCTGATTCTGCTCCCCCCGTCACATGAAGCAGCTTAAGAAAACAACCAAGACAAATGAAGAATAAATTATAGCTTTGCATGTGAAGGCCTCTGGGAGGGGGGCTAAAGGGATGTGGCCCGCATTGAACTCGTCCAGACACCAGTGAAACGGTAAAGATAAAAACCCTTTGATTTGTGGAGGAATGATGGACAGGAGGCCACTGTCTACATCTGCTGCTATTAATTGTCTGGTAAAAAAGACAGAATATATATATTGCTCACCAATAGAGTTAGCATAGACAGCACTCTTCTGAAGATCAACACGTTATTTTAGTGTTACCGCTATGTGACGATTACATTCAGTATAGAAACAAAGTTTAGCAATGTAAACTGTAACACTCATCACCACAACAGGACCATGTTGTGTCAAGCTAAACTCGGCTACCAAGATATTGTTAATGATGTGTCCAAGTTTCCAAGTTAAAGGCTTCATTTTTCGAATCAATATACATCCATAAGCCAATTAACAAACACCCATGGCCAGTGGACCCCATTACACCAACAATCCCATGAAAAGATCACAACCAACAATCAGTACGTACTGCAAACTAAGTATATGCCATTACCAGCAGACTGTTCACACTCAAGTAAACGTAATCAATGTCTATTTTCTGGATAACCTGAATGTATGGATCACAACGTTCAAGCAAACGTTGAATTAACACAAATGTAAATCAACATCCCTTTTTCCAACATGGATTAATGACTTTACAGGCCAACCAGAGAAACAGGCCCAACGTGTCAGGTCCCCAACTGGCTTTTACCTACAAAACATCTCTCAGACACACATATTAGCCAAGAAGAGACTCAAAAATACAATGAAATACAGATTAAATTATTACAGAGGTACACAAGGAGACCTCACACAGACACATAAACACTTCAAAGAGAACCCTTAGAGACTAACATCAAAAATGTATATGAAAAAATAACCAGAAAGAGACCAAACATGACTAAAGAGACACAGAGGTAATAATTTAGGTAAGATATTGGGGTCTAATGTATGTCTGTGACCAAGGGCCTAGAATCATCAACCTTCCTTTCAGGTTTTCCAGTATTGCATATTTTTACCAAAGAACTTTATTGTATGTTCGAGCTCCCCTCTTTATTCCCTCGACTGTACCCTACTCAGCACTAATCACTCACCAGCACTCAAGTTTTATTATTAAATTGTTTACTTGTTTTAAATTTACACATTTAAAAAATTGGAAAGGCTGAAGACCCAAAGTGAACTTTGGGGCGGTTGAGAATGTCATGTCTGATATTCAGAAATTAAATTAATGTGTTCACAAAATCCTGTTATTGGCATACTGCCTTTTATTCATTTTATGAAATGTTATGAAGTATGTAATTTTGAACAGAGCCCATCTATCAACATATAATGACCTCAATATGCTGTACGTGGCATTCTGCCCCAAGCTTTTTATTCCCACTTTTGAGGTAATCCTGTAAAGGATTAATTTGACATATTTGCAGAAAGCGTACACATCTTCCGGCGCAGACTAAAAACTCATCTCTTTCGACTCCACCTCGAGCGATAGAATTACTAACAAAGAACTGCTAACAGAGCACGTATATACTAATAAAGGACTGGCTTATCTATAGCCAGTTGAGTAGCACTTGAAATGCTTGGCTCTATGAAACCTGATGTACTTATATGATTCTGTTTTCTTCAAGGTTGTGTCTTCCTGGTCGAATGTACTTATTGTAAGTCGCTTTGGATAAAAGCGTCAGCTAAATGCAATGTAATGTAATGCAATGTAATGTAATGTAATTTGGAAATGATTAGCCCTCTTTTGCAAAGATATAGATACAAAAATAATCACACTCATGTGTCTCTGCTTAAGATAAAGCTAGAGAGCCAATGATAACGAGAAAATTAGTTGAGTTTAGGGGTGAAAAGTGCTCTGTCCAATTAAAAAAACACAAGACCTGTATCTTATCCTTAATGAAAATGTTATAATTTATTTCAGCAGCTATCATCTTGTCATCCATGTTAGGTTGCTAGCCAACAAGCAACGACTCCAGGAAGTCACTAGCTCAGTCAAGAAAGGGTTTCAGAAATTAATTATTTGTTGTACCACAACATGTCGTGGTTTACATAACGTGCTAATTAATTAGTTTGATTACCGTTGTTAATTTCGACAGAGCCATGCCGGCTGTTACACCTGCTTCCTGTCTCCATGCTACCTTGCTCAACTGCTCAATGGCTATCTCTAGATCAGTGGTAAGACATTCTCAGCAAATCAGAATCAGAAACAGGTTTATTACCATGTAGGTTTACACGTACGAGGAATTTGACTTAGTGTCGTGGTGCATACATAAAAGTAAAGAATTAAAAAACACGGGTTGAGAACTAGAAAAATAACTGCATTTCATAGAATCAGTTTACCTTACATTCGAATATGGCTATGTTTTTATAGTTATATGTCATATAGTGTATGGATAAATAAATGTATATTAAATATATATAAAATAAGTGTTAGGTGTTTAGGTATTTTAATGTGCTTTTTTTATTAAAAGAAATATAGAATATCAACTTCATTTAACTCACTTATGCCTCCCACACCTCTCACAAGGCAGTAGAAAAGGTCTATAGGGGATTCACACTACATTTATCACCAACACTATGCAACAAAGAAAATCCCTATAGATAAAAGTTAAGGACATTGGTTGTGTGTCTTGTGTGATATTTGCAGCAAGCAATCTCTTTTCAATTCCTCGAAACGCGGCTTGACTTCAGTGTAAGGTTTATCGGATGTGCCTCACGTAATCTAAAAGCCCCCAGAGTGCGTCTTATCCAAGGATTTTATTGTATGTCCACATATGTGCATTTACTTGTGTGTGTAAGTGCATATTCATGAGAGAGTCAAAGTGCGCGCATTGAATTGATTTTGAAAGTGTTTTTGCTGCAGTAGGCCTATACGAAATTAGATCAGAATCGAAAGTGTCTCACTCATCTGCAGATTGTGCTCAGAGTGCGCAGGGTCGGCGACTGGTCATCACTTTTACACATCTGGGTTCCTGTGAACACAACACGTTTAATTGTGTCTATGGCCTCTGGATATGGCTATTGAGTGCGTGTTTGAGTGAGCGTGGTTGTTGTACCTGTGTCATTCACTTTAGCTTAGTTATCCTGCATTCATCATTTGCGCTTGATTGCCTGCATTCCACCAAATTAGTTTAAAAAGAATTATGACATTTTATCTGTTTCACTCCATCATTATTTCTTCATATATCACAAGGTAGTTGTAATCTTTTACGTGTTCTATAATTGTAATAATTTAGTCAAATCTTAGAAGAGCTATTTTACAGCCTCTACACTGCTCCTAGTACTACATTGAAGTCATTTAACAACAAATTGGAAAGTACTTCACTTGAGTGCACATTTTTTTAACTGTATGACATTTTATTTCCTTTGTTCAAATAAACTATTTTGGTATCATTCAAACAGTGTTTGATCAGAAGATGACAACATTGATTGTGTGGAATATTTGAAGGGGGAAGTAACGTCTCTTAATAAAAAGCAATGGGGAATTAGCTAATTGGAGAGTATTGCAAATAAAGCTGTCACTTTCTTGCACATAACAAATCATTTACACTTGTTTTTTTAGATATTGTGACAGATATTCAAATCCCTAATGGCCAAATAGACTGCCTTATATAATTTGAATTCAATTACCTGCCAGAATGCTGACCTGCTGTCTTTTCTTATCGTTAAAGCCATGATAACAATCAATTCAAACAATCAATTCCAGCTGTGCTTTATTCTTTGATGTGACATGGTAAGCTTTCTTTCAGGCTTCACAACATTTCATTTTTATCATCAACCACCATTGTTTCACCAGGGCTTGGGAGAATGTAAGTCGTGAGTTCATTATTTTTCAGGATTATGCTTATTTGCTTTCCTGCTGAATGAAGACATTATTTTGTTCTGTTATCACTGGACAAAGCCAGGCTATCCGTTTCCTCATGTGCAAAATTGAGTTAGCAACCAGCAGGTGGTAGCTTCATATGTAAAGTACAGACAAGAAAGTGTTTTTGATCTTCTTATGGAACCCTCAGCAAGAGAGAGAATAATCAGAAGATGGCGTTTTTTTAAACGTATTTTCCCCTCTATTCTCTTACTGGCCTTCTTGTCTTTACTGAAGCCACATATTTCACACAGCCCACTGTTTTATTCTCTCTATTCCCTCCCTCCCTTCAGTGCTTTCATCTGTTATTCTTCTTTCAGATGGCTTTGATGATCAGTTCTGGGTTCTTCATCGCCTGGACCCCCTATGTGGTTGTGAGCTACTGGAGCATGTTTCACTCACGGGAGAAGGGCCACATGTCTCCCGTTATCAGCATGCTACCTTGCTTCTTTGCTAAGAGCTCCACCGTATACAACCCTTTCATTCACTTCGTCTTCCAGCGTACCTCCTGGCAAGAGCTTCTGCGCCTCCAGAGACTGATGTTTTGTTGTTCTCATCGAGGGAATTTACCTACAGAAGGCAGGAAGCTTGGAGAGCAAATGGTCAAAGTGTCAGACTCCACCAACTTTGAAAATAAGACTGCTGAAACCTGTTTGGGATAATGGGAGATCCTCCCTGTAAACAGTCTGGGATTCAGATACTGGCGTACGGCTAATACAAGTCTACAATCTTATATTATTGCTTTTAGATTAACGAACAAAATTCAGTGTTTTGGAAAATTCCCTTTTTTGCTTTTTGCCAAGCATTAGCCTACATATGAACATCAATATCCTTCTTGTGTCTATGCTTAATTTGTAGCTATAGAACAAGCCCCCAGTTAGCTTAGCTTAGGTGAAAGACTGGAATTTTACCAGCATGGATACACCTGTTCAAATGTTTTGTGGAGTAGGTTGCAACTCCCAAATTCATTTACCTTTGTTTTGGATATACACCTAATTTATAAGAATATTGTCCCTTAAACGTTAACGCTTTGTTCGGAGCACAGTACAAAAGAGCAGGCTTAGCCTGTAGTACTATTTGCTCCCTCATCTCCAAGCCCATTTTGTTTCTGTGTATTATTTTACATGTAAAGTAATACACAAGTATGTGACCAGTGTCACATACTTTCTCGATAAAGTTGAAACATTCAACTTGTGCAGAACAGTTTTCATTTCTACGGCTTTTTTGGCAGAAATTGTATGGTGTTGCAAGGCAAGGCAAGTTTATTTATATAGCACTTTTCAACGCAAGGCAATTCAAAGTGCTTAATTGCGACTCAATTACATACAAGCTAGCTGTTCCTTTTGAAACACAGAGGGAACGGCTAGCTAGCTAGCTAGTCCACTTTCTAGCCCCCTTAAAGCTTACTTATTAAAATATAATTCTACAAAGCCTCAAATCAGCATGATGCACTTAAAAGAGTTATGTGCCAGACTGTTGCTTGGTTAGGCTAGCTGTATCCCACTATTTCCCGACTTGGTGCTAAGCTAAGCAAACCGGCGTATGACTCGAGCTACATTTTTAACGAACAGACATGAGAGTGGTATCGCAATTCATTAAAAGGTAAATGTCAATGCCATTTTTTTAAAATTCAAAGACACAGAGGAAACAAGAAGTAGCAGATTAGCATTACAGACAGAAAACAAGAAAGTTAAATATTAATGTTTTGTGAATGTGACCTTCACTTGGCCTCCCATAATATATTTATTTAATGTCTTTGATGAGCGTTCCCCGATTCCCATGGCACAGTGTAAGTGCTGTATTGTTTCCCCAGAATGCAAGGTCAAATGGCTGCCTCTGAAAGTAGTATTCAGCTCTTGATTATGGTTTTAACCAAACACATCAGGGACATCTGGACATGAACACTTGAGCAAATCATTGTGCCACCTTTTATATAACTTGCCTTTAACTCCATCTGTTCTTATTATGCAACCCTTACAATAATGAAAAACATTAGGTAATGTAGCTTTCATGTCATATCATTACCTGTATTTATATCATGCTGACATTAAGCACATTAAGCATGCAGCTCAGATGGAGTCGGTCTCCCACAGAAGAATTTTCCACATACATTTGGCCACAAGGGACCTACTGTTACTCACAGTTTTGCGTGTTTAAACTAATGATTAAGCTTGTCTACCGGATAATGCTAATTTGAGCTTGAGAAAAACAACAGCTTGCAGAATTGGTATGTCTGATTTAAAAAAAAGAAATAGAACAAGAAGATACAGGCTACACTGGAGGGAATGTTGGTCGGGATAATAAGGGCAGCATGGGTTATCTGTTCTACACAGTGCAAACAAATTGGTCTTACATTGCACAATTTAAGCCTAAATAGAAAATGCACAAGGTTGTATAGAGTAAAGCGAGTCTGTGTGTGTGTGTGTGTGTGTGTGTGTGTGTGTGTGTGTGTGTGTGTGTGTGTGTGTGTGTGTGTGTGCGTGCGTGCGTGCGTGCGTGCGTGCGTGCGTGCGTGCGTGCATGCGTGCGTGCGTGCGTGCGTGTGTCTTGGATCTGTTTGTTGGTTTGCGTGTTTGTTTTAGGCTGCAGCTCTGTACATATGAATACTTCTGTTTCATATGTATTGTTATTCAGTTTTCTGATTGAAGCCATGGAATGTAACACAAAGGGAAGAGGTAGAGAGAGCTAATAAGGTCAAATAAATATTAGAGTTCTGCAGTCGATGTAAGGATCACTCTAAGCTTGAATCTCAAGCAATACAAACTGACCTAACTAACAACGTAAATGAATAAGCCTACATCTGAACTGGAAGCATACAAACATGTGGAACTTTGCTTCAAAGTGCTTCATGCTATGATTTTATCAGCACCACATAAGGAAATGTTGTTTTTCACAGAGCTTTGAAAGCTTTACATACTAAGGCTAAATGTCTTTGTAACTGTATTTGTTTTCTTTTTTCAAGGACACATGTCTGTTGGCCTTGGACTGCCATGTCTTTTTATGTGAAAAGGATTTTAGAATTAGAATTCATAGATTAGTCCTAATAAAGCAACACTTTGACATTTTGGGTAATATGTGTATTCTCTTTCTTGTCGAGAGTTATATGAAAAGATAACAACATCTTTCCATTACATGCAAGTACATGACCAGGAATAAATGGATCAAATGGGTAAATTGAAAGTAGATTAAAATAATGATTATGTCCCAAAAATGGACAGGGTCTGTTTGTGTTTTGATTTCTCAACACCCTTTTATCTAAATAACTTCACACATTATGTATTGCTCAAGGCCCAAAGAATGGCAGTGGCAAGTGTCAAATTGTTTGGATAAGTGTTTCTCGAGGAAGCTGCTAGCAGATAAAACACACACAAATAATCGTCTTGTTCTGGATTTAAACGATTCGAATTGGCACTGTGTCTCTTCGAGAGATCTATTAGTATTTCAATTGCTAGGGGCAATTACCATTTTCTCCATCTTTTGGCAGAGAAAACATTTATCTCACCTATATTCAATCCTGGATACAAAAGAAAGCAAAAAATTGGCCACCCTCCAAATTCATTGATATTCAAGTGAATGATTGGCCCTCCAATCCCTCACTACTCTCTGTAATTTCAGAGAAAAATCACTATAGCTCAGAAATGTCGCCATTATAGGGGCGTGTTAAGGTTAGAGTTTATTTCGGTGTCCAATCTTAGTTGAACACATGGTTGTTGTTTGACCCAAAACCATGTCAGTTCAGTCCGTCAGGCTTGTAATTCTTTGAGCACAACAAAGCTAAATTCTATTCGCCTCCATTGTATTTGGTTAGCAGCAGAAATCTCTGACGGCTATCTTAGATATTATAAAAGTAATATCAAACTATATGGCAGGATGCCACTCAAAGTAAGTCTTCAAAACCCCAGAGGGGTTTAAATACAGAACAAATGATTATGCGTGTTAGTTCACATGCACGACAGAATGAATAATTGAACGTTTCTCTCTTCCCCGGAGAGGAAAGACAAGCTGGTCATTACAGTAGCTGCTCCTTTCAAAGAAAAATCAGCTCTACAGTCAGGCTGTCAACACTTTCATTAATTTAATAATGTTTTGGTTTGAAAGCATCACCTTAGTCAATGGGGGCTCTTTTCATTTATGTTTGTTGTTATGGTTTGAGGAGAAGACGTCCTCCAGTGTATGTTGGTTGAAGAAGACTCTCATAACAAGCTTGAAGAGAAACCCCAGTTGTGTCTGTCTTACTGAGCAAATCAAATGTGTGCAGGGATGTGAAGGGATTTATATAATATGGCCTTGAAACATATGAAGAATAGAACTAATAGATTAAGCCACTCACACTGTGTGTGCTGTTTTGAACATGAAGACCTCTCTTGATTCTTCAGAATTCTCATTTCAATACAACACATGAATCATCAGAATCTTAATTAGTCGCTGCATGGAGGAGCTTCTTCAGTGCCATCATAGGCTCGGGTGAGAGGATAGAAAAAGACTCTTGAGTTCTCAAGTGCTAATGCCGTGGCAGGAGAACAGCAACACAAGTATTAACAATAACAAGCATGGGTGAATTTCAACATTTTTTATTTTTTAAATGTCAATTGGTGTTTTGTCACAAATTGATAAAAAAAGGTATTCAGTATGTAGGTTTCATGATCAGTATTTACTGTATGTTGTACTGGATACGACCTTCAGATATGATATGGCAAAGACGTATGCGATTATGTGCGTAATAGACACACAGTTATGAAATGACCACAAAAATAGGAATATACCCACACATAAAGATAAAAGCACAGCATATGCCTCCTGTGGTTAATTGTAAGGATGTTAGCATGAGTTAAATGATGTCATCCTAACAATGCTACTATAGAACCCAGTTAGAGTGCTTTGTGCAGTTTGCATAGCGCAAGGTAGCTTTCTTAATTTAAATAATAGGCTTTAACTAAAAAAGCCCTGCTTTTTATTTAAAGCCATCATTTTAAAAAAGAACACCCTGCCAAGTCTTTGTTTTGTTGTTAAGCAGCCACTGACAACCTTTCTTAACCTTGAACTGCTTTGACATGATGGGTTCTGCGCCCATATTGTTTTCCTCAGATTAAGAATTATTTAAACCTTGACCTATTTTACAATTCACCTTTGGACGTGCAACCAATCTGATGACAGCTGTATGAAGAAGCGCAGGTAACCACAGAAACGGAAATAGCATATGAAGGCAGCTTAACTGTTATTTTGCCATAGAGTAAACTTACACATCCTTTTAGTTTTCAATAGCTGGTTAACATAAATCTGCATTACAATACAATACAGCTTTATTTATAGGGCAAAGTGCTGTACAGTCAAATAAACAAAACAAAACATACAAAACATAACACAGCACAGCTCACTCACCATAAAACAAGTACAAGTAAAAACAATAGACAATTTAAAAGAAATAAAAGCAACACTCTAAAAGATGTTAATATGCTAAGGAGAAGAGGTGGGTTTTAAGAAGTGATTTGAAAGCAGACAGTGTGGAGGCCTGTCTGATATGCATGAGCAGATCATTTCACAGTGTGGGTTTAATAGGTGCAAGTTGGGAACATAAAGCCCTTTCCTGAATGCCCAATTGTTTCAACCTCGCTCCTGCCCTGAACTGCAGCTGACAGTAACACTCGGTCTTGTGAACAAAAATAATGTCCCAAAAAGACAGTAAAAGGAAGATAACTGCCGCAATGTAAACATTGCAAGTTTCAACTAAACATGTTTTATAAGATAAGAAATGCAGTCAATGCTTGTCTGGGCGTAAGGATAATCATGTTGTGGTTCTGTGGTCTGTAAACAAAAACACTTGTGTTTACATTGACAGCTCCACAGGGTCCCTTGAATACTTACAGTCATGGACATTGTTTTGACCACAAATGGAAGAAAAAAACACTTACCTATGCGTGTGTTTGTTCTTGCTTTTTTACCATCTTGGATAACCAAAAGTTTCACAAGGGTTTTTACCTTAACCTGAAGGTTTCTTCTGATGTTTTTAGATGACACCTATCCAGAAAAGGCCACCATGTTTTCAAAATAACGTTCAGTCCACATCCATCATATTAAAATAATGCATTAACATACTTTTGACACTTTCCCCTCTGGCTATATCAGCTTTATTTTGTCAGACAAACAACACTCTAATCAACACCTGACACCTCTAAAACTAACATTTACTAAGTGTTTTCAAATGGTTTCATTCTTTAAATTTGACAGCCGGGTGTAATCATGCTGTCAATTTAAGTCACGCCTTATGACACCCCATAATATGCTTAGATGTGTTTAGGGCCGCATCTTTATCAAACCTGTGAAGTTGTGTGCCGCTTGGAGCATGTTAACCCTCTGGAGTCTAAGGGTATTTTCTCGAATTTTTGATGTTTTCTTAAATCCCCTTTTAAATGTATTTCTTCTCACATGGCACCCCATGTGTTAAATATCAAAATGTTCAGGACAATCTCTGGTATTGCTATATATGCAAATTACTCACCTTAGAGCACTGTTTGATGAGATAAGTAGCTCAAAAGCTTAAAATGTTACATCCGATTTTCGGAAAATCTTCAAAACTCTTGTGAAAACACAAATGTACTCATGTGATCGAAATGTTTTGGTATTTTAGATTTGGTTACCAAAGTCTTAGGATCACAAAAGCAGTGAAATATTTGAATTACACTGTATATAAATGTGTAATTCATGTTTAAAATGAAAAACATTTAATTCGAATTTTAAAACAAGTGTTTATCACTCTACTTTCACCACAGCAGGGACTGAGATACATTAGGACTGAATAATGACTTCATATTACATACCAAGGTTCATGTGATGTGTACCAACAATTTATTATAAATATGTTTTTTTCAACCAACTATTTGTATAAATATAAGAAACTGGAAAATCTAACTATTTACAATATTGAACATCAGAACTTTCAACCAACTATTCATTATAAATGTCAAGACAGTGTCAAGGTCTTTGTCTGTCTTCCAAGACAGTGGGTCTGGCTGCTGTGTAGGTGGGGGTGATGGTGCATGGGCTGCTGTGTAGGTGGGGTGTACAAGTGCTACACGAGACCTCCACGAGACCTCCTTGCTGGCTGGGTTGAAGGTGATGGCTGTGGTGGAGCCTTTGTGCTGAAGTGTATCTTGACCTGGTGGCAGCCGCAGATGGAGGTGGAGGCAGCTGTAGTGATGCTGGTCTGCTGGTCCTTGGTGGTGATGGCTCTGGTGAAGGCCCTTGAGCCACAGTAGATCTTGACCTGGGGGCCGGCACAGATGGATGTTGTGGCTGCTGGATAAACGCCGCCTGTGGGCCACTAGGCCCAGACAGCTGTGAAACTTCTCTGTAAAACAAATAAAAATGTAGGACAATAATTAATTTCATTGAAATAAAGTTCAAGTAAAATGTTGCTCAAGCACAAATAACAATGCACACATAAAAACAAAGTTTGGGAGGTTGGAAAAGGAGTCTCTCTCGATCTCTCACACACACACACACACACACACACACACACACACACACACACACACACACACACACACACACACACACACACACACACACACACACACACACAGGTATTTCCAGTTACTTTACATTCAGTATAAAATCACATATACATAGGCTACATCTGATTACAAAGTCTCATCTGTACAGGACGGTAAAATAATAACAGGCACACATAAATAAATCTATGACTAAGTCTCATCTGTACAGGACGGTATGATAAAATAATCGATGGCAAAAACATGTCACTGTAAATGTCTCCGTCGTGGGACGAATACATGATTAATTTAATCATCTACACATGTAATCTCACTTTTACACACCAAAATAACGTTAACACAGAGTAAACGTTTGCTAATGGAGTCTATTTTCTATTTTCTATTTCTATTCGTGGATGACCTTAAACTTTTTGATGTTAAACACGACCAAAACTGAAGTTATTGTACTTGGCCCGAAGAATCTACGAAACAAATTATCTAAAGACATACTAACTATGGATGGCATTAATTTGGCCTCCAGTGAGACTGTAAGGAATCTTGGTGTTATATTTGATCAGGATTTATCCTTTAACGCCCACATAAAATCAATTTCAAGGACCGCCTACTTCCATCTACGTAACATTGCAAAAATCAGGCATATCTTGCCTCAAAACGATGCAGAGAAACTAGTCCATGCATTTGTTACTTCTAGGCTGGATTATTGTAACTCTTTATTATCAGGGAGTACTAAGAAGTCAATCAAGTCGCTTCAGCTGATTCAAAATGCTGCGGCTCGTGTACTAACCAGAGTTAGGAAAAGGGACCACATTACTCCTGTTCTGGCTGCCTTACACTGGCTCCCTATCGAACACAGGATAGAATTTAAAATTCTTCTTCTCGCCTACAAAGCCCTTAATGGGCAGGCGCCATCTTACCTTAAAGAACTCATTATACCCTACTGTCCTACTAGGGCATTGCGTTCCAAGAATGCAGGGTTGTTGGTTGTTCCTAGAATCTTTAAAAGTACAATGGGAGCCAGAGCCTTTTCTTATCAAGCTCCACATTTGTGGAATCAGCTTCCAGTTTGTGTTCGGGCGGCAGACACCCTATCCGTTTTTAAGAGTGCGCTTAAGACCTTCCTTTTTGATAAAGCTTATAGTTAGGGCTGATTAGATTCAGCCCCTAGTTTTGCTGATATAGGCTTAGTTTGTCGGGGGACATCTTACTTCTTCCTTCTCTCTGTCTATACCCGTGTACACTCATGTTCCGATTAACCCAGCTTCCCCAAATGTCTTTCTTTTTGGTGTCTATATACGCTGGGATCCGGAGTCATGGATGATCCTGCGGTCCTGTGTCCTGGATCGCGAGCGCTGGATCTTGAGTCGTGGCTGTGGTCCTGGATCATAGGTCCTCGATGGATATCCTCGTGGATTCATCTTCCTATTATACACACATGCATTTCCAAACATTTGGACTACCTATGTTGCAAATGTATTATCTTTTCAATTTACACACGGCATCTATTGCACGTCTGTCCGTCCTGGGAGAGGGATCCCTCCTCTGTTGCTCTCCCTGAGGTTTCTCCCATTTTTCCCTTTAAACTGGGTTTTCTTTGGAAGTTTTTCCTTGTACGATGTGAGGGTCTAAGGACAGAGGGTGTCGTATTGTCATACTGATATTCTGTACACACTGTGAAGACCACTGAGACAAATGTAACATTTGTGATATTGGGCTATATAAATAAACATTGATTGATTGATTGATTGATATTTTGTCCGAAGAAAAAGTTCATGACTATCGATAACAAATATATATCAATAAACCTATTGTTCATTTTCGCGGTATTCCCCACACATTGCCAGTACACTATCTATTACTGTAATATTTACACTTACCCATGTCCAAATGGATCCTTGTTGTTGTCTTTGTGTTCTTCTTCTTCAGAAGAGTCGAAGACTTCAGGTTATGAACATCTGAGGCTCTATCTTCACTGCTGCTAGCGAAAAAAATCTCGAGTGAAGTCGGCAACTTTTTTTAGCCATTTTCTCTGTCTCTCTCTCTCTCCACACAAGCGTAGACTGATGGGAGACACGTGGTTTATGTTTTTTTTACTTGGTGGGTAGGTCCTTAGTGATTTCTCGATGTCCATTGGTCATTTCAGACCATGATGTCTGCCGGCTGAGATTTCCTTGACGGACACACGAATCCACCAATCCCACACAGTGTAAAGTCAAGCTGCTTTGAGCGGCCATATTGGCTGCAGTGCCCTGGTTACAGTCTCACAGGAGATACCGCTGGAAAGCTACTCTTCCAGCGATTCCGCGGATATCTGAATCATGTTTCTACTCCTTATAATTCGAAAATATATGATTAATTACGTAAAATTATGCGCACCAGGACGCGCCGGCGCATCCACCGACTCCAGAGGGTTAACTGGAGTTATGAGAAAACCGTGTTTCACAGCGACCATTTTGTTACCATAGCAACGACATTCGAAGAAATCTCAAAACTGACACATATATGTCTCGAGGGCTTGACGGTTAGCACACATGTAAAATTTGTTTTTTACCATTTACACAGGAGTTATAGCAATATGGTGCTTAACGGCGAGGGAAGCGTTGCCATAGCAACAGCTTTTGAGGAAAACTCACTATTGTCATATTGAGGTGTTGAGGGCCGGACCATTAGCCATTATCTGAAGTCTGGTGCTGTTTGGACGATTTTTCATTGAATTACGACGACACGGTGTTTCATGGCGAGGGATCTGTCACCATGGCAACGGCATATGATGACATCCCATAATTGGCGGAGAGCTGTTGAGGGCCGGACCATTAGCCATCATATGAAGTCTGGTGGCGTTTGGACGATTTTCCATTGAATTACAACAACATCGTATTTTTTGGCGAAGGATGCGTTTCCATGGCAACGGCATATGGTGACATCCCATAATTGACATAGAGCTGTTGAGGGCCGGACCATTAATGATAGTCTGAAGTCTGGTGCCGTTTGGACGATTTTCCATTGAATTACGACAACACCAGGTGTATTGGCGAGGGACGCGTTGCCATGGCAACGGCATATGAGGACATCCCATAATTGACATAGAGCTGTTGAGGGCCGGACCATTAATGATAGTCTGAAGTCTGGTGCTGTTTGGACGATTTTCCATTGACTTACAACAACATTGTATTTTTTGGCGAGGGATGCGTTTCCATGGAAACAGCATACGGTGAGATTTCAGATTTCACGTAGAGCTGTTGAGGCATGGACCGGTGATATAAAAGTGAAGATTGGGGGACGATGGGGCCGTGTCCATTGGATTTACAGCGACACCGCTGTTTATGGCGAAGGATCCGTCGCCATGGTAACGCCAAATTAAGTAACATCAGATTTGACCTAGAGCTGTTCAGGGCTGTAGTGTTAACCATCATGTGAAGTGAGTCACGATTAGCAAATTCATTATTGTCATTATCGTGGCTCATATTGATGCAACGTTAATTATACTCCCCCAGATGTAATTAATTTGGATTTCAATTTACAGTGACAGCTAAAATTCTGTTTGATCTGAGACACGGAGAGAACACAGGAAGCTATTTCAGTTGCCAAAGCCCTTAGTGATGTGAAGCTTCAGTCACTGGATACACCTGAGTGGAGGGGCCTTTTATTTCATAATGTTGTCAAATGCAGAAATTAGTTTCTTGCCTTCCGCGCAACATCTTGCCTTGCTCAATTGAATGCCGGTTATACATTCCTATTTAACGTTTTAAGTAACAAACAGAGACTTAGCAGGAATTTAAAAAAAAAACTGACATTACATTCTCGCTCCGTCCTGCACTTGGCTTTTAATCAGCAATGCCATTTATGACAGGCCTTCTGGACAGCAAGGGTCACCGGGTCTGCACAATGGATTTTCTTCGATTCCAGGTGCCAAAAAATGATGTATAGACTAAAAAGTGACAGCTCAAAGAGAAAACCTCAATCAATGACTCAATCTCGAAATATAAGGCCTTGTGATTTTTGACATTTGTCACAGAAATGTGCTTTCGTTCTGTGACTTCACTTTAAGTCATTATGTCAGTCAAAAGGCAGTGGATTTCTAATATGTTATGATAATCATCAGAATAATTAGAGTTCTAACTGTTGCTCATGTTGATGCAACAAGTGCCCTTAGATGTAATGATTTCAATTTACAGTAATCTAAGCTGCTGTGATTGGAAAAGAAGCGAACAATTTCACCGGTCAGCGTCTGAAGCCCTTCTTGGTGCAGTGACCCAGCAGTAACCTGAATACACCAGAGTGGAGGGCTCTATTGTGACGTATGTTGTCATGGCAAGAAAAAATAATAATTGATTGCCTTCTGAACAAGTTCCTCCTATTGTCCCCTACTGCAGACGCTTTTCTGCTTGCTCCTGTCTCTGCTTACTTTTTATGCTGATTTTCCTATTCTTATTCTCTGAAAACTTCGAGCAGTGGCTCCTGGACATTAACTTATCACTGGGACAGTTCATCTTCGTAAATAGTGGGAGGGTTTCAGCCATATTTCAAAAAATGTACGACGACCTCAGTCTTACAGTAGCGTGGCCTAGCAACAGCTAAAGCCTGGTAGGCTACTGCATGCTATTTAGCTTAAGCTAGTTGGTAGCAAAATGCCTCCGTTCTCTACAGATGACTTCCACAAACTTCTACAGAAGATGGCTGTGTTGGAAATGAAAATGCAACGGTTGGAAGTTAACGTGGAAGCAGTGGCGTGCACAGACATTTATAGGGGCAGGTGCTCAAGAGAAAAAAAAAGGGCACCTTCTGAGTCGTCATGGCGGTCGCGCCAAAATTGTGCGCTCCGAAATTGTGCGCAAAAATTTGCCGGATAATGGCGGATTTTGTTAGTTTCTTTTCGGTTTTTGGTTACTTTATTTCGGTTTTAGGGTTAGGGTTAGGTTAGGGTTATGTTATTTAATTCTTATTTTCGCCTGATTTTACTGATTTATTATCAAAAAATTAATTATTTGAACATTTATTTTTATTATTCTAAATGACTTAGGGGGGTCCAATCTGAAACTAGGGGCGGACGAACCCCCCCCCCCCCCAGGATTGACGCCCCTGGTGGAACCGCCAGCTGCCTTAGTAGTGTGAGATTTATTAAAGGCACATCTTGTATGTCGTAATTGCATATATATTTATTTCAATAACCATATGCTGTCTGATGCAGATGCCTATCTAAAACAAATCAAATAGTAGGCTTACTAGCTTCTACACGCTAAAGCAACTGTAGTCAGGGATGCAAACTCATCAGGTATGAAAAAGGTGACAAGGATCCGAGCTCCACGACCCCACGGAATATCGGCTTTAAAATTAGGAATAACAGAGGATTTTAGCAGTCAGAACAACTAAAGCAGCAGGTAATAATAACAGAAACGCCAAAGAGTTACATCTAATAGAAATATATAAAAGTAAATAATTTTGGCAGCACTGTTGAGCATTTTGAAAATGTATTTTCATGCCTCTTAGTATTTTTATAATACTTTTCTACTTTCACTTGAGGAACATTTTGAATGCAGGACTTTTACTGTAACAGAGTATTCCTACACTCTGGTACTTCTACTTTTACTCAAGTACAAGATCTGAGTACTTCTACTTTTACTCAAGTACAAGATCTGAGTACTTCTACTTGTACTCAAGTACAAGATCTGAGTACTTCTACTTTTACTCAAGTACAAGATCTGAGTACTTCTACTAAAGTACAAGATCTGAGTACTGATCTCACCACCCCCCGCACCAAACTGAGAACCTTCGGGGACAGAGCCTTCAGTGTGGCAGCCCCCACCCTCTGGAACGCTCTCCCTGCGGAGATTCGCAACATCCCCACACTGGACGCCTTCAAAAGGGCCCTCAAGTCCCATCTGTTCATCAAGGCTTTCGGCCCTTAAATCTATCTGTTGTTTTGTCTGTCTGACCTTTGTTTTGTTTTGTTTTGTTTGTGCTTGCCCTATTCCTGTAAAGCGACCTTGGGTCCCTTGAAAGGCGCTATAGAAATCCCAGCTATTATTATTATTATTATTATTACTTCTACTTTTACTCTAGTACAATCTATACTTATACCACCTCTGTTTATAGCCTATGAAAAAAACTATTTTATATTGGGGCAATGGGTTTCATTCCACTTTGAAATGGAATGAAACCCATCGACGGCACACTATTCAAAACAGGAATCGAACGTGTCCTACCCCCCCCCCCCCTTAGGTCACAGGCTCCTCCAACACGCAATAAAACAGATACACAGAAAAAATAGTGAAATTGTGCAATAAGAGTCTATACAAGTGATTGGAATATGATATATTAGATAAATAATTTCTAAGTAGCAGCCAGATGAATGTTATTTCTAAGTTCAGGTGTTTAATAGTCTTATGGCCTGTGGGATGAAGCTGTCCCTGAGTCTGGTGGTTTTAGTCCGGATGCTGCGGTACCGCCTGCCAGACGGCAGCAGACAGAACAGTTTGTGGCTGGGGTGATGGGGGTCTTTTATAATCCTGAGGGCTTTCTTTAAGGTTAACCTGGTATCCACTACATTTATTTTAGTTACTTTACAGATTTGGATTAATGATGTGAAATATAAACAACCCTTAAATCAGACTTTAGTTACACCTGAGTGAAATTCAGTGAAGGTGATTGTCAAGTGCCAACAATCAGGAGAGATATTTGATAGTTGGTGCTTGAGAAGACTAAATATTTATCTGCAGATCTGTTTAAAGCATATTCATTACTCGTTATTCTCTAATAGTTCATTAAAGACTGTATATAATTGCTATTTTGCACATCCCTTTCAAGATTTCAAGATTTTCTAAGGTTTATTGACATATCATATACACAACAGTGTAGTTATGCAATGAATGAAAAACTTGGGTCACAGGTTCCTCAACAGTGCATTACAAGACATCTATCAATGTGTGTATACTTCCACCATTACACTGTCGTATTCTGCACATTTCTTATACTATCTACATACATAAGATAATTAATGTGTATAATATCAGTTAAAATAAGTGCTTCAACATAGTTAACATTGCAGGAAAGTTGATTGTCAAGTTCCAAAACAAACCATGCAATTTAGACTTTGTCAGGCTTAATATTTATCTGTAGATAGATACCCAAAGCTTTTTTGCTATTTAAAAGAAGACCTTAACCTAAAGTATTCTTTAATGTTTAAATAAAGCCTTATTAGTTAGCACATCCTCCTATCAGACACTAAACTGTTTTACTCTAGATATCATTTGAGTATCTTCTTGATATTTTCTATTCTATATTTATATCATTGACCTTCTACTTTCCCACTATTTTGTATGTACTCTTAATATTTAAATGTTTTCATAAAATATAACACATTCTAAAGTGCTTTACAAAAATGAAAGACATTAAGAAAAAGGCATTTTAAACAGTCATTAAAAAGCAACACAATCTTCCTGCATTGCAATTACTCTAAACGTGTAATAACGTGCTTTAACCAGTAGGTGGTTTGGGTTAAAAGCATAGGTTAAAAGGCTGTCAAGTTTACAGTGTTAACAAAATAAAATATACTGCTGTTTCCGGTTTAGTTTAAGACGAATATTATTTTGTTATTGTTTTGATATTTGTAACACAAAAGTGATGGAAAAAACACATAGCAACAAAAAAAAGATGGTCTTAACATGACCCAGTGGTCTAGTAGTTAATAAAAAACAATAATATCAAAACAAAATATTACTACTAACTTTATTGTGAAATTAAAACAGAACGGTAAAAGAATAGTTTCCGGTCTATTCTGATGCCCGATCTCTGTAGATAAATAAAGAACTATGATAGATGTGTAATATTTAATGCAGCCAAACCATTTATTACAATGCATTCATGTGATGACTTTTAAAGAGTAAAGCAAGCACTGCTGAATAAAGTATGATTTTCTCTTTTACGAAACGTTTTTTTTCATATGGAATGCAGTTGGAGGTCAACCAATCAAAGAGCTTGAGGACTGATCACGGGGTTTGTCAAGCTAAGCACATGGTGTAGTCCCAAACGATAGTTGAGGATTCTGGGTAATGTAGTGTCTTCTGCCATCCAAAAACTCCGAAAAAACATTTGTTTCTCCGAATCGAAGGGGGAAAATACAAAAGCATTGTACACAATTCAAACCAATCAATGTTGTGTAATTAACAAGGACAAGTTGGTGTTTTTTAGTCGATGAGTAGTGCAGATATCACTGTAAAATCAATCGACAGTAAGGAGAATACTTACTTCCGGGTGTAAAATTCTCCGTTATCCAGTGGGAATGGACGCTCGTAATACAATACAGTGGACATGATCATTATCTTTTAAATAACGTTAACTAAAGGGAACAATCTATTTGACACAGCTGAAGCTCTGGCCTTCCTTAAAAACTAACTAATTTAATAAAAATCACAGTTGCATTACACACAATGCACTGTTTTTTGAGAACACAAATTCGTAACTAATGTAATTTTTACATTCTGACGAAAAATAAAAATAATTATGAATACAAATAAAATAAAAGAAGCCTCCCGTGAGTTACTACAAGCTATAAAGTAGATTTAAAAAACGTTTTATAGAATAAAAGCTCACTGCGGGACGTTGTAGAAATGCGTGTGTGCACCACGACAAAGGAGCCTCATTCACTTTACATTGGGGTTGTTTGCGTGGTGCCTACACGTAAATGTAACAAAGTTCGTGACTCCACCACGCAATGCGGTGTTAAGGAGTCGTGGTGGAGTCACGCATTCTGGTGAGATCAGGTTGCGCGGGGCACGTGTGTGTCATAGTCTGCTCCATCATTCACCAGTAGTTTTCCATTCACCTGTCTCACCTGTTTTCCACACCCACTCGTTAACTCACTCTCTTTCTCTTCTGCACCCATTAGCTTCTGCCAGTATTTAAACTCGCACCTGACACACACTCTTTGCCAGATTGTACTTTGCCTCATGCTTGTCTCTCCCGCGTTCAACACTAGATTGCCTACCCGGTTCCGACCCTGCCTGTCCCCGACCTGCCTGCTCTGCCTGTTTCCTGATCCTGCCTGTCCCTCGACTATCCTGCCTGGCCTGTTATCCGACCCTGCCTGTATCCACGCTGACCGCCTCGCTTACTCCCTGACCCTCTGCCTGTCCCTGACTCACCTTCTGCCCGCTGTCCTCCGGTGCGTTATACTGCCCGGTTGGTATTCCTCCGATCCAGTGGAATCTCCAATAAAGGATATTACCAATTCTCCTTGGTTTCTCGAGTGCTGCATTTGGGTTCTCCTTAAGACTGTGACAGAACAATCTGGCCAGAACATGGACCCAGCGCACTCCTCTTCACCAAGAGACCGTTTCGAGAGAGTTGAGGACGCTCTCCAGAGGCAGGAAGCCTCGATAGCCGCCCTGGCCACCGAGGCTCATCATGCTACATCTTCACATGACCAGACGCTAACCTATTTAGCTGCGCAGCTGCAGCAGCTAACGGCTACTGTGCAGCAGCTAGTGGCAGGAGTGGCCGCTCCAGCGCCTCTTCCTATGCCGTCGACACCCGCTTCTGCATCACCTCTGATGGGATTTACCCCGGAGCCTCGGGTGGGAACTCCGGAGCGCTACGCCGGGGAACCGGAGGGCTGCAGCCCGTTTCTTACGAACTGTTCTATCCTGTTTGCACTGCAGCCACACACTTTCGCTTCTGAAGCTGCTCGTGTGGCGTTCACGGTCAATCATTTGACTGGGAAAGCCCGACTGTGGGGCACAGCGGAATGGGAGCAACAAACACCCGCCTGCTCTTCGTTCCCCGCTTTTTCTGAGGAGCTGCGCAAGGTGTTTGGACCCGTGTCTGTGGGTCCAGACGCTGCAGGAGGACTATTGAACCTGAGCCAGGGTAATGGATCTATAGTGGATTATGCCATTGAGTTTCGCACCCGGAGCCGCCTCAGCAACTGGAATTCTGCAGCCCAGTGTGACGCCTATCTGCGTGGGTTGGCGGATTACATCAAAGATGAGCTTGTGTCGTTTGATTTGCCCAATTCACTGGATGGGTTGATTGAACTGACTTCCCGCATGGATCGGCGCATCCAGACACGGAGACGGGAGCGACGATCGGTGGAAGTTCAACATGCCTGGGCGCCCCGACGTCCGAGTTTGGCTGCGACTCCTCACCTCACTCCAGAGCCGCAACCAGGGGGGGATGAGCCCATGCAGGTGGGTCGCACCAACCTCACTTTGGAGGAACGTGAGCATCGCAGCCGTCGTAACCTGTGTCTCTACTGCGGCCGGGCCGGCCATTTAGTTTCTCACTGCCCGGTAAAAGGCAAGGCTCAGCAGTAATGGGGAACATACTGGTGAGCCAAACCCCTGGATTTGTTCCCACTCAGAGACCATTGAGCCACGCCAGGTTGCTATTGCCGGATAGCTCTCAGGCTCTTGCAGTTTTTATTGACTCTGGTTCGGACGCGAGTATTATGGATGAAGAGCTTATGCTGCAGTTGGGTATAGACCGGGTTCCCTTATCTCGCCCAGTTCCAGCCAACGCCTTAGACGGTCACCTGCTGGGGACAGTGACTCATCAGATTGTACCCGTTCACATGCTCCTGTCTGGGAACCATCACGAGACTATTCAGTTTCATGTTCTCCGGTCTCCACATATCCCGCTTATCCTGGGTTACCCATGGCTCCGCCGCCACAACCCTAACATTGACTGGGAGACGGGAGCCATTTTGGGATGGAGCCCCTCTTGTCATCAGATCTGTCTGAAACAGGCTGCCGCGCCTCAACGCTCGGGGAACCCCAGCCAAGTTCTGGATGTTACAGGAGTTCCACCGGAATATCTGGACTTCAAGGAAGTATTCAGCAAGTCGAGGGCTACTTCCCTACCACCACACCGGCCCTACGACTGTGCCATCGACCTGCATCCCGGCACCAGCCCTCCCAGGGGTCGATTGTACTCCCTGTCTGCTCCGGAAAGAGTTTCCATGGAGACTTATATCAATGACGCTCTGGCGGCTGGGATTATTCGCCCGTCCTCATCACCTGCTGGCGCAGGGTTCTTCTTTGTAGAGAAGAAAGACAAGACCCTAAGGCCCTGTATCGACTTTCGGGGTCTTAATAACATTACAATCAAGAATCGATACCCACTGCCTCTTATCTCTTCTGCATTTGAGTTGTTGCAGGGAGCAACCATATTCACGAAGCTGGACTTGCGTAACGCGTACCACTTGGTACGTATTCGCGAGGGGGATGAGTGGAAGACCGCCTTCAACACCACCTCGGGGCACTACGAGTACCTAGTCATGCCTTTTGGGCTTACCAACGCCCCTGCAGTATTCCAGGCGTTGGTAAATGATGTGCTCAGAGACATGTTGGACCGACACGTGTTTGTTTACTTGGATGACATCCTGATCTTTTCCAAGACACTGAAAGAACACGTGCACCACGTCCAGGCGGTTCTCAGGAGATTACTCGAGAACTCGCTGTTTGTTAAAACGGAGAAGTGCGAGTTTCACACATCCTCTGTCTCTTTTCTGGGATACATCGTGGGACAAGGGAGCATCGAGATGGATCCTGCCAAGGTTGATGCAGTCACTTCCTGGCCGGTTCCAGATTCCCGGAAGCGGCTACAACAGTTCCTCGGGTTCGCCAACTTCTACCGGAGGTTCATTCGTGGATACAGTACCTTGGCCGCTCCTCTCACAGCCCTGACCTCCTCTAAGGTCATGTTCCAGTGGTCCTCCTCGGCTGAGGAGGCATTCCAGAACCTTAAGGCGAGGTTCACCTCCGGCCCCATCCTCCGAGTACCCGATCCTGTAAGACAGTTTGTTTTGGAGGTGGATGCTTCTGATATGGGGGTGGGAGCCATCCTGTCTCAGCGAGCAATGGACAGCCAAAAACTCCATCCCTGTGCTTTCTTTTCAAAGCGTTTGACTCCAGCGGAAAGGAATTATGATGTGGGAAACCGGGAGCTGCTAGCAGTGAAGTTGGCTCTGGAGGAGTGGCGTCACTGGCTCGAGGGGACCAGTCAACCTTTCCTGGTGTGGACCGACCACAAGAATTTGGAGTACATCCGGTCGGCCCGCAGACTGAATTCCCGACAGGCTAGATGGGCCCTTTTCTTCACTAGGTTCAATTTCTCCCTCTCCTACCGCCCTGGTTCTCGGAACATTAAGGCTGACGCTCTTTCTCGTCAGTTTGGAGAGGGAGGTAACATTCCCAGGGGCTTGGACACCATCCTTCCGACTTCTCAGCTCGTCGCCGCCCTCATCTGGGAGGTGGAGGAGAGGGTCAAGGCTGCCCAGCAGGACCAGCCGGGACCCAGTGCCTGTCCTCCGAACCGCCTGTTCGTTCCGCAGACGTTGAGGTCTGATGTTCTCCAGTTGGCTCATAACTCCAGACTCACCTGCCATCCTGGGATCCAACGCACATGGGAGGTAGTCCAGCAAAGGTTCTGGTGGGCAACACTTAAGGAGGACACCAGGGAATTTGTTAATGCCTGCCCCGTTTGCAATCAGAACAAGACTTCTCACCAAGCTCCTGCTGGTCTCCTACGACCTCTGCCTATCCCTCATCGCCCCTGGTCTCACATTTCTTTGGACTTTGTTACTGGTCTGCCACCGTCCAACGGACACACTGCCATCTTGACGGTGGTAGACCGATTCAGTAAGATGGCTCATTTTGTGCCGATACCCAAGCTCCCCTCAGCTAAAGAGACGGCAGAGCTGGTCCTGCTCCATGTGTTCCGGCTCCATGGGCTGCCTACTGATGTGGTTTCCGATCGTGGTCCTCAATTTACCTCGGTGTTCTGGAGGGAATTCTGCACGCTCCTTGGGGCCATGGTCAGTCTGTCATCCGGTTTCCATCCGCAGTCCAACGGTCAGACAGAAAGAAAGAACCAGGAGATGGAGACAACCTTACGATGTATAGTCTCCAAGAACCCAGCGGCCTGGGCTAAACAGCTGCTCTGGGTCGAGTACGCCCACAACACTCTGGTCAGTTCGGCCACCAAGCTGTCCCCATTTCAGTGTGCTTACGGGCTTCAACCCCCTCTGTTTCCGGCCCTGGAGAGGGAGGTTACCTGTCCGTCCGTCCAGGCTTTCATCCGTCGTTGTCGACAGACCTGGAATCAAGCCCGGAGAACTCTCGTCTGTTCGGCCAACCGGTACGCCTCCTCTGCCAACCGCCGACGTTCCGAAGCACCTGTCTACCAGGTGGGCCAAAAGGTATGGCTTTCCTCCCGGGATATTCCTTTACGGGTGGATTCAAAGAAACTTGCACCTAAATTCATTGGACCGTTTGAGATTGTCAGAATAATCAATCCCGCAGCAGTAAGGCTAAGACTGCCTCGGACTCTGCGGATCCATCCCACCTTCCACGTTTCCAGGATCAAACCTGTCCGAGAGAGTGCCTTGGTTCCTGCGATCCCTCCCCCACCACCCCCCCGGATGATTGACGGCGGGCCTACGTACACTCTCCGACGACTTCTTCATTCCCGTCGCAGAGGAAGAGGAGTCCAGTACCTGGTGGACTGGAAGGGTTACGGCCCTGAGGAGAGGTGTTGGGTTCCAGCTCGTCATGTGTTGGACCCCCGGCTCATCAGGGAGTTCCATCGGCGTAATCCCGAGCAACCGTCTAAGACCGTCACGTTGACGGGCAGAGACACAGGGAGAGTCTCTCCTCTTACCGTCAGCTCGTCAGAGGAGGACAGCGAGGGGCAGGCTTCTGATGAAGATGCAGATTCCCACAGGGAGGCGGAAAGAACTTTTTCAGATGAGTACTAATCCCACCTCCCACCTTCATCTGTAGATTAGCATTTAGGGACGTCAGGAGCCGTCCATTAAGGGGGGGGTTCTGTCATAGTCTGCTCCATCATTCACCAGTAGTTTTCCATTCACCTGTCTCACCTGTTTTCCACACCCACTCGTTAACTCACTCTCTTTCTCTTCTGCACCCATTAGCTTCTGCCAGTATTTAAACTCGCACCTGACACACACTCTTTGCCAGATTGTACTTTGCCTCATGCTTGTCTCTCCCGCGTTCAACACTAGATTGCCTACCCGGTTCCGACCCTGCCTGTCCCCGACCTGCCTGCTCTGCCTGTTTCCTGATCCTGCCTGTCCCTCGACTATCCTGCCTGGCCTGTTATCCGACCCTGCCTGTATCCACGCTGACCGCCTCGCTTACTCCCTGACCCTCTGCCTGTCCCTGACTCACCTTCTGCCCGCTGTCCTCCGGTGCGTTATACTGCCCGGTTGGTATTCCTCCGATCCAGTGGAATCTCCAATAAAGGATATTACCAATTCTCCTTGGTTTCTCGAGTGCTGCATTTGGGTTCTCCTTAAGACTGTGACAGTGTGGGGATGTCTGACAAAATTACAACGCGCATTTGGGGCATTGTTGTATATATTAGCAGCTTTTAATCCAGAATTGATCGATGTTACCATGAGCCACATACAGTAGGCTACACTGTAAAAAAAAAAAAATTAAAACGTAAAAAACGAACTTTCAAAAGGGCACATTGCTGTCCAGAGGGCAAAACGGGCAGGTGCTCAAGCACTACCTAGAGTCTATGTGTGCACGTCTCTGCGTGGAAGTGAATGGACTATGTCGTGGGAATGACACCACTTTACCAGTGTTGCAAAATAATGGAAAAGGGTATGCTAACTCACAGCTAGTTAGCAGCTACAAGGATTCCAAGGAACAGGAGGGCTGTGTACTGGGTAATACATCTACAAGTGGTAGTCCTCCCTGGAACTCTCTGGGTGCAAAGCCTAAGAGTAAATCATTTCCATGTGATTTGGGAGGACGGATAACAGGCAGAGGACAGATAACAGGCAGAGCCCAGCGCTCTGAAATCTGTGATACGACCGGGCCTGCATTGTTATCACCCAGGTAGAGCAGAACAGATACGCTCCGCAGACCGAGAGCCGGAGATCTCTTTCTGATGACCTGGATAACCTGTCCTCTTCACACAGCAGGGTAAGGACCAATAGCTACTCCAAAAGTAAAAGGCTAGAGGGAAAGCTAACGACTGGGCCTGAAACTCTGATTGTGGGTGACTCTGCTGTAAGAGATGTAAAAGGTCTGTGTAGTAAGAACAACACCAAAGTACTCTGTTTTCCCAAGGATGTGGTCTCTGACTTAGCTGAGAAGATCCTGCATATTGGGGCTGAACATCCGACTGTGAAGAATGTGGTACTACACATTATTGTGAAACAACAACAACAGTCAGAAGTGCTGAAAGAAGACTTTAAATGTTTGTTGGAAACTGTCAGCTCTCTAAATGCGGAGGTGTTCATCAGTGGCCCTCTACCGCCAGTCAGAAGAGGAGTGGAGAGATTCAGCAGATTGTTTGCACTGAACACCTGGCTTTCAACTGTCTGTACTGACCATTCTGTCCATTTTATTGACAATTTTAACTTTTTCTGGGATCGCAGACATCTTTTCAAGGCAAATGGAGTTTGTCTGAACAAGTCAGGAGTGAAATTGTTTATCTACGTCATCAATCTGTTCCCTCTGCCAAGGACAAGCGGCAAGAGGAATCAAAACAGGAGAAAGACACAACACATCGCGCAGACAACCCTGAAGAAGTATCACTGCACCCGCCTGAGGAATGTTCTGATTATGGGAGACCTATGACACAAATGGAGGAGTCTCCACTGCCCGTAACCCTCCCTGTCAACGCCTTTGAGGATACTCTTCATTCATCCCCCAGCTCTCTCTACGCTCCGCTCACCCTTTCACCCTCGCCCTCCCCCCTGGAGTTCGATGACCGCATGAAGGCGACACGCAGGGTTGGCAGCATGTCCTTTACCCCCACCCCTCAACGACGCCCACCAAAATCACAAAAAGCAGAGACACGCATCATCTCCCCCGGCTTCATCACCATGCCTACCACAATCATCCAAACCAAAACAATACAAGGAAGATGGAAGCAGATTTCCAAACCTCCCTTTCTATAGTGTAGCCCTCACCCTGCCCTCCTATGATGAGAGGAGCAGGGTGGTGGGTCCTCCCTCCCCTTCAAAGCCTGATAGGGATGTGTGTGTACAAAACGCTGCAAACTGATATTTGCTGGGTCCAGGCTCAAGGGTGTATGGCACTCTCAACTCTTTCCAGGACATGCCAGGGCCCTGCCTGCCTATAGCTTTGCTGATATCTGTGTTGATAGGTAATAGATTAAGAGCGGTGAATCATCTTAGATACAGGAAGCGCTCAAACGTTTGTGTGAGTTTATCTAATTTAGCAGTGATTCCATGTCAGCCACAGCTTGTTACAAAAAACCTGACTGATAGTGTGTTTAACAAACTTAAACTAGCTTTATTAAATGTCCGGTCTTTGGCAGGAAAAACATTTTTAATCAATGATTTTATCACTGAGCACAATCTCGATTTTATGTTTTTAACAGAAACTTGGATTGAACAAAATAACAGTGCAGCTGTTCTTATCGAATCAACCCCTCCCAACTTTAGTTTTATGAGTCAGGAAAGAATGCCTGAGAAAGGGGGTGGAGTTGCTATTCTGTTCAATGATTCCCTTCAATGCAGGAAGACATCTTATGGGAACTTTGATTCTTTTAAATATGTGGCCCTTCAGCTGAAATGCTCCTCTCGAGCTCTGTTCCTAAATATCTATAGACCACCCAAATACTGTGCAAGCTTTTTTGATGACTTTACTGAACTGCTGTCTATAGTGTGTATTGACTTTGACCGTCTAGTCATTGTTGGTGATTTTAACATCCATGTTGACAACCCCCAGGACAGAGGGGCAAAATAACTGTTTTGTGTTCTTGATAGCTATGGACTGACTCAGCATGTGAGGGAGCCCACGCACAATAAGGGGCACACTCTGGACTTAATTATCTCAAAGGATCTGAATATCTCTAAGGTTGTGGTGACTGATGTTGCACTCTCTGACCATTCCTGTGTTTTCTTTGAGAGCTCTATTTCTGTTCACAAAAATGTTCAAAAAGAGATAACCACAAAGCGATATTTAACTGAAAATACTAGGGAAATGTTTACTCAGAATTTTTCTTCCACACTTGCCCCTGCTAACATCTCAGTAAATGAGCTAGTAGATCATTTTAATTCAAAAATTAAAAATGTTATAGATGCCATTGCTCCAACTAAGGTAAAGGAAGTGTCTGGCAAGAAATTATCTCCATGGTGAAAGGCCATGACCGTGAAAACAGAAACAAGAGAATGTTGAAAAGCTGAACGCAGGTGGCGAAAAACAAATCTCCAGGTTCACTTTGAAATCTATAAAGAGAGACTTTATCATTTGGAATTGAAAAATGCACGACAATCGTTCTTCTCTGACATCATTACCAAAAACAAAAACAACGCACGTGCCTTGTTTGCTACCGTCGACAGACTAACTAACCCCCCAGTGTCAGTAGCCTCTGAATTTCTATCCACCAGGGCGTGCAATGATTTTGTCTCCTTCTTCACTGACAAAATTCAGAAAATCAGACAAGCAGTCAGTGCCTCTGCATCAGGAACAGCAAATGTGTTGTCTCTGTGTCCACTCAACATCAATTCAAACACCATGACACAATTCCATCAGATTAATGATAAAAACCTAGAGGACATTATACAACTTCTGAAATCCTCCTCCTGCTGCCTTGATATTATTCCAACAGGATTTTTCAAAGATGTTTTGCCTTGCATGGCCTCAGATCTACTTCATATCGTAAACAAATCTCTTCACTCAGGTATTTTTCCACAGGCCCTGAAAACTGCAGTCATTAAACCGCTCTTAAAAAAGAATAATCTAGATGCTTCAGTAATGAACAATTACAGGCCCATATCAAACCTCCCATTTCTAGGTAAAATCATTGAAAAAGTTGTTTTTCAACAGTTGAGTCATTTCTTGCATTTAAATAGCTGTTTGGATGTGTTCCAGTCAGGATTTTGTCCAAACCACAGCACTGAGACTGCTCTTGTAAAGGTCTTTAATGACATCCACTTAAACACAGACAGTGGCAGAACTTCAGTGTTAGTATTATTAGATCTCAGTGCTGCGTTTGACACTGTTGACCACAACATATTACTCGACCGACTTGAAATCTGGGTGGGACTTTCGGAAACAGTTCTAAATTGGTTTGAATCCTACTTAAAGGACAGAAACAACTTTGTTTCTATAGGTAAATACACATCTGAGTTGACAAATATGACATGTGGGGTTCCTCAAGGCTCCATCTTGGGGCCTCTTCTCTTTAACATCTACATGCTACCACTGGCTCAGATAATGAAAAACAACAAAATAAGTTACCATAGCTATGCAGATGACACACAAATTTACGTAACAATTTCACCAGGAGACTATGCTCCAATTCAAACTCTGAGTAAGTGCATTGAACAAATCAATGACTGGATGTGTCAGAACTTTCTCCAATTAAACAAAGATAAAACTGAGGTAATGGTTTTTGGAGCCAAGGCAGAACGTATAAAAGTTAGTGCTGACCTTCAGTCTGTAATGTTCAAAACAACAGATAAAGCCAGAAATCTAGGTGTAGTCATGGACTCTGACCTGAGTTTCAACAGTCACATTAAAACAGTTACTATATCAGCCTACTATCACCTAAAGAATATATCTAGGATTAAAAGACTAATGTCACAGCAGGATTTGGAAAAACTTGTCCATGCTTTTATCTTCAGTAGACTGGACTACTCCAATGGTGTCTTCACAGGTCTCACTAAAAAATCTATTAGGAAGCTGCAGCTGATTCAGAACGCCACTGCTCGAGTCCTCACTAACACTAAGAAAGTGGATCACATCACTCCTGTTCTAAAGTCTTTACACTGGCTTCCTGTGTGTCAAAGAATAGATTTCAAAATACTGCTGCTGGTTTATAAAGCACTGAATGGTTTAGGCCCAAAATACATTTCTGACCTCCTGCTAAATTATGAACCATCCAGATCTCTCAGGTCTTCAGGGATTGGTCAGCTTTCTGTCCCCAGAGTCAGAACTAAACATGGTAAAGCAGCGTTCAGTTATTATGCTCCAAATATCTGGAACAAACTCCCAGAAACCTGCAGGTCCGCTGCAACTCTGACTACTTTTAAATCCAGGCTGAAGACTTTTCTTTTTGTCGCTACTTTTAATTGAACTATTCATATCTTAGACTGCACTGTAACTTTTATCCATGTATTTTTTCTTTTATTCATATCTTAGACTGCACTGTAACTTTTATCCATGTATTTTTTCTTTTAATGTTTCTTTTATTAGCTTTTCTTTTTAATGACTGATTTTAAATGCCATTTTCTTAATGTCTTTCATTTTTTGTAAAGCACTTTGAATTGCCTTGTGTTGAAAAGTACTATATAAATAAACTTGCCTTGCCTTGCCTTGCCTACTCCTACGATTCTGTCTGAGAGTTTTTTTATATTTTTTTATTTCCTTCTTTTTCAATTTCATTTCATTTAATCGTTTATTTGAAGAGGGACAATGCACATTGATGAACATTTTTAACAATTAATGCTTCAAAATGTAAATATGCCGGATTTGAGCTTTTAGATCATTTCCATCCGTAGTCCCTCACATCCAACATTTAAGAACATGACATTTATATACAGCAACAATAAATACATGATATGCAGAAAGAGCATGAGCAGCATATACATTAACCACATGGCAGTACAATGTAGCAGCTACGACATATAAAGTGCAGGAGAAGATAAAAGAGCTACATAAAGTGCAAAAGGAGATACCCCTGTATTAAAGTGCATTTAGCGGTGATTGCACGTCTGTTTGTTTCTCAACCATTCTTTGAGTTGACCTTTAAAACTATTGAGAGTGGGGCAATCCCGTATCTCAGTTGGGAGGTATGGTTGGGAGGCTATTTCAGAAAGAGCTGCCTTTAATGGAGAGGACATTTTGTCCAAAAGTGGTCCGTCTACCGAGGACCTCACAGATTTTGACTGGTCGTTTACTGAACATCATGCATACTGTTTGTTTTACATTTAACTGTAAGCAAATGTTGTTCAGCCTGTTGCAGTTGTTTGAACCTTGTCCAAAGCTTTTGAGAGACAACATGAGATCATTTCAATGTTCTTCCCGTGTACAAAGATGACAACATCATCAGCATACATTTTCATATTCGACTCAGGACATGCATTAGGCAAGTCATTAATGTACAGTGAAAACAGTAATAGTCTAAGAACCCCAACAGGGTTGACAAGGTAGGGGGATTTGGCACCGTTGACCGAAACAGACTGTTTTCTGTTCGATAAGTAAGACTTAAACCAATGTATTGAAACTGCCGAAAAGTTGAAATGAGTCAGCTTTGTAAGGAGCACTTGGTGGTCAACAATACCCCCTACCCTTCAAATGCCTTTCTGAGATCAAGGAAGAGAGCACCTACATATGGGCTCGTGTCCAACATACATTTAACCTTTTCCACAAAGACACAGTTAGCTGTCTCAGTGGAGAGGTGAGCACGAAAACCAAACTGCATTGGGTAGAGTGGAGCGAAACCTTTATCTAAATGTTTGGTGATTAGTTTTGAAACCCATTTCTCACCTATATTAGAGACACAGGGGAGGATGCTGATTGGTCTATAATTGGACATCGTGGCCTTATCCCCAGATTTAAAGATCGGTGTCACTGAGGCCACCTTCCAGGATGATGGGACTTCCCTTGTGCTGATAGATTGATTCAATAGCATAGTAATTGGTATTATTAGACCGTCAATATGTGTCTTTATGAAGTTGGTGTCTAAATCATCTGCATCCCTAGCCTTAGAACCTCTTAACCCTGAGATTATATTTTTTTACCTCAACCTCTGTGATTTCCTCCAGGTCAAAAACGGGGTGTGTATCCACAGTCGGGCTAGGTGAGACCTCAGATGGCGGGAAGAGCTTTGTAATGTCCAGAGCACTAGTTAAGAAATACTCATTTAGAGAGTTGGCCAATACAGCAGGGTCGTTTATCAGGGCATCATTGATTTTTTATTCTAGAACATTAAAAATCAATGATGCCCTGATAAAAGACCCTACTGTATTCTTCTTCTTTTGAAGGTTTTAGTATAATTTACAGGAATTACTTTCGAAAAGTCCCCTCACAAAGAAATATATAATAATTCCCATAAATAATACTGATAACATGATCTGAGCCTTGAATTATTATTTGGAAATTGTGTGTAAATACATCTGTACTTAAAGATTACACCTTGTCTTAGCCACACTCTAAGTTGCAACCACACTGCCCTCTGGCCCTTTGAAGATAATACAGCATGCATATATAACATGATTATCTGCACTGGGACCATACTATGAGATAGCAGCAGCATTTAATTCAAAAACGTTTGAATTAATTAACGTATGAATGCCTTTTTTATGTTTTAAATGTGAAGTTTAGAAAGAATAAAATGCTCATTTAAAAACAAACTCATTTAGATAATTACTTTTTCCACTCACTTGCTAATAATTACGGCCCTGAGAAGCAAGTGAGAAAGAAACAGTTATCTCTTATTTTTTTACATTTGTTGTTGTAACATGCATTTCGGCCACAAGAGGCTGAGCTACCCCATTTTCATAGGATTAAAAACATTAGTGTTCTCTTTCAAGTGAGAATTAATTTCTCCAATCACTTTAAAAACAAAGTACATCAAGGATTTAGCTTGAGTCAGCAAGTTATATTGTCAAGTTATGTATAGAGCAAAACAAGTATCCCTTTAAAATTGTCCAATCAGCAATAATTTAATATCATAGAAAACAGGTACAAATTGTCTAAAGGGTTTGACCTGTCAATAGTGAAAACAGGTGAAGAAATGTAGCTTAGGTATCTGTCTTGCCATAACTTTTAATTTTAACCAGACAACACGTGTCATACTTGTCTCACGGCTGTGCTTTAATCATGAACACAGGAGAGGAAACCATAACAATATGTGGATGACCATTTATTGCCTCTCGAGGCTTCCCTAAATGTAGCATCTGTGCATGAGGCGCTTGATGGTAGCTTATATTTCTAGCACCTTTTGCATGCCACAAACTTCAGTTGGAGCCGGGAACACCAGCGCGCGACACTGTGCCCCGAGGACCCTCTTGCGTCTCTGCTCCATACTTAAGGATAGATGGATCTGACACCGGAACGCATCGACAGCGGCACATTTTGACTTTTCTCCATCACGAAGTCGGATCATTTATTCTCTGTTTTACTTCTATTATTTTGTAGAAGCAATGGATATCTACAGCTCAACGCTCTCACCGGCGCTGGACATCTTCACAGGATGCTATCTGCTGGTTATAGGTAATTAAAAGGCCTACTTAAGCTTGAATTAATGATTTAATACGATTATACAGCTCTCAAGGGCTCTGCATCCCTGCTATGGCTCAGTTAAGTGTGAGTGAAAAATACTGTTGTACTGGATTAATTTCTTCCACAGGATTTGGAGACTTCAAAAACAGAATAGCAAAGCACTAAATTCACTTTTCCGTAATCCATTTTACGCACATTTGACTCTGAAGGCTGGTTCTCCTATTTTTGTTTTTTCTCACTCATCTAAAACGTATATACGACACTTAGACACAGTTATATGTCAAGTGTTTTAAAAGTGACATAAGAGCCAGTGTGTTGCTTACATCTAATTAACTTATGCTCTCTCTTCATCGTGCTGTGTCTGCACACAACAGGTTCCCCAACAATGGTACCCGTTCAATTATAAACCCTATACTCTTCAATTATGTATTTTGGTTAGACATATGGTGATGATGATTAAGGTTAGAGTATACCTCCAGATAAAACCTGTAAGTCGTGCAATGTCCTTCAAAGGGACAAAAAGAGTCCGTTGTGTAATAGGGCAGTCCTTAACCTCAAAGGATACAGAACCTTTCAAATGGTGTCGGGCAGGATCTATATATAGTGCTATGAGTTAATTAGTGAAATTGAAAGGTACATTAAAGCCATTTACCTTGACTATAAAGAAGACAAATTGGTGAGCAATTATTTCAGTGGCAGCCCAGCAGGGGGTTTCAGCATGCTGTGAGATATTTTAACGTAATCCTGCAGGATATGCTCCTATTTTAAATTCATTTCCATTTGTATATATCCGACAGCAAAGCCAGCCTTGTCTGTCTTTATGATAAGTCAGTAAATCTACTGTAAAATCAGAGGAAGATAAACAGATTTACAGAGTGTGATGAAAGATGGATGATAATCGCTTTGGACAAACACACAGTGCAGTGTATATTGGCCAAAAAGCAAACAGAAGGCTGACCCTGCAGTGAATGGGGCACTGCAATAAAATCCTCTGCACTGTGAAGTGATTTGTTCCCTGTAATGCACAGCGTTGACATTCACATCTGCAGTTCAGCTCCTCTCATATAACAATATGATATAAATATTTGTAATATGACAGTGAACTTAACACCCTTGCCCTTTTAAAGTTGAACATATTTTATTATATTGTAAGAAATATCCTGCTGGGTTTTATTGCTGTGTAAAAGACATTATGCTGTGGTTACGATTCACAGAGGCCTGCATCACATTGGTTATGTCACACTTAGCGCTTTGCAAATCGTTTTTTTATAGAATTATTGGCTTAATAGGTTGCTGTAAATTATATAGTTTATTTTCAGCAAGGGACTCTAGATGACGTACATATATCATACATAATACATATAGAATTTGCCCTGGGATAATGGGTACTTATGTTGAGACATGTGTAATCATTTGTTTCTTGTTGTGATGAGTTCTCTTCAAGCACTCTTGGTGTAGCAGGTGGGGGTAAGGGTAAGATGGGGTTATAATAACAATAATACTTTTTTTATAGAGCGCTTTTCATAGTATTCAAAGACACTTACAAGTTGAAATGATCATATGAAACCAGACACTAAAAAATATACAACTCCCATCGTTAATTATTATCCACCTCCAAAGGTTAGTCAGGCATTCAAATATGGACAGATGTGTGTTGTTTCTGGCACATAAATGACATATTCTGTCGCCTTTCAACTCCGTGCTACCAACACAGGATGAATGTCTAAAACCTATGTCTTTCATTAGCATGGAATTGGAGCGGTATGTCAGCCTGCCAGGACTGCTCCTCTTTGGGTCATGAGGAAGTGGGAAGCCTCTTCTCAGATGCTTCGCACAAATTGCACAGAAGTCTGGCACTATATGATGAAACTAATAGTCACATCACAGGCACTGAATGTAGCAGCCAGTGTACATACCAATTACCAACAAATAACTATCACTTGTTATGTTAATGTTTTCTTGGAATTATCCACTTGACTACACTTTACTGAAGTACGCCAACCCACAGCATGTCAAAATGCTATAACAGTCTTGAAATAGTCAGCTTTTACTACCTTAGTTTGTAAATGGAACTTTAAATGCCAATATAACCAACATGTACTGTAGAACTGTTGTCCTCTTCATGAAGCAAAGAGCACCTTTTTGTTCTTATTAAAAAACAATATTTGTTAAGCTGGAATAAAATATTCATTATATTCTAACAGATATATTGAATGAGAAACAAATGCAAGACGCTTCCCTGCTACACACACAATTTGGACTAACCCGCTTTGGCTGAAGGAAAAATAACAATACCCCTACCCTTTTCTGAGCCCTTTCTACTCTCATCATTTTCATACAGACCCTCAGGTTAAATATTTTACAGTGTTTACATCCCTGACTTTGTAAAGCAAAATAATGAGGCCCAGTGTGAACAATCCCCAACTGCCTATCCTTATTTCCTAAAATGTAGTCCCATTCAATGAAACAGCATTTTAAAAATACAAAAGTTAGTGTGTAGAGGATGTTGGAGATGATGGATTTGCCAAACAAACACAGGCCTTTAACCCAGGGGGTCACTGATTGAATCCTGTGAGGAACCAAAAGTAAACGTTTTCTTGATTTGATGTATGTTCGTAACGAGATTAATGTTACACACATAGTCAATTTAATTAAACAAACCCTTGATCTTTTCACTGAACCTTACCAAGTTGTTTTGTTTTGTTTGACGTACTTAAAACGCATACCATAATCTGGGAGCAAAAGGTTTCCTCCCTGGATCATGATTGAGAATGCACTTTCGTTATGGGAAGAAGACAGGGTTGGCCTGCCCTAGGTGGACATTTGATTCATGTTAAGACATGGCTGGCGGCTACTCAGAGTCAATAGATACATAATTAATGACTAATACATAAATACATATGTTTGACTATAGCCCACTGATGCTAATTTCGGGCCATGACACTGAAGGAGATGGGGGTTATAGGGATCTTTTGGCAATGTGTTTGAATAATGCATCACGTCTATTTTGTCATTACGTTACATACACGTTCACACTTATCTTGGTGTAACTAGCTCTGGACGCACATTGCCCTCCTAATGTGGCCATTATACACGGCTGGAGTGTTCAGTATCAAACAAAAGCTGCAAAATTGTGATTGCAACAAGATACTTATTTTTGGCCATATAATAGTTGTTTTAAAACATATTGATTGGTATTGATTCATTTTGAATGTCAAAGAAAGATGTTGTTGCTTTTGGCTCACGGCAGGTTCCCAGGTGTATTCCTTTTTCTTCTTTGTATTCACTCTTTACCCTCCCCCACAGCTCCCTTCACTCACATGTAATCCCTTTTCAGTAAATGTTGTACCATTAGTCCATTATTGAGTCCTAAGGATTAGAATGAAGACAGCATCCTACACTGACTCTTCGATCTTTTAAAAAATTATAAAAATAGTATTCCTGCAAGCAGATGCCCATTCCTAAAAATCTCACATTATTGTACACTCTCTGCCCTCTGTAAACATTCATGATTATTTTTAAGGTTGCATAATATATTCATTAAATTACTTCTGCTTTCTGATTCTGGGGGTGGCCTGCCTCCCGCTGTCATAAATGCTTAATGTTTGTTCAAATGTTCTGCGAACCTAAAACTATGTGGTAAGAAGTAAACATGCATAGCCTTTACTGAGGATCGGTGGTTAATGCAACATTTTAAAGGAAGCGTCACAGATTTGGAATTTCAAAACATTCTTCATCTCTATCGCTGCATGTAATGGAGGATGTTCACATTCTGTATCCCTCTTCTCCCCAGTGAACTGTGAAAGACACTGTCCTTGTAAACCTTAAGCAGTGAGGTGTCACCATTGATTATTTTGTGTTTTTGTAAGTGGTTTCGAGCAATTGGCCAGGCAGCACTTCCATGAAAGTGATTATCAGCGAGCTGGAAGTTGATTGGGTCACTGGGATTTGCGTTTAAGTAGTCCCACTAAAGGAAGATGTGAGGGCGAAGCCGAGGTTATCAATGTAAGGAGAAATTGACTGACTTCGAATCAGGGGGTACCAAGTTCGAGTGCTACTGCAGTCAGCATGTCGTTGTGTCCCTGGGCAAGACACTTCACCCCAAATTGCTACTGTGGGGATTGTGCACAGTCCTGAATGTATATAAGTCGCTTTGGATAAAAGCATCTAACAAATTACATGTAATGTAATATGCTGATATGATTAGATTTTTCAATTAAGCTTCAGTGATGCTAATGATATTAAAGGTTTAGTTGCAATGTGTAGTAACTTCTTTTATTTAAGGCAGTAAAAACATTTATTTGCTTCTTGACAGAAGTTAAGGGTAAAAGGTTGAAGGTAAAAAAGGAAATTAATGCTTTTATTTTATCAGTGCAAGTATGTGTCCTGCTTTTTGCTCCTTCCTGTTTTGATATAGAAATGAATACGAGTATATCGAGTGCATTTTCTCCGTCTTCCACCGTTCTTGTTGGAAATGAATAAATGAATATAAAGTAAACACATTCAGTTTGGACAAGATTTGCTTGGTTCTTCATTCGAAGCTTCTATTACACAACACAATGACAGTTAGCCTACAACCTCCCTGAGTGAATCTCTACCTGCAGAAGTATATCCCATGGTACACTTTCACCTGGGAGAGTTAACAAGGTCGTTTCAGCATGAGTGCAAGATTAGAGAATAAGACGGAGCAGTAGGGTTCAGGATGTTGAGAAATTATTCATCACTCCTCGAAACCAATAGCTGGCCTTGCTCACCTCCAAGCTAGGCAGCAGAGAGTGAGCACTGGCTCTAAAAGGAGTGATGAGCCTCAACCTATGCAGCTAAAGGTTTAACAAGTGTGTTTCATTCACATTTAAGACATGTTTGAATCTAGTGTTTAAGCCCAGTTTAGTGAAAAGGATCTATTGACGGTTCAAACACTTAAGAGATTCCATATATTAGTCTAAATATAGTCATTTTCTACCATCCACATTATCTGATAGTTGAAGTCACCAATGAATAAAGCCTATGAATCGGTGCTAGAAAATGTATAGAATTCTTAATATCTTTAAAAAATGGGCTTTAGAAACTCAGGATTTTTACCAAACCGCAGTTTGATTATTGAGAAAGGTAAATAGAAAAAAAAATGATGTACACCTTTAAAAGTCAACTTTTGATTGAAAAGAATAATAATGACCAGTGTTATAAATCATGCCTAATTCAAAACAATGTATAAAAGCTGGAACAGCTTGCAAGCTTTAAATAAACCAGCATAGAAGGCTAATACAATAGCAGATGTTCAGTGCTGTGCCTAGGATTGTGCTGAATACATTACGGATGGATACCTTCAATTATAAAGAACAGTCCAACAGCATTTAATTCCCTTGACACTATCTACCGTTTTTGAGACAGGGGCTCGTCTCAACTAGACAAGGGATTGTCTGCACTTCCCGTTTTACTGTATAAATTGCATTTGTCCTACGTGTGTTGTGATATATGGATTTCAGAGGATTACAAGACGTCCCTGGCATTTTACTAATCTGCAACCGTAACTTTCCTGGGTGGTTTAACAGGGTGAAGAGCTCTTACTGTGAAAGCTACAGTATCTATTAGACATTTTCCAATTTCCCTTTCCAAGCATCACATTGAGCCTGTCTTACATTCTAACCCAATAAAGGTAAAATCCTCTGCTTACATTTATAAAAGCTTTTCTGCGGAAGCCTTGCTTTGAGTCCCGTCCCCTTATTCTGGTTTTCTTCCATCATAATATGCTTCCTTTGTTACTGATAGTATCACCTTGGAGGGTCCCGGCAAGAGATTGCCATCATATTGAATGGGAGATGTAGCAATGTGTAATAAGAGCTCGAAACATTAATCGAATCCAGCTCAATAGATTAATTTGACCTTTTTGTGAAAAATGGGTTAGGGTCATGATGACTTGATTCATTCCATTAAAAAAAATCATGATCACTCTCTTCTAATGCCATTTTTTAAAGCTATAATCTGTGCTTTATTTAAACTCCAACCCCAGAGTCTGAACTTTTGCGACCCCATACCCCATGGACGTTTTACCATAGTTGTCTCTAGAGCTTACTGGAAATAGTGCCTATTATAGCCCGCTTAAAATAGAAATGTTGAATGGATTTTTTTATTTTAGCTATATTTTTTTGTACAAATGTCAGTGTAATTTTAAGTGAAGTTGCTTACTTATCTAAGTTCCGATTTCACTTCAGCTATTTGAAGCTATAGCCAAGAGACTACTAGCATACCTAAAACACCTAAAAAATGCATACTGGCACCTCTAAAGGCCGCTAAATATCAGACCAAGTTGTAGTTTTAAAGGTGATTAAAGGTGGGGTAGGTAAGTTTGAGAAACCGGCTCGAGATCGCTAGAATTTGAAAATACACAACCGGAGAAAATCTGCCACTTCCTTATAGAGTCCCTCCTCCAACACACACGAACGCGCACATGACCAATGAGGGCACGAGATAAGTTTGTGCCCCAATGGAAGGCTGACAGGCAGGTAGGCCAGGTTGTACTTTTTACAGTATTACGGCTTCTACAGATGGCATTTTTTTATGGATTTTTTGTCAAAGCACTTAAGATATTCATTGCTATCGGGATGTTAAGAGCATTCCATGGAATATAACAAAAAGTGTATCTCGAGCCGGTTTATGAAACTTACCTACCCCACCTTTAAGGTCAGGACTATTTCTTGGATAGACGTATTGACTTTCTGAAGTCTTTGGTTGTTTCGTGCTCCTTGAAGTTACTGCTACCTGCCAATAAATATTCCACCACATAACCTACAACCACAACTTATCTTTTAAACAAACTAAATAAATACACATTAGCAAGTGAGCTAATGAGGTGCGACAGGTGGATTTTCTTGCCCTGAATTGACTCAGGTGAGCTGTGTTCCCCTGCTTTGAGTTTTCACGCTAAGCTTAGCTCAACTACAGATGGCTGTCGCTTTGTCATCCTCAATATTCCCATCTAACTCTCTCCAAAAAAGCACTTTCGCTAACACTAAGCAAATGTTTAATCCAACTATTCCTAAGGTAGGCCTATATATCGGATATGGATAGCAAACGGGGGGGCTCACTCCTTAATTGTCCTAAACAAGATGTGTCACATGCATTCCCCTGGCATTTACGCTGTCTGTCTCTTGAGGGCTCAATAATGATATTATGTGCTGGTTAAAAATAGAAACCCTCTCAAATCCATTCTATCTAAGCATGTAACAGTGTTTCAGATTTGTAACTGAAAAAAAAGCTTTGTGTTATTTTGTGTCTGCTAAAGTGACTTTTTAGAGTTGCCCATTGGGACAGCAAAACAAGATTCTAATACCCTAAAAGTAAATAAAACAAGATTACATGTAAAGGGTGCATTATGTGAATTGAATAGAGTATCACTGTTCACTTTGTATCCTTCTTGTTCTCCCCTCTCTTTCTCAGCTGTTCTCTCAATTGTGGGAAACCTGCTGATCCTCATCATGGCAGTCAAGAGGTCATCAAGGATGAAACCACCAGAGCTGCTGAGTGTGAATCTGGCCGTGACAGACCTGGGAGCAGCTGTTGCCATGTACCCTCTCTCTGTGGCGGCAGCTTGGAACCACCACTGGCTCGGGGGAGACGCTTTGTGTTTATACTACGCTCTGGCAGGGTTTTTCTTCGGTGTCGCCAGCATAATGAACCTGACTATCATGGCAATAGTGCGCTTCGTTGTGTCCCTCAATCTGTCACCCAGTGAGTAATTCATGGTTGGAAATACTGCTAGGAAATACCTAACCCCTGTAGACCTTATTTTATATCCTCCAGGAGACAAGAGCATTCTAGTTCAAGGCGTGACTCTTTGCACGGCGAGGGATTCTAGCACTACCTTTAAAGGATTTTCAGTCAATCTCCAAGGTTTTATTTTATATAGGAAAAACAACAAATCCACTTTGTATTCATGATATTGGCTGCTTCTACTTTACATTTGCGGTGATGCTATCTAAAAAGAATTCTACATTCAATTACTATTTCCTTTTTTTATAACATTTTGAAAATTGTTGGGAGCATCCTGTCAGAGAAGTATGGTAACCATCTGTATCTGTATTTGACTGAGTTTCTATCTAGTCAGGGTTAGGGTTAGGTTTGTTAGCTTTGTTCCCACAGTTGAAAATGTATCAGAACACACTGTATTGACAGCAGACCTTTTTTTAAGCCAACAATCACGATGGCGGCTGTGATCCTGAGATAAACAGACTGGTTTGACAGCGCAAGAGATGTAGTAATTAACTGTGAAAAGGTTTAGACTCCCAAGAGGTACCAGGTGGGTGTAGTCAAGTGGAATAGTCCTATTCAATAGAAAAAAGAGCCACATTGTAGAAGACATACTAAAAGCTTTTCAATAAATCAGAATCTGATGTTAATTTGTAGTTTCCAGACCAAGTAATACAGGGACAAACAGCCAAGACAAGAACGGCCGGCAAATATTTCCGAATATATGTACAACACAAATATATACAGAATACATCTACATGCATTTGTTCATATCTGTAAATATAAAATAAAACATTCTGTCTTCATATAAAAACACGTCCATTTCGCTGCAGGCTTAGAGTTGTTCGTAAATCAAGCAGACCTACTTTAGTAAGTCATCTGTTGCAAAAAATCATATCTTTGCCAGTTTACCAATCCATGTAGGAGATCAATCAGAGAATACAATAGATCAGAATATGATTTTTTTATATATTCGATACAAAGAACTTTGAAAGGACGTCGTTTTTTATTTGACTCTCTAATGTCATATTGTAATCCGCTTAACAGAGCAATACAGAAACGGATCTCATCGCCAATGTTTTTGTTTATCCATTTCTTAATTTCCATATATCTAAATGCAGATATGTACTTATGTGTTCCTGTGTCATATGGTCACAAATATGAGACTTAATTGCCTTAATCTTATTAAGACAATTAACTCTTGTCCTGTCTAAGTCTATGATTATTTTAGAATTGTGGGTTGTTGGTTTGTGTTCATGTTGCGTGAGACATTATATTCTGCAGAAGTCTCCACATTTGCAGTCAACCAAAGTAGTTTGTAAGTATGCTAACGGACAGAAAAAACACACGACCACATCGCACTGAGTTTGGCCTGGAGTACAGACCGTTTATTACATCTGCGCATGCTCATTAGCATCACCACGTTTCAGGCACATTCTGATGATGTCATACACATGAACTGAAACATGACTTTGTTCTTATACAAATATGCTTAACACTCCCACTCAAAGAGATGTTGATAACTCTCTACAGTGGTACACAGCATCCAAATAAACAAAAACTTTCTAGCAGTGTTCAATTTTTACACCTGCAATTCACATTACTCTCCAAACAAATACCCTTTGAACTTGTCAAATGTAGCCTTTGTCAACGGCTTGGTTAGGACATCAGCTACCATATCTGCAGTAGGACAATATGTAATAGATATCTTCCCCTGAGCATGTGCAGATCGTACAAAATGGTATTTGATGTCTACATGCTTGCTTCTCTGTCTGGATACAGGGTTTTTTCCCTGGTTGTCCTCATATATCTTCACTGGTACATGTGGGCTATTATGGTCTACCCCTTTTAATAGCTGTACAAGGTACATGCTCTTTTGAGTAGTAGCCGCTAAAGCCATGTACTCGGCTTCACAGGTCGATTGCGCCACTGTTGGCTGCTTCCTACTTTTCCAGGATATAACTGGACCATTTTCAGTTAAGCTGAAACAATATCCAGTTGTGCTTCTCCTCATTTTGATCGGCTGCCCAATCAGCATCACTGTATCCCTCAAGCTTTAGGCTTTCCTCACTTTTCTTGTAATGTAGCTCTTGGTCTATTGTACCCTTTAGATACCTCAACAGTTGTTTTGCTGCAGGCCAATGTTGTTGTTTTGGTTCTGCTAGGTGTTGTGATAGTTTACTCGCAATCCAGCTCAGATCAGGTCTAGTACATGTCATAATGTATATCAAGCTACCTACTATGTCTCTGTATCCTGTTGAATCGATAACTTCACCCTCAGTGTCAAAATGTAACTTTAGCTCGCATGGAGTTGACCTTGGTTTGCACTCTGACATGCCAAACCTCTCTAGCATCTTTGCTATGTGTCTCTTTTGGCTCATTTTGATCTCCCCCTCACTCTGTGTAAAGTCGATACCTAGGAAGTGTTTAAGTTCACCCAAATCTTTCATTTTAAACTTCCTCTTCAACATCTCTTTGACATCACTGAGTGAGCCGTTGTTATTGGCCGCTATAAGTAGGTCATCTACCCATATCAGCAGAATAACTCTTTCTTTCTCAGACTCTTTTCTGTATACACAATAATCAGCATCATTTTGCACAAACCCATTCTCTGTAAGATGATCATGCAGTAACTTGTTCCAGTTTAGCCCGGATTGCTTTAAACCATACAATGACTTGTTAAGTTTGCACACTAAGTGTTCCCCTGTTTTGGATTTTGCCTCAAAACCTTCGGGCTGTTCCATATATAACTCGCAGTCTATTGGTGCATGGAGATAAGCTGTCTTCACATCCATTTGGTGTAGGATAAGATCCTCCTGTATAGCCACCTGCATCAATGTACGTACAGAAGTCATATTTTCTGTCGGTGAAAAAGTTTCCTCGTAATCAATTCCCTCTACTTGACTATAGCCTTTAGCTACATACCTGGCTTTAAAAATATCAGATCCATATGGGCTTTCCTTTACTGCATATACCCAACGACCTCCCACTGCTTGCTTGCCCTTTGGCAGTGTGGTCATACTGAAGGTCTCATTCTCTGTTAAAGAGTTAATCTCCTCTTTCATTGCATCAGCGCATTTTTTATTTCTTAGAGCCTATAGAGAGGCGAAGTCACGCCCATCTACTTCCGGCCCATGGGACCCCGGAAGCGAAAAATTAACATTGAATTCAATGGAGAGAGAACACGTATCTTTTGATCCCGTTTGAATTGTGCCACGAACTACACATATGATGTTTGTCAATCTTAAACAATAAGTTCCATGTCAAAAAAGTCACATTTTGTCGTAAAACTGTTGAAATATAAGACTATGAAAAATACGCGACTACAAAGACTACAAATCCCAAATCCCATTCTGGCTCGCGTAAGTGATGTCACAGGCGATAATTCTCCAAGTGGTTGCGACTCGTAATTAAAGCGAAGAAGAAGATCTCATAACCGATTTATTCCCTCCAATAAATAAGAGATTGCTAAAAATAAATTCACTTTTACAAGCTGCCTGTGTGCTTTGTACCAGGTTGTAATCACATAAGTGATCAAACCACTTGCTCGTTCTATCGCTTCCCGTCTGATGAAAGGACCAGGAGTCGCTGGATCAGACATATCAGGTAATATACATGTTGTGCATGGAACACAGTCAAGTTAGCTACCTAGCTAGTAGCGACGAGTAGCGAGCACGTTAGTTAGCATTACATTACGTAGCCTTGTCATTTTTAGTAGCCTTACCATGAAGTTATTATTTTATTACATGAAGTAAGAGTAGATGGTAAGTATTTCGTGAAACATTTGAAGAGTAGCCTATACTGCGCCATCCACCGGGTGCTAGGGAAGCAGTCAGGGAGAGTCGAAGGCAGGCAGGGAGCTTTACATGACAGATTCTTCTGGACGTGTTTCATTGTGATGACAGTAAGGGTGAGTCAATCTGTTTGTTGGAAAGACAGTAGTTGAGTGATTACTGAGAGAAAATTATTAGAAGGGATAATTATTCAAAGTGTTACTGTTGTGTTACTTTAAAGTGTTGTTACTGACCTTTTTCTCTTTTATTTTCTTTACCTCACCTGTAACTGCTGAGACCCTGAGGAACATGCACACTGACCTGCTCTGGCAACCTGATTTCCACTGTACGTAATAGTATTTGGTTATGGTATATTATTTATATACATCAAAGGCACAATGCACCCCCCAGAGACACACATGTATTGAGTGTGATATTTTGCATAGGTCAAGTGAAATCATCTTTACACACTAGAAAACTGTAGGAGCGGCAACTTGTTTTGAAATTGAATTTTTAATATCCGAAAATGAAGTTGATCTGTTTTCTTTATTCTTCTCTCTTCCCAGCTCCATCCATCACCGTGCTCTGTTCCTGCAGGTCCTGCTTGCTAATCATTATGCTTTATGTTTTCACACAATTACAAATAAAGTCAATGTATTGTATGACATGAAGTTGTGCTTCATTCGGAGTCAATAATACATTCATTCTGCCTTCAACTGCACAATGACTGTGGACTGCACCGACATCCATGTAGCTGCCCCCAGTAAGATGAACGAAGCAAAGAGGGTCACTATCATGCCCAAGGACATCCAGCTGCATCCGCGGAGAGAGGGCTTAGACTGACCTGAGACCAGCACACCGGCTCTTTTAAGAGCCACCTACAGTTTCAAAGAGTTGCAATCCTACGTTATTATAATTATTAAACTGGTTCATGTGTCACTTAGTTTACTGAACTGTGATGAATGAAAGAAATTAGTGAGGTAGTGGTTTAAAGAAGTTACAAAGACATTAATATATGAGTAACAGGTCAGTGTAAACACAAGCTTCTGTCAATTATGGATCATTCAAACTATATACAAATAATATGTAATAAAGTTCTAAAATAAGTATTCGGTATATTCCTTGATAGCTTTTGGAGAAGGTTGTTTTTAAGTTTACTAAAAATCTATCGTTTCAACTGTTTCACTTTATAAAAAGGAACAGGTGAGTAGAGCATTATTGAGTTTCTTATTCTGTCAGTAAATTATCCAAATGAAATGTTTATCATTATTTTAGTCAACCCTAAACAAATTGATTGTACCTTTTTAATAATGACCTTACATGGTCGGCAAAGTTAAATTAACTTCAATCAAATCTGTTCTGAGAAAAAACTAATAAATGTTTAAAGATAGGAACTTGCCATCCCACTGAAGAACAGTCCGTAGAGATTTAAAGGCGTAGTTGTAGTTCAGTCCAACGTTTCATTTGGATTCATTTCTCCAACAGTCAACTATTTTCATAAAGAATATATATATTTTTCAAAGTCAACTTTATTGTCAATCTTACTCAGTTTGTGTTTATAGACAGAGAGATCAAAAAGACGTTTCCAACAATCCCAAATACGAAAAATTAAATTATACAATTTACAGATATGTAATGTATACAAATATATATATCCTATATACACCATCATGTATAATGATGGTGTATGATGTAGAAGGAAGTGTGGTAGATAACAAGTAAATATAGAGTTGCATACAATGTATGTACAGCAAAAGATGGAATAACTAAGAAGCACGCAGTATAATAATAATTACATGCAACAATTAAATAACTGCTCAGCGTCTCCACCACAATCCCAATCTGCTGTGTCATGTTTTCCTCCCCTCTGCATAACACCCATCGCACATACGGAACACAACGCAGAGTCTGAGGGTGTTAAGAGTATGTTTATTTAAATGTCCTCCTCTCTACTGGCCAACACAGGGAGCATATGCTGGGTGTAGAATTGTTCCAGGAGGAGGAGATTTCCATGTCATGCAGGGTCTTTGGGGATGAGGATGATGATCGCCTCCTTCGTGGTCCACACAACAAAGTAGCAGAGACTCCGGTCTGTGATGTGCAGCTGCCCTTGGACCTGGTGCCAGTATGGGTGATATATGACCCACCCTCCTCACGGAGACAGAAGGATGGTAACTGGACTGCCTCCGCGATGGTCATGTTCATGTCACCAAAATCCTTGAATCTACACACAGCAAATAAACTCAAATGACACATCGAGATGTAAAAGGAGATCACACATACAGTATATAATATCCTGTATAGTCGATATAAAACTGGCCGCTTCAATCTGAAGAGCAACTAAAACAAAACACGGGAGTTTACCTTGTTCTTGTGAACACTAATGTTATCCACAGCATACACACAGACCACGAAGTTCTAAAGGAGAACACTAGTTACTGAAACAAAACACGTTAGTGTACCTTGTTAGCTAATGTTAGCTAGCTGACATTAACGTTACACATTGCACTCATATTACTCACCAACATCTTGTAAAGCCGGTCCCGCTGCTCTTACAGAACCGACTAACTCCCCTTTCGTGTATGTACAGCTCTCAACGTGTCCAGACTTGTAGTCACCTCGTTTATACTTTTATTCTCATTCTGAAAGAAACAGGTGAAATTTGCTAACGTGACGGCCATCTTTGTGATGGTGACGCGTATTGTGCGAGACGAGAGACCTGTAGTTCACTCAGCGGTTTCACACAAAAAAATGTGTAACTTCACAGTTTTACGACACATTTTAATTTTTTTGACTTGCAAAATATTCTTTTAAATTGACAAACATCATATGTGTCATTCGTGGCACAATTCAAACGGGATCAAAAGATAACCTTTCTCTCTCCATTGACTTCAATGTATAATTTTACGCTTCCGGGGTCCCATGGAGGCTCCCGGAAAGGGAGGGACTTCGCCTCTCTATAAGCCTGCATGTATGTTTTGGGTACATCACAAGCAACTCTGTAGAAATACAGTTGCAAGAAAAAATATGTGAACCCTTTGGAATTACCTGGATTTCTGCATAAATTGGTCATAAAATGTGTTCTGATCTTCATCTAAGTCACAACAATAGACAAACACAGTCTGCTTAAACTAATACCACACAAACAATTATATGTTTTCATGTTTTTATTGAACACACCATGTAAACATTCACAGTGCAGGGTGAACCCCTAGGCTACAGACTTCTTCAAGAGCTAATTGGAGTCAGGAGTCAGTCAACCTGGAGTCCAATCAATGAGACGAGATTGGAGGTGTTGGTTAAAGCTGCCCTGCCCTATAAATAATACACACCAGTTTTGAATTTGCTATTCTTAAGAAGCATTGCCAGATGTGAACCATGCCTCGCACAGAAGAGCTCTCAGAAGACCTACCATTAAGAATTGTTGACTTGCATAAAGCTGGAAAGGGTTCCAAAAGTATCTCTAAAAGCCTTGATGTTCATCAGTCCACGGTAAGACAAGTTGTCTATAAATGGAGAAAGTTCAGCACTGTTGCTCCTCTCCCTAGGAGTGGCCGTCCTGTAAAGATGACTGCAAGAGCACAGCGCAGAATGCTCAATGAGGTGAAGAAGAATCCTAGAGTGTCAGCTAGAGACTTAAAGAAATCTCTGGCACATGCTAACATCTCTGTTGACGAATCTACGATACGTAAAACACTGAAGAAGAATGGAGTTCATGGGAGGACACCACGGAGGAAGCCACTGCTGTCCAGAAAAAACATTGCTGCACTTTGAAGTTTGCAAAAGAGCACCTGGATGTTCCACAGCACTACTGGCTAAATATTCTGTGGACAGATGAAACCAAAGTTGAGTTGTTTGGAAGGAACACACAACGCTATGTGTGGAGAATCCAAAGGGTTCACATACTTTTTCTTGCAACTGTAATCTACATTTTCACCTTCATCATTACAATCAGCCTTACACTGATACTCCATTAAATATTCTGGAGCGTTTCTTTGTCTAGTGGGATAGCGTTATGCACTCTCTCCCTGTTCTCTTTGAGTACCATCTGTCTGGATCTGACTAGCCTCAATATTCTCCTCACTATAGGACTGTACACCCACATTAGGCTCTCTCTGATTCTGGTTCACCATTTTTGTCCCTGCTGGTGTTGTGGGAATAGTTTCTCTATAAGTGTCAAAATCCATATTATGATTTGTCTGAGTCTGACTATCGGCACTACTCTTTGTGATCCATTTTACCAGCCTATGTTTCAGGACTTTCCCTGTCTAAGGAAAAATACTTGGAATGCTGGGCTATATTTGTCGTATCCTACAAAAATACCCTTTGCACATCTAGAATCTAGCTTCTTCTTATCCTGCTTATACCCGTAGCATTCAGAGCCAAATATTTTCATGTTGGACAAGTTGGGTGTTTTGCCAGTAAAAACGGTATGGTGTCTGCTCTAGACGCTTACAGTAACACCTGTTACGTATCTGTGCTGCTGTCTGTACAGCATATGTCCATAACTGCTTTGGGAGGTTACTCTCTAATAGCATACATCGTGACATCTCAAATAAGGTCCTCCAACCTCTCTCAGCAGTACCGTTCTGGTGAGGTGAGTAGGGGGCACTTGTCTCGTGCCTTATCCCTTTCGTCCTAAGTAAAGTTTGAAACTCCTGCCCGGTGAATTCAGTACCGTTGTCAGATCTTATGCACTTAATGTGTCCATATGGAGCAGTATCCGCTATGAATTTTTCAGTAGCTTTTGCTGTATCACTCTTTGCTTTGATAAAGTAGGGGAAAATCATCCCACTATAATCATCAGTAAATGCTATTACATATCTGTACCCGTCTTTATCTGCTGGTTCTAATGGACCGCATAGGTCTGTATATACAGGGCCGGACTGGGACAATAAATCAGGCCGGGAATTATACACCCAGCCAGGCCACTACCAGTTTTTTGTGCCATTTTGCTGGATTTATTTGTCAATATTTACAGCGTTGCTGCCCGTAGTGATAGGATAGCCCTCTAAATCTACTACCAAAAAATAAACATGGAGATGGGTTACTATTTAAACAAATGTGCAAATCTATTTAGGAACCTATTCATGTGAACCTCAAATCCTATAGGGGGGTAAGATTTTTTTTAAATGTTGGACTTAAATGCATCAATCTGGTTCACTTTGAGGGGGAAATAAAGAGAGAGACTACACCCACATGAAACAGAACTGTATACATTTAAATAATCATAAAATCATAATAACATGGCCATAACCAATAACATACCATATCCAATATGATAAAACATTGAAACTTGTTTATTTATTTGTTTTTGGTTCATTTATAGTTGTGAGTGTGTCTGGGCTCCTGAACCAGCCTCACCTGTCTCCCCCCTTCTCCTCTTTGAGGCAGCAGCAAAGACTTGTTTTAGCTCTCAACAAGTTTTTAAAGTGTATCTTACATTTTTTTCACCTAGTTAACGTTTTTTTATTATTATTCATGCATATTTTACTAATCACTCTCCCTTCAAATGGAAATATGTGTTTACATGAATGGTGACCAAACCGTGAGACCCACTGAGAACTAAATTAACTATCTAAACACTCAGCAGAGTCCTTTACCTCACCTGAGCTGTAGTTATCAGTCTGACAGGAGAGGACTCTCCTCCACCTTGTTGTTGAAACAGCTCCTTATATCCGTTAGCGCAGCTAGCTAGCACCAGATGCTAACAACAACAATAGCCTACACGTAACTGATGCGCGCGCTTTCTCTCTCTTGCTCACTTGCGCCACACATACACACACACCCTCCCGAGCTTGAATGACACACAGAGACCAATCGAGGGCATTAGTGTATGGTCTGTATGAAAGTGGCCATGTGGACAGGCCACATCATGTAGACAGCCAGTCACCCTCTGTGAGGCAGAGTCAGACACACATTTGCGCAGCGTTACTTTCACAATACATACATAACAAAAATCCTCAGGCCAGCAGGCCACTTAGCAGGCCAGGCCATCGGGAAAACTCCCGATGGCCAGTCCGGGCCTGTCTGTATATGTACTAGCTCTAGTACTGTCTTAGCTTTTGCATCTGCCTGCCTGTTTCTGCTTTGAGTAAATGTTCCCTGTGTACATATTTCACAGTTATGGTTAGACATGTCATGTTTCCCTTTGATCGACATACCTTTAACCACTTTCTCTAGTTTAGACCATAGACTGTATATATAAATGGACGTAGGGTCCGTGACGTCACCCATAGGATTCTGTAGAGTTGCCGTGAAGCCCTTAGTAGGCGGAGTCGGCCACTAACGGCTCGACAGTGACGTCAGAGTCTAACTCCCGCCTTCTCCCGCCTGCTCCAAATAAGGGCAAAGAGGCGGTGCTGAGGCGGAGCCGAGGCGGGACAGGGCGGGACCTGCTGCCACCGAGCGTGACGTTCCAGACCTAGCTCAGGCTAAGAAGCTAAGCTAACATGCTCTCAGTATTAAGCTAACAACCTATGCAAACAACCCAGCTTGCGGTCACTGCTCCTCGTTCACGGCATATTCTGAAGGTAAGATACCCTGTAACTTTACAAAACTTGTCCTTTTGATGTAAATGTTCTTGAACCTACACTATACAATTGTTTTTTAAATGCTTCACCGTTTTTCAAATATAAATGTCATTTGTAACTAAACTTTGTAAACTAGCAGAGATATGGCCAGTGTTGCGTGAATTAAATGTGATTAATGAAATATGACTGTAGAAAAAGAAAGTAGCTTTTATATTGATTAAACCATTTTTATTTATTTCAGCATTAAGAAAAAAGAAGATGGCAACCTCCTCCACGCCAAACTGCACAACCTGTACTTTACATGACTTCAGATGGTTGACATTACACACAAACATACTATACATATACATGTGTGCACAATTGTAGATAAACAGCACACAGTATATAAATATATAAACTGTGTGCTGTTAATCTGTTTTTTGAGGTTTTGCTCTCTTGTTACTTTTAACCATACAGGTGTGATTTCATAGTTATTTTGTATGTTATTGTCAAAGGAACAAAATGAGCAACCCGTTATACTTAATTTGATATTCCTCATTATCTGAAGCATTTGTTACTCTCATTTATTTTCCTCCCATAGTGACTGTATGGATAATCGGAGACAGCTATGTCCGGCGTGGAGCCCAGAGAGGTACAGAGACCATCAGCAGCAACCTTGGCCTCGACCTGAGGGTGTGCTGGTTCGGTTGGGGTGGACTGCGCTGGAGAGGTGTCCTCCCTTTCTTTTCCTACTCCCTGCGAGGAAGAGCAGTCCCGGATGTCCTCCTCATCCACTGTGGCGGCAATGACTTGGGGGATGTGCCCAGTGTTCAGCTGCTGAATCAGATGAAGGAGGACCTGCACCAGCTTCACCATCGGCACCCTGGCTTGAAGATCATGCTCTCCCAGAGGCGCCGGTGGAGGGCTGGTGCAAATCCTGTCAAAATTGACAAGGCCTGGAAGTTTGTTAACAGTGTTATGGCTACTTTTGTTCATAGGCTAAATGGTGCCATTGTTGACCACTCCAACATTAGACATGACAGTCCTGGGCTGTTTTTGCGAGATGGAGCTCATTTCACCCCTAGGGGAAATTATATTTTCACTAGCCAATTGCCTGAAAGACCACCTCCAAAGACTGTGAACTGCTAAAATGTCAGTATCACTGTTTTTGGATTTGGCCTTTAGAGTATGTATTCTAAGGCCCTTGCTAAGCCCAGACTGTCATGGCTAATGTTGAGTTAGATATTACATCTGTAGCCATAACACTGTTAACATGGCTGCTCTTCCTCTTCCCCACATCCCACCCCCCCCTCTTCCCCCAATGGACTCTGCAGCTCTCCAGGCCCATGCTGGGCATGGCTGTCTGTCAAACCTTTTATTTTGTATTTGTTATGATGTTTTTTGTTATTTTATTTGTTAAAATAATTATGTATTTATGTAAATATTGAAAATAAATTACATTCATATTTTCACTTCTTTTGTCTACTGCTTACTGTAGTAAGCCAAGCCGGAGCAGTCTGAAAAGAGTCCCAAGTTTAAAAACACAAAATCTTGACAATGAATACTACGCTGTCATTTATCAGTGACAATGCAAACAACAGGAAGGTCTCCCCTAATCCCATGTATTTTGGCATCAATGTCATAAGCATACCATAGAATGTAATTATGAAGTGCAATACCCACAATCCCTACAGGGTCGTAACGTCACAGAAAATAATACCTTTTAGAAAGTTTCTAAATGGTTCAGTATGCAGATAAATATTTGTTTTACAATAGAAACATTTTCCCCATAAATGTTCCCACATGTTGTGAGCATCAACTTTAAATCTTTTGTCAACAAATAAAAAACATCTTAATTTCCTTTAGGACAACATTTTGTTTATAACACCACTATATTAACAATAAGCATAGGATAATGATAAATGTCAACATTTAAGATTGTGCTTTTACTCTTTATTTAATCAGATCTATTTCACATTGAAAATGTGATAAATACACATTGAAAGTTACATCTTGCATTTTATGAAAAGTAAAGGTTTCGAATCATTGTATGACTTAAGTACACTAGAACATAAATTAAAGATGTGCAACAACTGTATCAGTAATTACAATGATATAACTTATGCACAGGGTTGGGAGGGCTACTTGCCAAAAACACAACCAGTAACTTCATGTGAGTATCAAGATATAAAAGTAATGTAACGTAACTTTATTTTTGTTTTGGATTACCTCAATATCAAATGCAATGCAAATAAACACAGGAGAGAAGAAATATTAATATGATTTTTTTACTTAAATGTATAATATAATACCATAAAGCAGATTCAGGCAGTAGGTGTACAGATTCACAATTAAAGGATTAGCCTACAGATCAGTACCGCTTCCAGAGAAGAGATACAATTTGATCATTTTACATATATATGCTCTTTTTAGGTTTTGAATAAGATTGTAATCCTGAGTTTCCCTATTATTAAAAAAAGTCAAACTAATCCGATTACATCTTTTCCTCTGTATCTAAGGATCACACTTTCCCTTTTTTCTATACGATCTTGATTCGTGTTAGATGTAATGCATTACTATCTAAGCCAATACAAGTCATAACTTTTGGAAAATTGTCTCAAGTTATAAATTATGCCTTCAATCTCTTTCACGTGGAGAAGACATCCCATTGGCCGAGGCGTTGCAACTTTCCTCAAGCGTCCTACATGAAAGAAAGATCACATGTTAGAAATGTGTGCACAAACTATTCAGTATGAGCGTCTTAGTTTAAAGCCCAAGTGTGAGAGTGAACAGAGGCGGAGTCTGCTTGTTGGCTGCTGCTCCCCAAACCAACATCCTCCTCACAAGCATTGACTGTTGGAATGTCATTTTGCTCCACATGTGGAACAACAAAGGCTTCTTCAGGTGTGCCTTGTATCATAATGATATTGCTCTGATCAGCAGCAAGACTGTTTTCACCACTACCATGGTCTACATCTGCAACCTGCTCATTGCTATTAACAGTCGAACTAGGACTGTCACTTACCTCGTCATTGCTACTCACCCTGCTTTTCCTTCTAGGCTGTTGTTCTTTGGTGAAATAGAAAATGGTGGGCACTGCAGTGTTTTTCAGGCATCTCCTTCCCTAATAAAAATAATAAACAAAAACACATAAAATAACTTTTTGAGGTCTGTAGATATTCAACTTTCTTTTGAATAATGTTGTTTTAAATGTAAGAGTGCATTATAAAAGACAATAGAGGGCCAACATGTTAACTATGCAGTTAATCCATTCAACAATTACGTGTTTCCAAGATTCAGATTCAAAGGATTGATGTCATGGCACATAGGCTACAGTGTGGGAATGGCAATGCAAATCATCTGTCCCGAGCTCCTCCAACAATGCAACATAGTTATATAAGACATAAAACAATAAAAGAAATTCAAAATTAAATTAAGAATAATAAATTAGTGCAGGCAGAAATCTATATACACGTAAATATAATAAGACATATGCAAGAACAGAATGTAAAGATAAATATTGTATAGTAAAATTAAATTAAATCATTTTTTTTTTTTACAGTGATAGCTGTTAAGATAACTAAGTTATAAGATGACAACAGATGAATGAATGTTGCTATTACCGTAAAAAACGGTAATATAATTCATCTGTTTTTAACATATGTGGGTATGTGGGGGGAAATGGCAATTCTCTATCTATGATAAAGAGTCTTTGCATAAATTGAAGAGAAATGTGATGGTTTGCAAAACAAATCGATTTCTATGTTGCTTTACTTAACTGGCAAAATCTTAATTTGGCCTTTAATCAAAAGAACATTAATCATCAGTGATGTGCAAGCTGTGCCATAACAATTATTTAGCATTGTATGATGTATAACTTGTATTTAATTAGTAACAACAATTTACACTCACAAATGGAACCAAGTTTTTTTTTTTTTTAAAGGATCTGTACCCATGAGTCCGTGCTGAAGGGATGACTCTCAAAGTGTTCACTGCACAGGCGAGAAGAAACGTTGGGGGTCCATTTATTCCTCCGGATGTTCAGCACCCACTGGTCCAGCCTGTCTGGATCACCTAAAGGAAACCTTTATTCAAAAATACATGAAAACCGACCCAAAGACAACAGGAGGGTTAATGCCATATTCACTTAATAACGCATGAACAACTTTTACAAATATTTCTATATAGTCTGTTGGTAAATGTAATCTAGGTTGCACATTTCCTGCTGAAATACATGCATGGGCCTACCAAGTTACTGCGTGGCACTTTGGTTTTTGATAAAACAGTGTAGTTCCACTATATACACGTTACATTCATAATCAAACGAGACAATATGCAAGATAAATAGCTATTTGTTGTTATTCTTAATGCTTGTCATTCACACGTTAAGAAAATAAAATAAGTACCGATACATAGCAGAACAATTGTGGCGATGTTCAGCTTAATAAGCCTTGTTCAACATCATTTATTTAGCTAATACTATATCGGGCTCCAGGCGAACCAAGTCCGCGTTTCGTTGCATTCCTTGATCTCCAGTTATAACGCCGGGCTCCGCTGCTGGCCGAAGCTAACGGAGCCGCAAAGGGCTAGCTACGGCTCCGGTTAGCTTCGGCGGCGGACTCCGGCGGCCACCACTGGGATAATTGGGTCCCCTTTTAACATTTGCTCCCATTTAGCATTATGGGCGTCAAAGCCATAGACTATACAAGTCTTACCCAAGGCTGAATCATAAACTAAACTGTATATATATATATATATATATACACACACATGTATTATACTATAAAGGGTTACGTCCTTAGCTGGCTAATAAGCTTCATAACAAGCTAAGCTAACAAGCACACAAACACCTGCTAACGGGGTTAACATGTATAATATTATCATTTTACTCACCGAAAAAAGCTGAGAGTAGACTTCTTGGAAGTTCTGTTAGTACATTCAAGCGCACAGCACGATATCTTAATTGTCTGGTATATCACCACGAACACGACTAAAGCTAAAGGGTCAAGTACAGTAACTACGACTAACTAACGTTGTAGCCTCTATGGTTGTAGCCTAGCAGAGTGGACAAGTTGCTGTTAGCTGACAGTGAGGCATGTACGTGTCCATCAACGTGACCACGCCCTAATTAATGCAAAAACGTTAAGACCTAATATAAATAAAAGGGTCGTGTTAGAAAACAATTCACTCACAGATCCATAATCATGAAGGTGGAATCTAACTATATCGATAATAAAAATGTATGGAGCCAGGGATAGAAACATGTTTTTTTCTGCTGTAAAGTTGGGCATTTTAACATGGGGGTCTATGGAAATTGCTCCTTTCTGCAGCCATCGCCTATCGGCCAATATATGAACTGCAGTGTGTGGCACTTCCGTATTGGCTTCCCGGCTGTTCCCCAGAGTTTGCCGCTTGGTTTAGACACATCCTCAAAATTACAATGACCAAGTATTTTATGCCATGTCTGGATGTCATGACAACCATTACAAACATCATCAGTATTTTCATCCTCTACTGTGCTAAGGTAATATAGCCTACCATACACATCCATTTTAAACTTGGTACCATTTTTGATGAATCAGCCAATCATCACCGTCCTTGAAGCGGACCTCAGCTCCGCTGTCTGTCGCTGCTTTCACGGAGAAAATGCAGTAGGGCCTGGCTCATTTCGTGACATTTGCAGACAGTGGCAAGTGTCACTACCCGATCCGTCCCCCTGCCCGATCGGTATTGCGCATGTGCGAGATGGTCCGCCATATTGGACAACTCCGGACGGCAACCCAAGATGGACACTTGACACAGTGGCTTTTAGCAAAGCTCAAAAAGAAAAACCGAGAGAGATGAGTTATTGTTAATACAACGTGACTTCAATATTATTAAACAACTCTTTTAATTGGGTTCTTTTATTTGGGGTTAAGTACATTGTCAGAATAAGTGAAAAATGAATTTAACTTCTGTTAGACAGCCATATGCCATACATGTTTGCACACATTCACAGTAAATATGTATTCAGTATGACAGCTGTCTAACAGAAGTTAAATCCATGTCTCACTTATTCTGACAATGTACTTAACCCTAAATAAAAGAACCCAATAAAAAGAGTTGTTAAATAATAGTGAAGTCACGTTGTAATAACAATAACTCATCTCTCTCGGTTTTTCTTTTTGAGCTTTGCTAAAAGCCACTGTGTCAAGTGTCCATCTTGGGTTGCCGTCTGGACTTCCGGACCATCTCGCACATGCGCAGTACCGATCGGGCAGGGGGACGGATCGGGTAGTGACAGCAAGTACTTCCGGCATCTGCCACAGAGGCCACTACTCCGTGGCATCTGTGGCAAGTACTTCCGGCATATGCCACAGATGCCACAACTTGCCGAGGCATCTGCCGCTGCTGAACGGGAGTTGCCACAAAATGGCCCTTTCTCATTACTCTAACTCCCCTCCTCGACTCCTATCCTCGAGACTTAGTCCCGCCCACAGGAGATGCGAGCGGAGGAGCCGAGGAGAGGAGCCGTGGAGAGAGGAGGGGAAGCAGCAGGCGGTTAGAGAAATGAGAACTCCTCTCCTCTGAGCGGTCATTTTAAAGAGACGTCCATTAATGATGACAGGAGGCACAGCAGCCTCTGTCTGATGGACAGATGTGTTCATGACGACTTATATTTACTTTTAATTCATTGACAGGGCGGTATAATGAGACAATAACAGGCTACAGATGCGGACATACACTGCAGGGTTGCCAACTCTCACGCATCTGGCGTGTGACACACGCTTTCACTCTCAATCTCACGCTCTCACGCTGCCCAAACTATTCTCACGCCAAAACAAGAATACCGAAGACTAGAAACGGTTTTGAAAACTTTTGTCACGTAGTGATCGTCTTCTCCATAGAACATCTTTGATAATGTCTTCTGACCAATCAGAATCACGATAACGACGTGGTGTTGTTGCTGGAAGTCCCGACGGAGAATACTTTTGCTGTAGTACATCTCTATACATCGATATAACATTACGTGTTGATAGAAATCAAGGGGAGCGTGTATGTAATTACATTGCAAATACTGACTTGAGCCCCACCACTGTATGGGTTAGCCCTACCATAGCTTACCCAACACAAATACTCCGTGGCCGCCACTGCCGACCCGTATTGCGCATGCGCAGATCTAAGATCCAGTAGAAATGATAAAAAGTTTGCTGCTTATTGTTCAACTAGGCCAAAATAGAGTCAAAGAGTATATGAGAGTGAGCGTGTGTTAATTAATATATTTGGCAGTTTGGAGTAAGTCTGTACATTTGTTTGTGTGTGTGTGTGTGTTTCATATAGGCATCTCACGATAATTAATTTTGTTGGAAATATTAATATTAATATTGTCGGCACCGTTGTATGACCATTTTAGACCACTGACATAATGATAATATATAATAATAATTCAAGTACATCCTTTCAAACTGCTAGTCACATCCTCAGGTAAATGGCAATTTATCGAGTTCATTTTTATTTATCGTACGATAAGTCAACTAATTGCTTATCACGACAGGCAAAAACAAACATGTGTTTGACTTTCATTAGTGAATGAAACTGTGTGCCCTTTATAGTCTGTGTCCAATATTGTGTATTTGTATATATTATATATATCCTATATATATGCTAAGGTCCCGCTATTGACACGATAGCAGTCATTTCGTGCTCATATGTGTAATCAAACCCATGATACCAAAATCTCACTCCAGCCAGGTACCCAAAGTTGGCAACCCTGACACACACACACACACACACACACACACACACACACACACACACACACACACACACACACACACACACACACACACACACACACACACATATATATATTTATATAAATACAATTTCAGAATCAAACAGAGCACTCTAATAATAACGTAACACTATCAGAGATATACCCCCCCCCCCCCCTCTCTGGTTGCTACAATGAGGGAAATAAGTTACGGGCCAAAAGTTTTATTTACAAGTATTAAAAGTAAGCAGAGGACACCAAACCAACTGAAACCTGTCTGCTGCATCTACGCACACACTGTACCACACACGCACACGCACTTACACCACACACACACACCTACAGCTCCTAAAGCATATAATCAGGATACAGCCGTTGTGTATTTTATTATGTGAAGCACTAAATGGTTTTAGAAAAATATCGACTCTTTGTTTGTAGATATCTACTAAACTAAAGCAAATAAAGAGAGTAGGCCTGTTATACTGAGTGATATATATATTTTACACTGCTCTGCTTTCTGCACGGACCTCACAGCTGTTCTCTCTGGAAACATCGCGTTGCGATGAGAGCAGTTTCTAAAATAATATACAGGGGATGCATGCAGAGCTGTCATAGACTTATGTTTATAAGTCTATGGCTACGATAAACCAGGTGTATTATTACTAGTAAAGACAAATAATTAACAAATACATATCTGTATTGACACAGCAACGTGTACACTGGTGTTATTAAACTTGGTTACAGACTTAGGGCAGCTGTACCTGTAACTGATTGCAGTTGCCACTGCTAGTGAGATGCTAAGATTTATACTTTATAAATTAGGCAAAGGACAGTTATATTTGATTATACACATGTATAAATGTGTTATTTTAAATGTAGGCATATGTACTTAATTTGTATTATTTTCGTTGTTAATAAACAGATTAATGTCATTGTATCTGTTTTGTTGTATCATATTTTAATTCTGGTTGAACATTTTTATTTAAATGCTTCAGATGATTCTTATTTGATATTGATATCAGTGAATATAAACAAACCATGTTATTCCGTTAAGACAATCATGACAGTATAGTAAAAAAGCAAGATAATGATGTAATGCTTGAGTGTAAGTAGTTCTTGACGTCTCCCCTTGCCAGCTTTGCAGGCAGTGGTGTAGTGGGGATTTTTTTACTGGGTGGACGCTATTTTAATTAGGTCATCCCAAATGGACTGTACTTATATAGCTTTATCCAGTCTTTTAAGACCCCTCAAAGCGCTTTACATGTCATTCACTCATTTTTTTTCACCCATTCATACAGACCAGTGTATCTTACTCTAGGACCTAACATTCACACACATTCACACACATTCACACACATTCACACACATTCACACACATTCACACACATTCACACACATTCACACACCGTTGGCCATGCCATCGGGAGCAACTCAGGGTTAAGTATCTTGCCCAAGGATACATCGACACGTTGACTGAATGGGCTAGGATCGAAGCCACAACCTTCTGGTTGAAAGACGGCCGCACCCCCTCGCAGCCACAGTCGCCCCAAACAATGCCACAACTGTGAACGCGCGCAGACAGGTCTACAGAAACTACTGGTATGCTTAGTCCTACTTTAGTTACTGTACTGCAAAAAGCAGACGGCGCTGCGCTCAACACACACACAGACTCAAAACCATGGACACACCGGCACATTAACAATTTATAGGCCTAAATTGCATAAGTGCTTGAGCTACAGTATTGCAAAGCAGACAGCGCTGCTTCTCGCTCTCTCTCTCTATCTCCACTTTCAACATTTATTTAAAACTCATAACAAACAAACAAAATTCCCAAAGTTGTCCTGAAATTAACTTATTTAGCTCCGGTGCTGCTAGCCTCTTTCTTCTCATGAATGATATTCTTTTTTTAAAAAGAAGTCAAGTATTTTTTTTTGTCTGCCATTATAGAGCTGTTTCGTTTGCGTTCTTGAGGGAAGGAGCTGCTGCAAAATCGGCAGGCGGCGAACTGGTGGTGTCACCCTGGGGTCACGAGCGTGATGACGAATCATAATTTTTTAAGGAAATCGTTTTTATTTTTTTATAATTAGCCTACTGTGAAATGTATTAGGTTGTTGTCATTATTACAACAAATACACACTTGCAACTGATAACACTGACAATGATGTTATATTTATTAGACTATTAAAAAAAATCATGCTTCAAAAAAGTGGGGGCTCCAAATAAGTGGGGGAACGCGTCCAACGCCCATTACACCACTGCTTAGGGTAAAGCGGGCAACTTTAGTCCCTTCTCAAAAACGGTGTTTTGGCACCAAACCGCAGCCTTCATATGGGTAATTAAGATGTTTTCCTGCAAGATCAAAATACGTGTTTACTTTAACTAATGCTTAAAATGTCAAACGTAATGCTAGTAAATGACCAGATTTACCTCAACTTCTAATTTCATTGAATAATTAAAACACACCTTTGCATCAAATATAACCAGAGATTGATGATCGAGATTGACGTATAATTGTAAAGGCTTGCTTTACATTCAATAACATTATAACCTTAGAAATGTTGTTGTGTGTTGCATTTGAATATAAATGAATAGTAGTTCCCTACCATTTCTATTGTGAATACCAGCAAATATACCATGATCTATTTGTGAATTTAAGAAATAAAATCACTGCAAATCTAACTATAACATCTTCCTGTATCTTTGCCTACAAAGCACACACACACCTAAAGGTTGCCAAAATGCACATAATAGATTTGTTGAGTTAATCTTTTGTGGGTGTTTTGTAAATGCCTTACCTCTTCTGGTATGTGAGCCTCATCTACCGTCATGTCTGCAGCTCTGGAAAAAGGAAAATTATTTGTTTAGAAACTGGTGCCATTCCTTCATTACATTAATGTAATCTTGATATGCATAACCACTACATGTCCCTGGGAGAATGGATTTATGATGTTGCACATAGGCATGTTTGCCTACAATGCAAGTGGGCTATACCTGGTCCTTTTCTTGGATGATGTGCACTCCAGAAGCACACTTTCTGCTTGGTATCGGCAGATTTCTTTTTCCCGTGACATCCACTGAATAAAAACCTTTAAACAAATATATTTGTAATTAAAAGCATGTTCAAATCTGACATTGAAATTAGGCTTATGCTGTGTTTTATGTTATGTAACTATAGTTATTTTACCAATACTTATCATCTCCCCTGATATGTAAAGCTGTTTCTCAGCTACAGTTCCAGGCAGTGAGAGGGTTTTTTCAATTCGCCACAGATGCCACGGAGTAGTGGCATCTGCAAATACGGGTTGAAACAGCAGCATTTGCCACGGAAGGCAAGTGGCAGCTACCATAAACTTTCTCTTACTCTGGCATCTTGTGGGAACTCCCGTTCAGAAGTGGCAGATGCCTCGGCAAGTAGTGGCATCTGTGGCATATGCCGGAAGTACTTGCCACAGATGCCACAGAGTAGTGGCAGATGCCAGAAGTACTTGCTACTGCCTGCAAATACCAAGGCACATGCCACGGCGAGTAGTGGCAACACTCATTGTGTTCTAGTATGATACATAAAATAACATTGTACCTTGAAAATCAATGCATTCTAATAGCGGGTACATTTTACCCGTTGGCGGTTTTAGGTAGGCTATACAGCAACCCCTGGCGGTTCTAGTAGTAAAAGTATAAGTAGCCTACCTAAATGTAGGAATACTCTGTTACAAGTAAAAGTCCTGCATTAACATGTTACTCAAGTAAAAGCGCAAAATTATTAGCATAAAACTATACTTAAAGTACATATTACATGTTTTCATTATAATTAGTGATCATTAAAGTGTTATCAAAGTTGGTAAAGGTGCAGCTTGTTTTAATGACTTTGTATACTGCAGGGTAGCTTGTGAATTTACTCCAGGAGTAACTAAAGTCTGATTTAAGAATTGATTATATTTCTCATCATTAATCAGTAACTAAAGGTAGCCTATTAAATAAATGTAGGGGAGTAAAAGTACACAATTTACCTCTGAATTGTAGTGGGGTAGAAGTACTAAGTAACATACCATTTAAATACTCAACTAAAGCACAAGTGACTGACTCTGTTATCTCCTTTAAGGAATGTGCTGCTCCAGCTATAATGTTGTTATTCTCAGTTTATGACCGGGCAACTCTCGGTCACAAATAATTTATGATTGTAAGAACGCCGGCTTCGAGACAAGTGATTCAGTGTCTCCAGATGTTGGGGCTATCTCCAGTGTTCCCATGTTTACGTTAACTCCCCTAATATGTTGATTAACTCTCTGTAAAGTTAAAAGGTCTATCGAGAGAGAGGCTCTTCACAAAGTAACGTTACAAAGTAACGCGTTACTGTAATAATATTACTGTTGTCGGTAACGGAGTAGTGTAACGCGTTACTTTTATAATTCAGTAATCACACTACAGTTACTAACATTGCCCCGACACGCGTTACTTCGTTACTTTTATAAAATAATCACACTCACTGACAGACAAGAGGGGTTTCCGCCGCAGGTTTATATACATGTAGGCCTATGTAATCTGCGCGATTTGCGAGACCACATCTCCACGTGCAGTGCTGCATAAACATGGCTGAGTCTTTTCATCTGTAAACTCCCTCAATGGGGCCGCTCGCTCTCTTTTGTTGATCGCCCTCTCACGGGTGAACAGTTCAATGTCCCACTTCATTGTAGGAATTCTGCCATGTCTCTACCACTTTAGTTTGACCATCTCTGTTATGGAATACTAAATAAATAAGTAATTAGATACCTTACCGTTACTGCGCTCATAAAGAATGATAAGAATAATGCGTCTTGAACTGGTTTCATTAATTAGTGTCTTGACATTTCACAGACTGTTAGCTTGTTGTGGTAGGCTGGTAGCCTATTTTAGAGCATATAAAAAGAAAGACTTGTGTTATGTCTTCCTTAATGCAATAGTAATTGGGGGTGCAAGTGGAGTCTCGCAGAGGCAAAACTGTGGCGCGCTTACACTGTAGGTGCGCCGCAGTCTGCGTGATCTGCCTGTAGGGAGGGGCGGGCCGGCCCTGCGAGTAAAGTAACGAGTAAAGTAACGAGTAAAGTAACGAGTTACTTTATGTAGAGAGTAACGAAGTAGTGTAATATATTACTTTTTTTAAGTAATATGTAATATGTAATATATTACTTTTTTTAGTAACGACCCCATCTCTGCTCGTTAGCATCACCACGTTTCAGGCACATTCTGATGATGTCATACACATGAACTGAAACATGACTTTGTTCTTATACAAATATGCTTAACAGTTCAACTAACAGGTTAAAATTCAAGACGCTGTTTGTTGTAAACTGCCATGAAGTTGAGGCCGCTTATATCAGCATTTCCCACATGTCTTAATAGCAAAAGTTGTCCATAGTCAGTCAGTTTAGCCATTATAATGTTTTCAACCTTTTTTCTGAGCTCTCTTTGTTCATTACAGTCTGCATGCGATTTTGGAAAAATTCAGGAATACAGCCCCTCCTTTTTGAATAAAATGTAACAACTACACATAGTGCCTTAATAAAGGACCACCTGTCTACAATGAACCGTGGGTAAACAACCAGAGCAACAAATAAAAACAGCACACCTTTTTTTTTCTCTGCAGATGAGAAAATCGGCTGGAGAAAGGTGAAGATTCTCTGTCTCTGGGTCTGGCTCTATGGTCTGATCTGGGCTCTGTTGCCCGTCCTGGGCTGGGGGCGTTACGGCCCGGAGCCCTTCGGTCTGTCCTGCTCTCTGGCCTGGGGACAAATGAAACATGAGGGTTTCACCTTCGTCGTCAGTTTATTTACCTTCAACCTCGTCCTGCCTTCCATCATCATACTCTGCTGTTACTTTGGCATAGCCATCAAGCTCTTTTTCACCTACAAAAAGTCAATTTCCAACATCAACCGAGTCCCCAAAAATGTCAAGCTCCATCGAAGGCTGTTGGTGGTAAGTGACTCTCACCAATGATGAGACACCTGTCATTGTAATTCAGATTCCTGTTTGTCCTTGGGGGCTTCAATATCTGTTTGAATATGTTTTGTTATATTAACAGTGGCAGGTTATTTAATGATTCATACTGTATGCATATTTAAAATTCACAAATGCAAACATTCCCAGTAGCTGCTTATTTAACAAGTACACTGTAGAGCCGATGAAAGGGAGTCAGAGGCGGTGTGTTCAGTATGGAACTCCACACTTTATTATTCATTAGTATAAAGACAAGGGACGTACATCTGCTCATGTCAACCTAGACCAGTGGTTCTCAAACTTTTTCTGTCATTCCCCACTTTGAACAGGTGGGCCTTTTCAAGCCCCACCTGTTCCTTGCCGCTCCAATAAAATGGTAGGCCAAGCTTAAAATGGTCAAATGTATCGTTCTATAACAGGGGTCTCCAACCTTTTTTAGGATGAGAGCTATACTTTTAAAAAATAAAACAAGTTGTGAGCTACTTTTACTCCTCTTTTTCAGTGTTTTTGCAGTGTATATATTTAGCACATTTTAACATTATTATATGCTTACCTTTAACCTTTGTGTGCTGTTTGGGTCTGTGGGACCCGTCCGTTTTCAGTGAAAAGAAAATGTATTTTTTCTTTTTTAAATGTTGAAGTTAAATGCATCAATCTGGTGCACTTTGAGCACAAAATGAATTTATGGATACATCTCACAACACTATGAAAGGGAGCTGTATACTTTTCAATAATCCAAACATCTTTAGAATATGATCACAACCAATAACAAATCATTTAAACTTGTGTATTCTTATCTTATGTTACCTAGTTAGCATTCTTTCTTTTTATTTATGCATATTTTATTTTACACTCCCGTTTTAAACTGTTTACTGTCCTATAGTATCACATTGGAATGATTTATTATTTTATTTTGTACAACTAGGCTACATTAAATAGATAAAGGTGTGTTTTCTCTCTCTCTTTCTCTCTCACACTGCGGTACTTTTCCCACAAAGGTTCATGCGAACTTAGTTCATGATCGCGTTCACACCAAAAAGAGCCGGTACTAAAAGTAGTTCATGCGAACCTTTTTACCCCCTCGAAAGTCCCTGCTAGAGAGCAGGGACTTTCGAGCGGCTCTTTTTTGAGAAAAGAGCTATATTCCTGATTGGCTGGGCGAATTGCAAACCACGCCCCGTAAAACTCCCAAAAAGTTTTGTGAAGCCGCCATTTTATTATCCTCGCATTAGCATTATTAGCATTAGCATTAGCCCAGCGCAGAAACGCAGAGAGACTAACTTATGGCAACACAAAATAAAACATGGGAGCGGTGGAGATGAGGAGGTGTCGGCGTTCTGGCGATTTACTCGGAAGGCTTCAGTCGAAGCTGCTGGGACTCCCAGCAGCTTCTACTGAAGCCAGTCCCCAACTCCGGGGACTTCCGGCCGGGGACTTTGGGCGGCAGTATACGCCGTGAAGTGGTTTGCGGCCTGCCAGTAAACCCAAAGCAGAAGAAGAAGAAGTGACGTCAGCGGCTTCATTTGCCTAATCCACCCCCAGGGACTTTTTCTGGTGTGAACGCGTTCATGCGAACTAAAGAGTTCGCATGAACTAAGTTCGCATGAACTAAGTTCGCATGAACGCGTTCATGCGAACTAAAGAGTTCGCATGAACTAAGTTCGCATGAACCTTTGTGGGAAAAGTACCGCAGTGTGAACGCGGCTTCTGTCTCTGTCTCTTGCTCGCTCACAGAGGATGTGTGCTCCTCCGTGGCGATGATGGCTTGCGTTAAAAGATAATAATAAACATAGGCCTATTTGTAAAGCGGGGTGACACAAACGGGATTTCAAAAAGTGTCACGGTTAAACTCCTTATGAAGTGGTGAGGTGCCGCTCCACATTGCTTTTCTTCCCGACTGCAACGCTGTTGTGTCTGTGTGTGAGAGCGTTTCACATGTGTGTATGAGAGATTTTTACATATGTCTGCAAATGACTTTGGTTTCAGTTAAGTGTGTGTGAGCAGGCTCGGATTGGCCATCAGGAGATTCGGGACTTTTCCCGTTGGGCCGCTGCCGTTGGTGGGCCGCTGGCTCTGGCATAGGTGGGCCGTGGACTTTCACAGTGCCGCTGCGCCGGTACCGCATCCGCCGCTGCAAACACATTGCGAGGCTCTGGTGGCTCCGGCAGGTCCGGTGCAGCGGTGCTGTGAAAGTCCACCGCCGTTGCGAGTCTCCGGCTGTAATAATCCACTACCGCCCGCGAGGACCCAGGTTCAATTCCGGTCGGAGGTCCAAAACTTTTTTTTTTTTTTAATAAAACAAAATAATCTCCCTTTCATCGCGTCCATTCGTGACCCACCTATCACATCTCTGCGCCCCACCAGTGGGGCGTGCCCCACACTTTGAGAAACGCTGACCTAGACTAAGAACAACACTGGTGCACTCACTAACTCGTCTGTGGTGCAACACACACTATATGACTCAGTGAATTATGTCCCGTAACTGTCACCACAACACTTGTAGTGTTTTGTAGTGACTCCGTCTTTCAAAAACAAAACCTAATCAAAGTCTGATCTTAGCCGTATATTCGGAGACTGCTTATATTAGTTTTAGCTTGCTATTTCAATTACTTCATCCATTTATATTTGAACCGTTCATATATAACTTTTAGCTATTTAAATAATATATCTATTGTTTAGAGTTAAATGGGGTACATTTTCACGCACTCATCTGTAGCACATTATACAACCAACTCAATATGTAAAGATATTTGTTTTTAGTTACGTTTAGCTACTCTACAATCTTGAAAAAAGACTCTTGGGTTCAAGTAGCCTACCGCTAGTTGGAAAACAATGGTATAGAGGATTTTTGAACTTTTTGCTAAGGATAGCTAGCAATAATTTGTTTGTTTAATGAAATTCTTGAATCTAAGATCAGCTGCTTAGTATAAGCTATATATTGTTGCCCGAGACTGACAAACATGTCAAATATTGGATAACTGATGGAATTGAATTTACATTCTGATTTTATAAATACCAAGGACAATACAGTTGAAAATGTTTACAAAAATACTACAACACATGGTATAAAGGGCATCTAGCAGACATATTCAGGATGGGAATGCGGGACAAAACATCTATAAAAAACCATAGGAAGGTTTTTTATATTTTCACATTTTTAATGACTGTTCTTCAATTCTATTGCAGATTGCTGTGCTCGTCAGCTTTGGCTTTATAGTATGCTGGACACCCTATGCCATCGTCAGCATGTGGTCTATTCTGGGGGACAGCAGCAATATCCCACCTGAAGTCAGTCTCCTCCCGTGCATGTTTGCAAAGAGCTCCACTGTGTACAATCCTTTGATCTACTACATCTTCAGCAAGAGTTTCAGAAGGGAGGTGAAGCAGCTGGGCTCGTGGTGCCTCGGCTGGAGCCCCTGCCATGCCTCCAACACCATCAAGGACAACAACATTAGCATGAGTCATGCTGGTGACAAGAGCAGAGTAGAAGTACTGACCACTTTGCAGTAGTTCGTGGAGTGAAAGACTTTAGGGTTGAAATACTTTGTGCTGGTTATGTGGGAGAATAAGTCGTCTCATGATGTCACAAATGTTATCACTAGAAAACACTTGTATTTGTATTGTATTTTTTCCAGTACAACTTGTGTGTGCCGTTATGACAAAATGAGCAGGGTAATAATGGCTTCTTTTACGTGCAGTCACAATGAAAGAGACGAGGTGTTTGCACAATATGTTACATGCCGTGAAAGTTGAGCCAACTAAGCAATTGTTAAGAATTACCAATGTGCTTGCAAGTGTCTTTATACCTCTAAACCAACGTAGCCCATTAAAAAAATACCTATTTACTGCTGAGTAATAGAAAGATGTGAAAGAAGCTAAAGCGACAAGTGGCGTCCACCTTTCATAAAAAATCATGCATTTCACATCACATACCAAAGGTTGTACAGCAGAATACAACAAAAACATTAATATTGAGCACAGAAATCGAATACTTCAGGTTTAATCTGTAATAGTTATACTTGTTTGTTGGAAAAATAACTCACCAAATCAGTACATTCCAGAAAAAAGGAATAACCGTTCAGGGATGACGTCTGCCATTTACTGTATGTACTAAATGTTTAAATTAAGTGACAGCTGCTCATGTTTCATAAGTTTGCCTCTTAAAGTGTTTAAAAAAGTGACACCCATTTTCCTTGTTTACCCTGTCTGATGCATGTACTGTATGTTGGCTTCTCTTTCAATTTTAAGCAGCAATCTACATGTTGTTAAGGAATGTGATAAGGTGTTCTATTTTGAGGATAAAACTGTTCTTCTAACTTTCTTACCAAAAAATGTGGTTCAAAACCAAACATATAATGTATTCTACCAGCAAGCACTGCACTGTATAACATCTAGACTGGCGTTCATTTTAAGGAAATATAATGACAATTTATGGCATTTTTTGCAGAAGATTTGATAATTTATTTGGTTTCCTGCTGGATGTTTGATGGGAAAGTCAACACCGCTTTTGGTGTATGCTATTATACTCTATTATGTATTCTCAAGCTACAACCCATTAGCTGAGTCTAGCATGAAGACTGTAAATGGGGGGAGAAGTACCTCCCTCCAAAGGTATACTTATTTTTTGGTATTTCTTTTTGACCTTTAGGCAGATCTAGCTCTTTTCCGTTGTTTCCAGATTGTGTGATAAACTTTGCTAAGCTAACTGCTGGTGGTGGCTTTATATTAAATAGATCGATATAAGAGTGGTGTCAGCCCTGTCATCTCTCTCAATTTGAAGTCTGTTTGAACAGTTTTTGAACATAAATACAGTTTACCTATACAGTTCATTTGACAGTTCAAAGACACAGTGCTTTACAAAACAGTCAAGGAACTCTCAAGTTCAGGAGCTTTTGACCGTATCACACAGTCCTCATTAGCCGATGGACTTTGCTCAGTCACAATAAACCTAGACACTTTTAAGTGGATGAAATAATTCCACGGAAAAAAACTCAGCCTGATAATGAGAAACCACATGATACAGTTGAAGGCGCACAGTAGGCCTACTGTTTTTTCACAAAGAAATAAGGCTTTGACTATACTGTCAGTGCTTGTTAGTAGAATAAAGATGTATTCTCCTTTACATTTGATTTGTTAATAATTAAAATAAAACAATCTCAATCCCCTTAAATAATTTACTTGTAACTCTTTGAACTGTGAGAAAATAAAAGCTTTTAGAAATGAGTGTGTAGACAATTTTCATTCCCCAGGGTATAAGTAGAACAGGCAAGTGAGAGTGTGTGTGGAACGTACTTTAGTACATTGCTTATAGTAAATGTTTTAAAGAATGGCTGTGTCGCAGACTGCTGCATCATTTGTCTGACATTTAAGCGCTTTCTCTACAAATCGTTGTTGTTACCATAGTGGTGTAAAGAAGTACAAGTAACAGTTGAGGTGTCTTTATTCCAAAACATCATTTCAGTCAGACAACTCACGTGTTTCTTTAACATGTTTATTAGAAGCAGGCAGCATATAGTTGAGTTTGGCGTCTAGGCTCGGGTCTCATCACTCCACAGATATACATAGCACGATGAGTGATGATTAAATAACTAACCCCCCAGAGCCTACAGGTGGAAGCTGGGGTGCTGGTGGGGCAGGCAAGCAGCAGCGACGTAGAGGTAGCTGCAGCAATAGCAGCAGCAAGCAATGCATGGAGAGAGATCTGGCAGGTTAAATAGAGCGGCATATTAAGGAGACTCTGTTTGGTTGGTTGTAGAGTGGCAAGGGGCGTTATGTATGAATGCAGCATAAGTGCTTGAGTTAACTGCCTTAACTAGCTTGCAGGCTTCGCCCCATAAATGGCTTGATTGATTTTCTCAAGCAAAAAGCACGGTCTCCGCAGGATGAGGGGATACTTGTTTGATAAGGAATAGTTTATCCCATACAAGGGAACTTACTTACTTACATTTTTTTCCGAGACAGAATTTCTGAACAGCTGAGAATATCAATAGGTTTGTACAACACGCAGAGGATGCATCATTGCCTATTACAACTTATGTATGTAGACTGATACACACACATAGGGACCACATCTTTTTTGAAAGTGTCTGGACAATACTGTGATGAAAGGGTATTCCTGAGGTAGACAAACTCTTCCTCTACCAGCAGAAGAATGAAGTTCAGGGTTCACCGCTGTGCTGTCACGTTATGTAATTGGTAGAGAATACTAGATATATTGCCCCTGCCCATGCCTCGACGCAAGCATGACGTATGTGGTGCTTTTGCTATAGCCGGACAATTTTTTGGTGCTTGAAACAAACCGGATTCCGGAGCTAAGAGGCTGCTCCGCTGCGGTGTGAACAGGAAAACCCGGTGCTTTTCAAGCTCCAGCTCCGATCCGGCCCTGAAACACCGTTGGTGTAAATGAGGTATAAGAGATATCCCGGCCCTTAGCCTATCATTTACAATGTGTTGGAGCACTAGCGGAAAAAAGCGCAAGTTACATATGTATCTCAAAACAAACAAGTCCAATTGCGGCGTTTTAGAGGGGGGGGGGAAGGGGTAGACAACTACATTATGCTGAACTACTATATCCAACAAGCCATTATTTCAAAGCTAACGCAGGGCAGTAGCCCATACTGTACAAGCAGAAATGCTTTGACTCCAACAGCAAGTAATTTAAGCAATGTTGGGTTGCATAGAGCATGCATATGTACAGATATAGACAAACAAATTGTGAATCGGAATATTGTGACCACTCTTTTTGATTTGCTGTTTATAAATTCATACCCTCAGTCATGTTGACACACTGTATGATGGTACATACACCAATCAACATAAAACATTCTCTGGCACATCTATGTAATGGTTGGAGGTTTGAGGACTGCAGAAATATTTTAGTCATCCAGTAACGCATCGAGTCATCGGGAGGCATACTTTAGACCATATCTTGATGGATGTAAACAGGGCAATGTGATGTTTTAAAAACAGTTTAAACAAATATGTAAGACTGACATAAAAACTCAATTTACCAGTGACGTGGGAATACACAACCCAGTCTCACGGCATTTTGTGTTATAGTGACGAAATTAATCTATTGCTTCGTGTTCACCAACACGATTTCCCAATTGTTTTCGTGTCACACAGAACGATTTTAAAAGCAATGTAAATAATAACAAATTAGAAGGAAAAAAAGATTTAAAAAAAAAGATTTCAGTATTCTGAGGCTCTGAGCCCCATTTCTTGCAAAAAAAGTTCGACATTATACAATTTCAAATAAAAACAATAATCGTGGCTTGATATTGAGTAAGAAAATGTTTTTACGAACCACACAGCTTCTGGTCTTCCAAGACCCGACCGGACAAAAAGACGTGTTGCATGCACGAAACATACTACCAATAGAAATACATTGCTTTTAAAATCGTTCTGTGACACGAAAAAAATGGGAAAATCGTGTTGGTGAACACGAATCAATAGATTACATTTATTTGGTGACTATTACATGAAATGCCGTGAGACTGGGTTGGAATACAAGTGGAAGGAGGCCAAAAAAAGATCAGACGTTGCATGTGTTACGGTTATCTGAGAGAACCCAAACGCAGGACACGGCAGTGTGTTACAAAGGTTTTATTTGGAGGAGATAATCCGGCTGGAGAGTATCCACTGGAGCGTAATCCATTGAAGAGTATCCTCCGGAGTTTTAGTCCACTGGAACGTAATCCACTGAAGCGTAATCCTGGAGCACAAGAAGAACAGGTAAGAATATATTCAGGTGTAGCAAAAATAGTCACTATACTTTAAGAAGGCTGAGAAGGCTGACGGCCCGTACACACTACAGGCGTCAAAAAAGGCTTTCAACGCTTCTCCCATTCATTTGAATGGGGTGATTTAGGATATTTTCAAAATTCGCCGAACTGCATTGTGGGTAGCATGGCAAGGCGTTGCAAGCCTCGCGAGCGTCTATCGGCGTCAAAAGTTCAACAATTTTCAACTTTTGAGGCTCGATGCTTGCTCGAAGCTGGCGTCAGCCAATCAAATCCCGTTCTTTAATTCCCGTCATTACAAGCGCTAGCCAATCAAACTGCGTGTATGCAGGTCTCGACTATTTTCCTTATGTCAGAAAATGGAGGAAAAATTAATCATTGCCGTGGCAAATGTCCCAGTCTTGTATGACTGTACTCTGTTCACCTAGGCTACCGGGACCTAAACCGGAGGAACCAGGCATGGCGGGAGGTGGCAGAGACAGTTGGTGAAACTGGTAGGTTTTCAACTGTTTGGAGAGTTTATATCCAGTTTACTTCGTTTTAGCATTGAACGGACAGCTAGTAATGTAGCATAATAACATATTGTGGTGACCACCTTCGATGCATCGCCTCCGACTCCCATATCTCTCGGCACTACAATATCATATATATTAATATAATAATAAAAAAATATTATAAGCATAATATATAACATAACATATAATACATGCACAGCTATCAAGCATAGACAGTATATTTAGCCAGCTAGTAATGTAGCATAACATATAATATATATTAATATAATAAAAAAATATTATATATAATATAAGTATAAGCATAATATATAACATATAATACATGCAGAGGGTGTCGTTTTTCTCATACTGATATTCTGAACAATCTGAGCTGTTGTATTTGCTGTAAAGTGTCTCTACTGTAGGCTAATTTTATTATATGTACAGCACTTTGGCTCGACCAAAAATCGTTTATAAATGTGCTATATAAATAAAACTTGATTTGATTCACAGCTATCAAGCATAGACAGTATATTTAGCCAGCATGGAATGTTGCATAAAAATAGCATTCATTAATGGAGGAATAATTTAGTAAATTAAAGAAATTCACTTTATTATTTATTAACTTTATTATTTAATTTCATTAGAGAACGTCTGCAAGAAAAGATGAAAGAAGTCTGCTGTCTGCTGTGACCAATTACCCAGCCAACCCCCCCAGTGGTGGAGGAGGACGAGGACTTTAAATTCTTCAAGAGCCTCTTGCCCACCATGAGGCAGATGACAAAGGCACAGAGGGCAAGAGTCCGCCTCGGGGTACACCAGCTCATTTTTGAGGTGGACCAGGAGAACAATGTATCATTTATTCACACATACTGATCCACATTAAAAAAAATGTACACTCATCACACTTCACTCAAATAAAACATTATTTCAAGTATGTTATGGCTATACTGTGTCTTCACTTGTTCATGTGGTTTGTCAGTTGCAACATACCAGAAGCTTCATATATATATATATATATACATACACATACACATATATATATACATATATGGTGCTTTCTTCTGTAATTGGTCATGTGAAAACCTATTGAAATTATGAGTGGTTTATCAGTAAAAACAGGGCTGAAAGAAAAAGGTTGTTAGTCATATCATAATATAATATCAATTCAAGAAACATGTTTATTAGCAATGTTTGATTTTAAAATGGCTCATTTGGAATATTTGCTCTTTAAATAAAATGGGTAGCTCTTAAAAGAGCTTTTGGTTTGGAGAAGCCATGGTGACCCTACACCACGTTATGCTGCCATGACACTGCACCCTCCTCATTCAGATAGGAGCAAAAGGTCTCCCGCAGTTGGATGGATCGGCGTGTGGCGTTGTAGAAGCCCATCATAGGTGCATCGCGCAGGGTTGGAGCTTCATCACTCGACTCTGCGACGACAGGGACGACAGGTGTGCGTGATGACCTTCCTATTGTCTTCCTGCGGAGGAAGTTGTGCAACACACAGGTGGCCTTCACACACAACTCTGTTACCTCCGGGCTGGTGGTGATGACAGGAACATTCTCCACTGGGATGAGAGGATGCCAAACGCACATTCAACCACCAACCTGGCCCGGCTGAGGCGTTAGTTGCACAGCCTCCTTTCACGCGTGAGGTGGCGTCCAGGGAACGGACGCAGCAGGTTGTCCAGCAGCGGAAAAGCCTCATCTCCAACCAACACATGGGGAAGAAGGCCCAGCCGCTCTGCTCCTGGGATGACGGTGTCAGGTGGTAGCTGCAGACTGCCATCTCGGAGGCCCTCTCCAAAAGCGGAATTCCGCAGGCTCCCACCGTCGCTGCTCTTTCCAAAACCTCCGACATCCACTACCCTGAAGAGGTACTGGGCATCCACGACAGCCAGTAGTACCAAGGAGTGGGTGGACTTGTAGTTGAAGTAGAGGGACCCAGAATTTGCCGGAGCCTGGATCACCACGTGCTTCCCATCAATGGCACCAACGCAATTTGGAAAGTTCCAGCGCTCCTGGAACCCAGCAGCGATGGCTCTCCAGTCCTCCGTCTGTGGTACCGGCATGGTCTCCTCAACCAGGGCGGTCCAGATGGCACCCGCAACCTCCTTGACGATGACATCCACTGTTGTATGCCCGACCCGATAGCTGAATGCTATGGTCCTGTACGAGTCACCGGTTGCCAGGTACCTGAGAAAAAAAGTAATATACAAGATTTAAAAAAAAAAAAGAGACACACACACACACACACACACACAGGAGAAATACTGCGTTTACCTAGCTATCTTAATTAATGTCATTCATCTGAACTAAATCACAGACTTCATTCATCCATTGCATCTTTCTTTATATACAGAGTCATATTAAATAAGTAGAAATACACAAAACGTACCGTAGGCAGATGGCGAGTCGCTCGGCGGGTCCAATTGACAAACGCAAACGGGTGTCTGCCTTTGCAATCAGTGGACCGACTTTTCCGAGCAACTCGTCGAACGCGTCTTTGCTCATCCTGCTGAAACAGTACACCATCCAGGCGGAGCTCTTGGACAAGAACGTGGTATTCCCCCCGTTGCAGACGTTTTCTGAGTATCGGATGTACCCAACAGCGACGCACTTTACGTGGCCTACTGCGATACATTGAATAAACCAACGCTAACGTTGCTACAAAACCGGCATCCATTTTGGCAATAGTGAAGAAGAGCCGGGCTTTTTTTTGCCTTGTATGCCGGGGGCGGGCGGGAGATTCCTGATTGGTTGTTGGTCGCCTTGGGCGCGAGAAAGCGCCAAGCCTCAAGCTTTTCTGACGCCTGTAGTGTGTACGGGCCGTAAGAGTTTTACCACTGGGGTTTAACAACGATCTTGCGCTGACAGGTTGTGGAGCATCCGCTGATATACCATCCGTAATGGCTGATGGGAATCAGGTGTGTCGCAGAGGAGAGTGCTCAACTGTTTGCAGCTGGTGGAGATTTGAGCCGGGAGCCAGGAGTGACAGGCACCACGCCCACACAGACAGGGAAAGGGAAAACACACACACAAGGAAGGTGGCTGGAGAATGCAACCACCACAGCATGGGTCTTTTAAAAAAATTACAATGCCCAAAAGAGAGACTAGTCCCCCGAAAAGCATTACTTAGCTGACTCATGCTCATGATGTGTACTATAAAGCTGCTATAACAACTATTATTTAACATCTCTGTGTCTCACAGTGCAGTCCTGAAAAAAAGCAATATGGTTGCAAACCCTCGAATAATAGAGTAGAATCACTTGAAAACTACTTTGAGCTACAGCCATACTGTACATCCCACACTGAAACTAATTTGAAACGTTGACTTGAATAAATGTATTATTATTATGTTAAAAATTATATTATTTATGGTTCAACTTAATACTATTGCTTTCAACTAATCTAATACAATTATGTGAAACCTGTTGCCATAATACATTTAATAAAAGTCAATGTTTAATTTTTTCAGTGCATTACCTGAAAAACTTCTATACCGAACATCTCGATGTCAGTCAGGCACTGCAACCGTGGGAAGTTGCAACTTTGAAAGCAAGTGAGTCAATCTCTGTTAGCTTAAATGTCTAATTTCTAGTCTCGATGAGTAAATATGCATTCAATCAATCAATCAATCAATCAATCAATCAATCAATCAATCAATCAATGTTTATTTATATAGCCCAATATCACAAATGTTACATTTGTCTCAGTGGTCTTCAATACAATCCTTTCCTAAAATGACCATACTGTTCGAAAACCAACCTAAACATGCCACACCAAACCTTGGGAAATCATCACAATATTTGTTTCAGCTATGAAAGCATGTTGAGGTTAACATCCTCTCAGTGAACACTTGGGTGCAGTTTAAGTGCCATATCTCCTCCTTGAATGCTAGGAGCTAACATTGTGTCCAGAAAGTTAAAGGCCCTTTCATGTATTTCCTCTAGTTAAATAATGTATCAGTAACAAGATGCTAGCTGCTATGTTAGGCCATATTGCGGCACAGCATGGTTTTCTAAGGGAAGCATGCTAACATGCTCACAATAACAATACTAGAATGATAAGGTATATTGTTTACCATGTTCTTAGTTCATGTTCATGTTCTTAGTTTAGCCTGTTAGCATGCTAATATTGGCTAATTAACACTTGTAGTGATCACTAATTTACTCATGCACATAATTCACTCATGGAACTACAGGTTGGGGGTATTGTTTCCGCACGGACACATATGTTGTTGACTGTATTTATTGTGTGCCCTCCTTGCTTCTTCCCTTCTCTTCCCGGACTGCAACCGGACAACATGAGTAGTAATAATGAGTGTGCATCTCGATTTTGACAGGATAACAACTGGTGACTTCTAGAATTGTGTGAGTAACATTCTGTCTTTAGACTTCTCTGTTTCAGTGTGTGTACTCTGTATGAATGCTCTGTAGTTGATCTGACTGAAATTGTGATTTTAAATCTCAAAACCGCTACAGTATCTGTCAGGCAGAAACTTGGGACAAGTAATTTGACTGAAACCTTAAAACTGAACTAACTGACTGCTAGGGTTAACTTTGATTTAAACATTTGTAGAATACTAAGTGCTTTATTGAGTAGGTGTAACTGTATTAAGGGTTAAACTCATAACTTTATAACTTAGGGTTTAATGTAATTGTAAAACCATTGGCAACTCAGGAGGGAGCCAGTCTAGATTTCCTTTTGAGGGCCACCAGCTGCAGAGAGTTAACTAATTAAAGGGGCGTGGCCCCACATCTGTGAGAACTCAGCAATCAGGTGTCCATTTTTAGGTAGCACTTTCCTGGAGCGTCAGACAGACGAAGACAATAGAGTCCTGCTGGAGTCACGAGGGTGACATAGAGGAGGCAAATCCTACTTTGATTGAATTAAGTATCGCTGGTGTTTTATTTTATTTGGTTGTTTAGCCCCTCATGCTATAATCATGTGTATCATGTGTGTCTTCTCGCAATTATCACTGGCCCCGTGTATCTCGTAATCGATATAACCGGCCTGCTCTCGTCTATCCCACATGCTCCACTGACATCCAACATCTAGTTTCAGGCGGCCTGTGGAACTGCCAGTCAGCTGTTCCTAAGGCTGACTTCATCTCTGGCTACGCTTCCCTGCAGTCTCTGGATTTCCTTGCTCTCACTGAGATGCACACATCCACCCCAGCAGCTCTCTCCACAGCATATTCCTTCTCCCATACACCCAGACCCACTGGCAGAGGAGGTGGCACTGGTCTCCTGCTCTCTCCCAAATGGAGCTTTTCCCTCTTCAAGCTACCTAACTTCACTCCTTCCACCTTTGAATTCCATGCCTTCACAGTAACCCATCCTATAATGTAGCAACAGCAGGAAACAAACTAAGTCGCTGAGAGGCTGAGGCCGGGCCTGATTTGCTGTTGTATGACACGCTAAAAAAAGTACTCGCTGAGATCTGAGAATCTGTTTCGTAGTTTAATTAAACAACTCGGTGATCAGACATATACATTGTTATAATCCATAGTCCATTTCAACACTTTCAACGTCAACATTTATTTGACTCATTTTCTCCGTTAGATTATTCAAGCTTCCTCAGTGCATTCGTTTGATTGCAACACACTCAAAGATCGGAAGACAATTCCTTCAAAGCATCACATTTCCACATCAACAGAGCAGCGCGATTGTCCATTGACGGCCATGCGGCAGGGCGGAGTTATACAGAGATACACAGCTGTGAATATGTGCACATGCAGCGGTAAGGCTTACCTGGCTGTGATCCGCGTTGAATGCGGCTTCCAAACTGCAGTCTCTATTAACAGCCAGTGCTTTTACCTCAGTGAATTATTTCCATATCTCCATTCTCATCCAGTAGATCCTTAATCCATGCGCTGTTTGATGATGATCGCCTTACGCCTTTTGTGCTTGTTGTTTTTTTGTTGACAAAATGTAGCGACAGCAGGAAACAAACTAAGTCGCTGAGAGGCTGAGGCCGGGCCTGTTTGCTGTTGTATGACACGCTAAAAAAAGTACTCGCTGAGATCTGAGAATCTGTTTCGTAGTATGGTAGTTTAATTAAACAACTCGGTGATCAGACATATACATTGTTATAATCCAAGCAATTGTAGTCTTGCGGTCAACAAAAAAGTACAACGGCCCCGTGTCACCCTCTCTTCCACACACTCACACCTCACACAGGTGAACAGGATTATAATGAGTGCCACCCATACCCATGTGACCCAAGCCAACCAATCAACAGCGATCATGGCTCCTACATATACTATTAACCATTGTTGTTCTCTACCGTCCACCAGGCGCCTTGGGGGACTTCTTGGAGGAATTAGATAATCTCCTCTCACACATCCCTGAAACTGGCCCTCCCGCTGTACTTCTCGGAGACTTCAACCTCCAGACAGGGAAGATAGACGAACTAACATCTCTGTTAACCGCCTTTGCTTTCTCACTGTCTCCATCCCCACCAACTCATAAAGCTGGCAATGTCCTTGATCTCATATTCTCAAGGAACTGCACTACTTCTAACCTCTCTGTAAATCCGCTCCACACATCCGATCACTTCTTCATTTAATTCTCTCTACCCCTTTCCAAACATAACAAACTAATCTCTTCTCATCCTGCACCTGTCCACTGTAACCTTCGTTCCCTCTCCCCCTCTACCTTTGCCTCATCGGTGCTCTCAGCCCTCCCTTCCTCTGACTCGTTCCGACTCCTACCTCCAAACTCTGCTGCAGAAACTCTCCTCTCTACTCTCTCATCCTCTCTGGACTCTCTCTGTCCTCTCACATCTCGGCAGGCTCGTCAGTCCCCTCCTGCTCCCTGGCTAAATGATGCACTGCGTGCTAATAGAACCGTCCTTCGGGCAGCAGAGCGGAAACGGTGGAAATCCAAACACCAAGACGACCTCCTAACCTATCAGGCTCTCCTCTCCTCTTTCTCTGCTTCGATCTCTCAGGCAAAAAGCACTTTCTTTCAAGATAAGATCCAATCTTCCTATTCCAATCCCAAAAAACTATTTTCCATCTTCTCCTCCCTCCTGGACCCCCCCCCCAAAGCCCCTTCCCCCTCCTCCCTTCTGTCAAGCGACTTTGTTAACCACTTTGAAAAAAAGGTTGATGATATTCGCTCTTCTTTTTCTGACTCACCTTTACTCACCACTGGGTCACCAGACCCTCCTTTCACCCACACACTGACCTCCTTTTCCCCTCTCTCTCCAAGTGAGGTTCTTACCCTCATTACCTCTGCCCGCCCTACCACCTGTCCTCTGGACCCTATCCCTTCAAACCTCCTTCAGACTATCGCTCCTGATATTCTACCGTTTCTCTCCCATTTCATCAACACTTCTCTAAGTTCTGGTCACTTTCCAAACAGTCTCAAGGAGGCAAGAGTAAACCCTCTCCTAAAGAAACCCACTCTCAACCCGTCTGATGTTATAAACTACAGGCCTGTCTCTCTCCTCCCGTTCCTGTCTAAAACACTTGAACGCGCTGTCTTTAAACAACTCTCCTGTTATCTCCATCAGAACAACCTTCTGGATCCGCACCAGTCTGGTTTCAAGGCAGGTCACTCCACAGAAACTGCCCTCCTTGCTGTCACTGAGGAACTGCACACTGCTAAAGCAGCCTCCCTCTCCTCTGTCATCATCCTTTTGGACCTGTCTTCTGCATTCGACACAGTGAATCATCAGATCCTCCTTCGCACTCTCCAAGAACTTGGAGTTTCAGGCTCTGCACTTTCCCTCATCACCTCATACCTCAAAGACTGCACCTACAGGGTTACTTGGAGAGGGTCGGAGTCCGACCCTTGTCAATTAACTACAGGGGTCCCTCAGGGCTCTGTTCTTGGTCCCCTCCTCTTCTCCTTGTACACAAACTCGCTCGGATCTGTCATTAGCCCGCATGGTTTTTCATACCACTGCTACGCTGACGACACCCAATTAATTCTGTCCTTTCCCCGCTCAGAGACCCAGGTCGTCGTCGCACGCATCTCTGCTTGTCTAGCTGACATCTCTCAGTGGATGTCTGCTCATCACCTCAAGCTCAACCTTGACAAGACTGAACTGCTTTTTCTTCCGGGAAAAGATTGTCCCACTCTTGACCTAACAATCAACATCGGCACCTCTGTTGTTTCCCCGACTCAGACTGCAAGGAATCTGGGTGTGATCCTAAATAACAACCTGTCCTTCACTGCAAACATCGCTGCTACAACCCGCTGCTGCAGATACACGCTTTACAACATCAGGAAGATACGTCCCCAGCTGACCCAGAAAGCGACGCAAGGCAAGGCAAGGCAAGGCAAGGCAAGGCAAGGCAAGGCAAGTTTATTTATATAGCACTTTTCAACACAAGACAATTCAAAGTGCTTTACAAAAAATGAAAGACATTAAGAAAATGGCATTTAAAATCAGTCATTAAAAATAAAAGCTAATAAAATAAACATAAAAAGAAAAAATACATGGATAAAAGTTAAAGTGCAGTCTAAGATATGAATAGTTCAATTAAAAGCAGCGACAAAAAGAAAAGTCTTCAGCCTGGATTTAAAAGTAGTAAGAGTTGCAGCGGACCTGCAGGTTTCTGGGAGTTTGTTCCAGATATTTGGAGCATAATAACTGAACGCTGCTTTACCATGTTTAGTTATGACTCTGGGGACAGAAAGCTGACCAGTCCCTGAAGACCTGAGAGATCTGGATGGTTCATAATTTAGCAGAAGGTCAGAAATGTATTTTGGGCCTAAACCATTCAGTGCTTTATAAACCAGCAGCAGTATTTTTTAAATCTATTCTTTGACACACAGGAAGCCAGTGTAAAGACTTCAGAACAGGAGTGATGTGATCCACTTTCTTAGTGTTAGTGAGGACTCGAGCAGCAGCGTTCTGAATCAGCTGAAGCTTTCTAATAGATTTTTTAGTGAGACCTGTGAAGACACCATTGCAGTAGTCCAGTCTACTGAAGATAAAAGCATGGACACGTTTTTCCAAATCCTGCTGTGACATTAGTCTTTTAATCCTAGATATGTTCTTTAGGTGATAGTAGGCTGATTTAGTAACTGTTTTAATGTGACTGAAACTCAGGTCAGAGTCCATGACTACACCTAGATTTCTGGCTTTATCTGTTGTTTTGAACATTGCAGGCTGAAGCTCAGCGCTAACTTTTATACGTTCTGCCTTGGCTCCAAAAACCATTACCTCAGTTTTATCTTTGTTTAATTGGAGAAAGTTCTGACACATCCAGTCATTGATTTGTTCAATGCACTTACTCAGTGTTTGAATTGGAGCATAGTCTCCTGGTGAAATTGTTACGTACATTTGTGTCATCCGCATAGCTATGGTAACTTATTTTGTTGTTTTTCATTATCTGAGCCAGTGGTAGCATGTAGACATTAAAGAGAAGAGGCCCCAAGATGGAGCCTTGAGGTACCCCACATGTCATATTTGTCAACTCAGATGTGTATTTACTAGGGCTGTCAAGTTAAAGCAAAAAAAAATTAATGCCACTAATTATTTTAACGCGATTAACGCATGTGTATTTTTTTTCCTCGGCCGCCCCGTAGTTTCAGAGCGCATCGAGTTTAAAATACCATCTGCTGACAGCCCCGCTCCTGCCACCCGCTTGTGGCAGACCACCACACTTCCACGCTCACCGGCAGGCACCGACTGGCCATCGGGAGGACCGGGAGGGTGTGTGTGTATGTGTGGCCCGAGCGAGCGAGAGAGAGACCTTACGTGCATTGTTGTTGTTGTTAGCATCTGGTGCTAGCTAGCTGCGCTAACGGATATAAGGAGCTGTTTAAATGAAAACAGAGGAGCGACATTTCGCCACAACTGCACCGAGCACTTGACTTGATGCAGGAAGTCAGACAGTGGGACATTGTTGGAGAAGTCAGCACACTCATGATTGCAGCAACATGATTGCAGCGTCCAGGCAGCTCCCGTTCGAGCATATGCCTTGAGTTGCACATAGCTCCAATGATCACACACACACACACACACACACACACACACACACACACACACACACACACACACACACACACACACACACACACACACACACACACACACACACACACACACACACACACACACACACACACACACGTATTGTATGAGAGGTTCCAGGTTGAATTGAGGCGAATATTTGTAATGTTCAGAGGTTGTTGTGTTTAATATTCATGAGAATATTTGTCATTGTTCAAATGATAATAAACATTAGCATAACGCATATTTGTCCACTCATATGTTGATAAGAGTATTAAAAACTTGAAAAATATTCCTCTAAGGTACATTTAGAACAGATACAAAATGTGCGATTAATTTGCGATTAATCGCGATTAACTATGGACAATCATGCGATTAAATATTTGAATCGACTGACAGCCCTAGTATTTCAACCCTGTCTCCTAAAAATTACGTTCCCACAGAACTAAACTGCATTCTCAATTACGTTTAGCAAGAAACGTATTTTCCCCTACGTTACGTTCGTTATGAACGTATCTCAAATACGTTTATTTTCTACATATCTTCTAGAAGCATATTTTCTCCCACGTTACGTTTCTTATGAACGTATCTTTGCTACATATCTTTGCCATTTATTGTCTTGCTTATAATAATGATAATAGTCATTTATAAATATCATTTTAGAGCACACATTTGAAATCAGTAGGCGAGGCTGTAATTTCGCCAGCTGTTACTCTCATGAGTGAGGCAGAAAATAATAGTTTTTAACATGCCAAAAAAGCTGCTGTGTTGTTTATTGCACCTCAAACATTAAAACAAATCCAGAGTTACGTGTTTCTGTACTTCCTCTAAGAAGAAAGGACAGTAACAGAATATCTCTGTGGCTTCAGGCTTGATCGCCGTTCAAATGACAGCGTTGGTTTCCCCAATAGTGGGCAGGGCTGTAAAGTGACGATTTTACTCTCATCTATTATTCAAAACCATTCTATTTATTCTAACGTAAATTACATGTCCAGTGTTTTATGTTTTTATTTTAAATCGTATAATGTCGGACTTTTTTTTCCCGTCTGTGAGGAAAAGAAATGGGGCTTAGAGCCTCAAAATACTGAAATCTGTATTTTTGAAAATCTTTTTTTCCTTATTTACTCAACAATAACACACAATTATCCTTGTTTTTATTTATTCGTTTAATTCTATAATCTTGGGCTTTTTAGCCGTAAATAAAGTCACCGGAAACAGACGTAGGCCTATAAGGGACATTTTGAGGATACACACAAACCCATCCATCCATCTTCTCCCGCTTATCCGTGGTCGGGTCGCGGGGGTAGCAGTTCCAGCAGAGAGCCCCAAACTTTCTTTTCCCTGGCGACATCAACCAGCTCTGACTGGGGGATCCCAAGGCGCTCCCAGGCCAGCGAAGAGATATAATCCCTCCACCTGGTCCTAGGTCTACCCCTTGGTCTCTTCCCAGCTGGACGTGCCTGGAACACCTCCCTAGGGAGGCGCCCAGGTGGCATCCTAACTAGGTGCCCGAACCACCTCAACTGGCTTCTTTCGACGCGAAGGAGGAGCGGCTTAACTCCGAGTCCCTCCCTGATGACCGAACTTCTCACCTTATCCCTAAGGGAGACACCAGCCACCCGGCGGAGGAAACCCATCTCGGCCACTTGTATCCGCGATCTCGTTCTTTCGGTCATGACCCATCCTTCATGACCATAGGTGAGGGTAGGAACGAAAATGGCCCGGTAGACAGAGAGCTTTGCCTTCTGGCTCAGCTCCCTTTTCATCACAACGGTGCGGTAAAGCGACTGCAGTACCGCTCCCGCTGCTCCGATTCTCCGGCCCATCTCACGCTCCATTGTTCCCTCACTCGAGAACAAGACCCCGAGATACTTGAACTCCTTCACTTGGGGTAAGGACTCATTCCCTACTTGGACTGGACAGTCCATCGGTTTCCTGCTGAGAACCATGGCCTCAGACAAACCCACTGAACAGATTACCCAAGTTCCTCAGCTTGAAGCTTGTTGATTGGATGTTTAGCCGCAATGCATGTTGGGATATGATGTTAATGCGATATGATATCCGAAAAAAAAAAAAAAAATAATAATAATAATACTTTATTCCGAGTGTTCTTGCTTTTCTCTTTGGAAGTCATCACATAACGGCATTGTAATACACGGTTCGGCTGCATTAAATATTACACATCTGCTCTAGTTCTTTATTTATAGAGCCCTGATGAGAAGACTTCAGGGGCCTGTACTACGAAGATGGTTCAACCTAACCTGGATATGTTTGAGTTAGCCGGTTGGCCTAATCCAAAACATACGCACTCTCGCTAAACTGTACTACGACGCGGGTTATCAAGTGGATCGCTCAAGCCAGCCGTGTCCTATCTAGTTAGGTGCGCGTTCACATGAAAGGGGTGGTATTTGGAGCATTTGACCAATCACAAACATAGAGAAGCATACTGACAGCGCAGCATCATACTTCCTGAATGAAAAGTCAGCTATAATATTAGACATATAAAGAAGTTAAACTTTAAACATCCATGACTTAAACACTTTATCCAGGATAAAAGCCACATAGCTGCACCTGCAAGGTGAAAACAGCTGGTAAAAGAAAAAGTGTTTGAATGCGTACATTAACAGGTTTATGATATCACTGCCCCGTCTAAGACATGAGTGGATCTGACTTTAATTACATTTGTCTCGAGTGTTTCGTCAACTTAATGTGTTGCTTAAAATAATACTTCTGCATACAGTATGTGACACTGTGAGTGTTGCACGGCCAGATACGGCTCAGCTGACTCAGATAAGAAAATATATGATACATTATGAAGTGATATGCCGCGGACTGTATGTTACTCTGATCCGGTTACTTATGTTGTGGCAGATATTTAAGTAAGCTTTCTTAACGCTAATGTTATAATAGTCAGATTGCTCTGAAGATGGGAGGTGATATTCTATTAATGTTCACGTTCACACAGTCGGTGATTTTTGCCGGCCGTCTTTCCTGCAACGGCAGCTTTTCTGTATTTCCTTTCTCCTGTAATATGACTTGATCGCTTTAAACTCCGCACACTGAGCTCTGATTGGTCAGCAGGCGGTGCTTTCACTGAGTTGAGCTCTTAGCCTGCAACCTAACCTTGTCCCGACCAGGTTAGCCGCTAAGCATAAGTTACCATGGAGATCTAGCCTGCTAAAAAGAGAACCAGCTTCGTAGGACCAGAAAGCCGGAGTTTTCCCTGAATTTAGCCGGCTAAGCGAAAATCCTGCTTCGTAGTATACCCCCCTGGAAAAACAGGAGAACTGCCGCCAAAACTGAATATGTGACGTGGATCATAAATATATCAACAATTAAACAACACCTTGCATTTCTTTTCACAAAATACGTCTCCTTGCAGTATCAATACTAATTCGGCTGACTTTTATATTTGATCCAATTGGTAGATAGGTTACATTTACACCATAACGGTGCACAACTGATAGAAAAGGACTGATTTTCTTTGAATATAAGAATGTAAATACTGACTTGAGAGAATAGTCAGGGAATTTGGGTGATGGGAGACACATCTATGGAATCACAATTTCAATAGCTTACCATTAAATGACGGATATGCCTTTCTGTCTGTGATGTTTTACAAATCAGATATTAATGTGTAAGTAAAGCATGAGAAATAGTATAGCAATATCCTGTAAAATTATGTAAAAACATGAATAAAACTACACATCTTCAGATGTTATACATACATAAGTGTCCTAATACAAAGTTATTATTAGTATGCTGTGTGTACCTTGTGTGCACCGCCTAGTGGTTAAAGCACGTTATTGAATTCTTTTTGTTGAATAATGTTATTTTTGTTGAATAATGTTATTTGATGAAAAAAATATTAAGAGTACATACTTTCATAGGGGGAAAGTAGAAGGTCTGTGATAGAAATATAGAATATAAAAAATCAAGAAGATACTGTAAGTGATCTCTACAATAAAACAGTTTCGTGCACGATGTACAAAGATATTAATAGGAGGATGTGCAAAACATTAACTAATTAACTAATTAACCTCTATTTAAACATTAAATAATACTTTAGGTTAAGGTCTTCTTTCAAATAAGAAAAACACTTTGGGGGTATCTATCTACAGATAAATATTAAGCCTGACAAAGTACTTAGCGTCTAATGTATTGCTTTCCTGCAATGTTAACTATGTTGAAGCACTTATTTTAACTGATATTATACACATTAATTATACTCTTATGTATGTAGATAGTATAAGAAATGTGCAGAATTTGACAGTTTAATGGTGGAGGTACACACATATTGATAGATGTCTTGTAATTAACTATTAGTAGAGAATAACGAGTAATTAATATACTTTATAGAGATCTGCAGATAAATGTTTAGTCTTCTCAAGCACCAACTATCAAATATCTCTCCTGATTGTTGGCACTTGACAATCACCTTCCCTGAATTTTACTCAGGTGTAACTAAAGTCTGCTTTAAAGGTTGTTTATATTTCACATCATTAATCAGAATCTGCAGAGTTACTAAAGTAAATGTAGTGGAGTAAAAATACCAGGTTAACCTCTGAATTGTAGTGGAGTAGAATATATATTAATGCTGCCCATTATGGATACAAGCGATTTTCACCCATGTAGTAATTACATGTTTTAAATGTGTACACACCAATGTGTTTCCTATCGCCTAAACCTCCAGGGCTGTACACAGTTTAATACTGTCACCTTCTAATTTTTGGAAAAACGAAAACGTCTTTTAAAACTACAATTCCCAGTAGAGACGTGCCATAGAGAACATGTTGCGAAACACAATAGCCAGCATGTGTAGTTCTGGGGGGGCGTTCGAGTCCAGTTTTGAATAGTCTGCCGTGGTTTCGTTCTATTTCAAAGAGCTTGACGCTCGGCGTAACCTTGGCGCACTGCCACTCCAACATCCAATCACAGAGCTTGAAGATTAATCACGGGGTTTGTCAACGGGACTGTAGTCCCAAACGATAGCTGGGGATTATGGGTAGTGTAGTGTCTTCGGCCATCCTAAACTGAAATGTTTTTCGGATATCATATTGCATTAACAACACCACATCTGGCGTCACAGAGATCTTCTGTTACTGTCCTTTCTTCTTAGAGGAAGTACATAAACACGTAACTGGATTTGTTTTAACGTTTGAGGTGCAATAAACGACACAGCAGATTTTTGGCATGTTAAAAACTATTATTTTCTGCCTCGCTCATGAGAGTAACAGCTGGCAAAATTACAGCCTCGTCTACTGATTTCAAATGTGTGCTCTAAAATGATATTTATAAATGACTATTATCATTATTATAAGCAAGACAATAAATAGCAAAGATATGTAGAAAATAAACGTATTTAAGATACGTTCATAACAAACGTAACGTGGGAGAAAATATGTTTCTAGAAGATATGTAGAAAATAAACGTATTTGAGATACGTTCATAACGAACGTAACGTGGGAGAAAATACGTTTCTTGCTTAACGTAATTGAGAATACAGTTTAGTTCTGTGGGAACGTAATATTTAGGAGACAGGGTTGAGTATTTACCTATAGAAACAAAGTTGTTTCTGTCCTTTAAGTAGGATTCAAACCAATTTAGAACTGTTTCCGAAAGTCCCACCCAGTTTTCCAGTCGGTCTAGTAATATGCTGTGGTCAACAGTGTCAAACGCAGCACTGAGATCTAATAATACTAACACTGAAGTTCTGCCACTGTCTGTGTTTAAGTGGATGTCATTAAAGACCTTTACAAGAGCAGTCTCAGTGCTGTGGTTTGGACGAAAGCCTGACTGGAACACATCAAAACAGTCATTTAAATGCAAGAAATTACTCAACTGTTGAAAAACAACTTTTTCAATGATTTTACCTAGAAATGGGAGGTTTGATATGGGCCTGTAATTGTTCATTACTGAAGCATCTAGATTATTCTTTTTTAAGAGCGGTTTAATGACTGCAGTTTTCAGGGCCTGTGGAAAAATACCTGAGTGAAGAGATTTGTTTACTATATGAAGTAGATCTGAGGCCATGCAAGGCAAAACATCTTTGAAAAATCCTGTTGGAATAATATCAAGGCAGCAGGAGGAGGACTTCAGAAGTTGTATAATGTCCTCTAGGTTTTTATCATTAATCTGATGGAATTGTGTCATGGTGTTGAATTGTGACGCAGGTTCTGGTCCAGGCTCTCGTCATCTCACGCCTAGACTACTGCAACTCCCTCCTGGCTGGTCTACCTGCATGTGGCATCCGACCTCTGCAGCTCATCCAGAATGCAGCGGCTCGTCTGGTCTTCAACCTTCCTAAATTCTCCCACACCACGCCGCTCCGTTGGTGCGGCCGGATTATGAGGACAATTCGCATGGATACACACCAGCATTATAAGGACATTTCGACTTGTGAAGACAAAACTGGTGTCCTCACAAGTCGCGCAGTGTAGAAGCACTTATCAACATGTAAATAAAACCCTCCCGCTTTTTCTCGGTATGTCCTTATAAACCGCCTATACCTGATTTCTAGTGTATATTTGTGTGTGCTCATTGTGTATAAAACGCTCGCACAGCCGATTCATGATATTGCAGTTTCATACACATTTCCCTCTCGTTTTACACAAAATAAGCGCTTTTCATTGCCTGGACACACCTGCTCACTGATTGGGCGGCTAAAGCGTCAATCAGGCAGGTTCTCATCAGGGATTGGCCAGCAGTCTTCACGCGGGCAGGTTCTCATCAGGGATTGGTCTTTCAGTTTTCGGTCAATGTCTCACCAAGAAACCGTAGCAGTAGTACATGGCTGAGGAGATCGCTGACGGCAATTCGGACTTTTAACCAAAATTGGTAAGTGATATTTTTATCATGTATTTGAAACAAAATATAAGGATTTAAATGTTTGTTTGGTGGCCACCTACAGCCTATCATCAAAACTGCAGCTGTTCGTTTATTACTTTGTTTGTCCGGCTCAGTGTACGCCACGAGGCAAGCTCCCCATCGCGTTTCGTGTGTTTAAAAACAATTATAGGATGAAGTTAGTTAGTTAGTTAGTTATTTAGTAAGTTAATCCTACCAAGAGACTGCATTTTACTGGAAACGTTACATTAACCTTTAGCTCTGCTGTCAGTTAGCACAGTTTAGCTTAGCATGAACCACATGGTAATGACTTTCGCTTTACAACTGAATTAAATGCAATGTGGTATTAAAAGGCTGACTATTTATGCCCACTCATGTGTGTTGATTACTAGTTATACTACTGGCCTGTTTTTGAGTAAATAATTGACTTTAAAATGCTGGTAAGACAGATGTGTGCTGTGTCTTACTGTGTAGCTCTCACACCCGTGCAGCCTTCATGCGGTTTCAACGGAGCGGCTCCTCAGTGCATGATCTGTGCATGCATGGAGGAGCGGACTACCGTGTTTTGCAAATGAAACGTGCAGCGTTTCATGCACCTGTAGGTTAAGGTTACATGCAGACGAAGCTGTTGACTGTAGGTGCACGGCCGTCGGAGCACACCAGGAGTGGAGTGCACCAGCTCGGCGTAAAAAAGGAGGTCTTAACTCTTAAGAGTGTATCATGCCTCATATTGCACCCCTCTTTTTTCTAATGCGTCTTTTTACCCCAAGAGATGTTATTGTTAACCATGCTTTGGTACATTAAACTTAGCCTGTTCTCTGTTTTATTTTGTTAGCAAGGATGACACAAAGGAGCAGGAGAAAGACTCCTGAACAGGATGCAATAGACCATATAATTCTGGGCAGAGACAAACCCTTCCTAGAGGCCAGGTTCATCAACACATTTAAAGGTAAGCTATCTCATACAGTATGTAGTATCAAAGACCGTATAGCATTGTTCCATCAATATGGTCGAACTGGGCACACAGGGAACCCTGACCTTTTAGCCATTGCTCTTAGGTCATCAGCCTCACGTATTTTCAACTAGGGCTGCAACAAACGACTAATTTGATAGTCGATTAATCTATCGATTAATGAAACGATTAATCGACTATTCGGACTATTATGCCTTGCACAATTTCTCAAACGCTCTTATTTAGCCATCAACTTTTAGATTTAGCTTGAGGTTGTTTTAGGCATGTGGAAACTAACAATGAAGACAATAAAGATGAATACTTGATTAAAAAATACATATTATTAAATTAACTAAACAAATTGTTTACAAAATGAACATTGCTTTTCATTTAAATTAAATAAATAATATTTCACATCAAAAGAAACAACAGTGTTTTAGCAAATAATGTGATAACAGAATTGTAAACAGAATAGCTGAAACTTTAACAAACTAACTAATTCAGTTACCTCAAATCATTACCCCATGTTTATATAATGTAGTTAACTCCGTGTGTTGCTGCTAGCATACATAACACCTGACGTGGAAACGTTACTCGTGGATGGGGCTACAGAGCTACTAGAAAGACAGTGGAACCTGGTGCATTCCTCCGTCTGAATGTGGAGCACTTTTGCTAAATGTTTAGACAAATTGCTCGTGTTACCGCCCTTACATGCTAAACTCTTATTGCACTTTTGGCAACGAGCAACGAGATGGGTAAAGTTTAACCACACCTCGGAGCGGCGTTCTCACCGCCATCTCCGCAGTGTGTTGCTACATGTAGCAGCCGCGTGTGTGTAAACGGCCCCGCCCCCTCCCACACAGACCAGGGAGAGAGATCTCGTCTGATCGAAAATACATCATAGACGCATTTGTTTGTCTTTTTACATATTATAAACGAGCTGGCCACACTAAGACTGCGATATAATGTTTTTGTTTCAATAATACATGACATGTATTTTTTAAATGTCTCCAGTACCAATAACGTTGTAGCTTAACGGCGCGTAAAACGCACGTGATGACGTCACCAACGAATCGACGACTGAATTAGTTGGTAACTAATTTGGTAATCGATTTTAATCGATTAAGTCGATTAGTTGTTGCACCCCTATTTTCAACAATGTACGTTTTCAGGATATGTAATATGTAAATGTGTGCCCCTCTCATTGAAAAACAACACTGTATACCAAATCAATTGTGTCCTAAACTGCCTCACACCTGCCGTGTTTAGAGATGCTTTGACTACACTTTTGGGGAGCCATGGTGAAGGTGTCTGCTCCATGCACCCCAGGGCACTGAGGAGAGGCTTCACAGAGCCTCTCCTCAGTGCCAGGGTTGTTTGGCAGGGTTAGCAAACTACCTGGCCCTTATTATTATATCATGAAGCCTTTTTAACCATGCATATGATCATTTATTGAAATCAAATGTGTACAACAGAACTTATGATAGCACAACATTGTCTATCCTCTCAATTTAGCTTCTTAATTATGACAGTGCACAATAATGGTACATTTAACTTTAAAATATAACATTTGTGTAGACATTTTATGTTTTATTTTGTATATGAACAAAGTACTATTGCTTAACAAGTATTTTCTAATATGTTGCAACATCTGATCTGAACATTAGACAGAACATGCTGATTAAAGCAGTGCTCTGTTTATTTACATTTAAATGAAATGCAATATAAAATAATGTGTCACTTCATACCAGTAAATAATCGTGATCTCATCATGAACTCACCCCTGGATATAGTCAAATCACAGCTACCCTCAACCCTAGCAGTGTTGGCATCACTATGTTAAGCGTTTCAAAGTACTGTTAACCAACACCTTGTGCATATCACTGTGGAGCTTCATTGCAGAAAGGAGTGTGTGCTGATCAAACAATTTTACTCCGTATTTACCTGCAAGGCACTTTACATGTCAGAGGCTAACTTGGATGAAGCTTGTGTGGATAACAGTGTTAGGCATCTAACACACTCATGGCATGGCAAATATTTACAAATAATTGGGTATAGGTAAATGTTTAATGTTAATGCATTTTTTTTTGCTATTGTAGGACGTGGTGTTTTTACACGGGAATATATTGCACCATCAACTTTTGTGGTGGAGTACCGTGGAATATTGGGTGTAAGTGAAGATCTAGATGTCAAAAATAACATCTTCTTATTCGATTTCAACTGGTCTGGAATGCACTTTTGGTGAGTTTGCTGCTTGTTGATTACCTCAAATGGATATTTGACCATTATCAGATGTATGTGTTTCCTAGTGACTTCTTGTATGAATTCAGTGCTTTTCTGTCATGATACATGATGTTGTATCTGGACTATTTGTCTTGCAGCATTAATGCTTCAAAAGAGGATGGAACACTTGGACGTCTTGCAAATGATAATCACAGGAATCCAAACTGCAGAGTGAAAAAAATCATTGTCAAAGGAACCCCACACTTGTGCCTATATTCTGTAAAGGAAATATTCCCAGAGGGGGAGATAACGTACAACTATGGGGATTCTGCTTGGCCCTGGTGCTTAAAGGTGAGGTTATGTTCTCTTTAGGGCATTGCTTAACTGACAGGGAAAAAGTTTGCATTTTTCTCCATGGTACTACGACTCAGCTCAGTTAAGCAGATTTGATTTATTTCAGTAAAAAATGTGTACTGTGTTAACATTATTTTCTGAATTTCATCTGATTAATAACAAAAGAGTCAATAATATCTTTCACTTATTTACGGGAAGTATGTGGTGGGACACGAGAGGCTGTGACCGAACATCGTACAACTGCTAACACATCAGGGGACAAGATGGTAAGTTTCAATGCATTGTTTTTCCAGACATTGGCACGTTGCGTGTCGCTGACCGGTATAGATTGAAGCTGTTTTACCAGGACTATCGTCTTGGTAGGGGGCTCCGTTTCCCCATACTTTGGGTCAAATTGAAACGGGTTAAATGTTATACAAAGAAAGAAAATGGCCGTCTGGTCACAGGGTGTCTTGTAGGGACAGCAGTCCTTGTAAGGACAGATGATTTTAACAGGAGTTAAAAATGACAACATTGAAAGGTGTTTGTATACTGTCATACTACACAGAAAGATAAAGGCCGTCTGGTCACAGGGTGTCTTGTAGGGACAGCAGTCCTTGTAAGGACAGATGTTTTACAACCTGTTGACATGACTAGATATTAGATAATTGCCTTCATCCAGCATGTGCACACCTCCATAACTGATAAACCTTTGCAGCACACAAGTCAGATCAAACCACTACCAAGGTGACAACGGTGTCTTTTTTTGTGCTACAATTTCAGGCTCCCTGTGAAGAAGCTTGTAACCCTGAGCCCGAGAGAGATCCTCCGTCCTCCCCACCAACCAAAATGGCAAGTTGTACTTCATATCACAATCACTTTCTGTGTCTGGCTATAGAGGGAAACAATACATGTACACTGGGCCTGTGACAGTATTGTACTTTTCTTAATGCTGTGAAAGATTAGTCGCATTCCAGAAACTGAAACATATGTGTCTCTATATTATTTAAGCCATAGTTTGTAGACTGTTATTTACTGCACCATGAAAAGATAAATGCTCAGAGTAAGAGTTAGGAGAAGTCGTATTTGGAACAGAGGAGCAGCGCTACCATGGCATTCATGAAACAAAATGAGGATGCCAACTTGTAATATGGTTAACATTACAGTCCTACTGTGCTCATCAGCTTTCTTCCTTGGATGAGATATGCTGATGGCTGCATGCACACATAGCATGCTAACAGTCAATGTGTTAGTAGATTTTTATCAATTATTGCTCTGTGATCAATTGCTTTAGGCCCTAACATGTTATATGGGGCTAATAATGTCTTTTTTTATTTTCATTGCTGGCTAATGAATTGAATAAAGTCGTGTTAATGTTCAGATTTGTGTCCCATTGATAGATGAATGGAAATGAGTCGATAATGTTTTTAATGTCGTGCCTATCTTTCACTTATTTACAGGAAGTATGTGGTGGGACACGAGAGGCTGCGACCGAACATCGTACAATGCTAACACATCAGGGGACAAGATGGTACGTTTCAATGCATTGTTTTTCCACACATTGGCACGTTGTGTGTCGCGTACCGGTATAGATTCAAGCTGTTTTACCAGGACTATCGTCTTGGTAAGGGGCTCCGTTTCCCCATACTTTGGGTCAAATTGAAACGGGTTAAATGTTATACACAGAAAGAAAATGGCCGTCTGGTCACAGGGTGTCTTGTAGGGACAGCAGTCCTTGTAAGGACAGATGATTTTAACAGGAGTTAAAAAATGACAACATTGAAAGGTTTTTGTATAATGTCATTCTACACAGAAATATAAAGACCGTCTGGTCACAGGGTGTCTTGTAGGGACAGCAGTCCTTGTAGGGACAGATGATTTTAACAGGAGTTGTCAACTGTCAACTGCCCTCAGCGACATCCAAGCCTGGATGTCAAAAAATCTACTTAACTTAACAATAACAAAACAGGGCTCATGGTTGTGGCCCCAAAAACCACTGCTCTGGAAGGTTGGAGATCTGCTCCTCACCATCGATGGCGGCTCCATCCACCCTTCCCCTGAGGTTCGCAGCCTGGGCGTCACTCTGGACTCTAGCCTCACCTTCAACTCCCACATCAGGTCTACCGTCAAAACTGCTTTCTTTCACCTACGAAACATCTCCAGACTCCGCCCCTCTCTCCCCGACCCCGTTGCAGAAACATTAATTCATACCTTCATCTCCTCTCGCCTGGACTACTGCAATGGAGTTCTGTTCGGGGTCACCAGCAAAGCCCTGGACAGGCTCCAGTACGTCCAGAACTCTGCAGCCAGGCTCCTCACCCACACTAACCCTGGCAACACATCACCCCCACCCTCATCCACCTTCACTGGCTCCCGGTCAAGTCACGCATCCAGTACAAACTCCTCCTGCTAACCTACAAATCTCTCCACTCCCTAGCCCCTCCATACATCTCTGAACTCCTTCAGCCCTACACCCCCTCTCGTCACCTGCGGTCCTCTGACAAAGGGCTGCTCTCCATCCAGCGCTCCAAGCTAAAAACATTTGGCAACAGAGCCTTCAGTGTCGCAGCCCCCACCCTCTGGAATTCTCTGTCCCTCTGCAATCAGGAATGCAGACACTCTGGACACCTTCAAAGAACACCTCAAACACCTTCTGTTCACTCAGGCCTTTGGCCTCAAGTAATTATAGTCACTTATTTCCTGCTATTGCTCTGTATGTTTATTATTACCTTTTGTTTTGTTACTTCTCATTGTAAAGCGTCCTTGGGTTTCGTGAAAGGCGCTATATAAATTTAAATTATTATTATTATTATTTAACGGGCGAATGTAGGTTGTGAATGCGGAGGAGGACCACCGTCCTAGTTGTTGTAGGGATGAGGTAGAGAGACCTTGATTAGCAACAGAGGTGGCTGCACCTATCCTGAAGGAATGTCCCGGGTATGATATAGGTGATAGGCCGGATTAATGAGAACTTGCTTGAGGTCGAAATTGACAGGGGCCATGACCCCTGCGAACCACTCTCCCTGGAAGAAACCCCCAAAACCCACGGATTGGGCGGCATCCGTGAAGAACCTCATTGAGTCAGAGGAATGCACGAGGTCATCGTAAAGAAAGTAACTCCGTTCCAGTGGGCGAGCAGGAGGGACCAGAAACGTAGGTCTGAGCGGCAGCCTTCGTCTAAGAAAACGCAGTCATGGAGGTTTGTCGACCGCTGATGCTGCATCCAGGAGGCGGGAGATGAACGAGCACCCCTGGGGGATGACGTGCATGGCGAAGTTGAGGTGTCCGAGAAGGGAGAGCAACTGTTGTTTTGTGATAACTTGTTGCTCGCAGTATGACTTGGTGATGCGCTGCAATTTGTCGGAGGGGAGAGACGCCTTCATGTCTATGGAGTCGAGGATGATGCCTAAGAACTCTAAGCGTGTGTCGGGACCTAACGTTTTCTCTTTGGAGAGAGGGACACCTAACTCCTGGAGCAGTGTTTAAGCTTGGCCAGTGAGATCCCTGAGCTGTCCTGTGGCGAGACTAGGGAGGAGTCGTCCAGTAGGTGAAGGACGGAGGGGATTCTGACAATGTTCAGCAGGATCCAGCAGAGCGCTTCCGAGAAGGAATTGAAGATGCAGGGGCTGCTTCTGCGAACGACGAAAATAGAGTTTGGACTCCCACTTAATACCGAACGAATTCCACTGAGACGGATGAATGAGGATGATTTGAAGGCATCGGTAATGTCCGCTTTGGAGAGCCGAGGTCCGTGCCCTGTGAACTTGATCATCTTTATTGCATTATCCACTGAGGCATGGTGAAGGGAGAACTGATCTGGAGGGATGATGCTATTGACGCTGCCGAATGGCCGGAGCGGGGAGCGGACAGATCGAAAATCAGCCTTTTATTTACGTGTGGCTTATTCCGATGGAATTTGAACGGAACACTGAGAAGGGGAGGAGCTAAAAGGGCCGATTATATATCCTTTGAGAAGTTCTTTGTCGATGAGCTGGGAAACTATGTTGGGTTCTTTAGCGGCTGACTGTAAGTTTCTTGCTACGAAAGTCACTGTGGCAGATGGGAGGACCCCTACCCTGATGCCTTGGGAGAGTCCTGACGGAGATAGTCAACAAACACGGAATCTGGGTGAGTAGATAGCGCAGCTGCTAGCTGAGGGATGATAATGGGAGTGGAGGGGTGATATTCCAATTTATTTATTGGTTTGGTTTCTGGCGCAGTGCTACTGTGACGGCCCGTCCACACGGTGGCGTGCGTTAAAGCTTCCAACGCTCCTGCCCATTCACTTTGAATAGGGTGACGTCACTTTTAGCAGAACTGTATTTTGGGAAGCGACGTGGAGCGTTGCTGGCGTTGCTCGCTTCAAAAGTTGAGCAATGTTCAATTATTATTTTTATTTTTTTGGCACCTCGGCAGAAGCGTCAGCCAATGAGATCCCGTTTATGCAAATCTGCCAGTACGAACGCTAGCCAGTCAAACCGCGTGTATGCTGGGAGAGACTACGCAGGTCATTACTTCATATTCCAAAAAATGGAGAGAAAATTCATTATAGCGGTAGTGAATCACCCGGTGCTGAATGATCGGTCTCTGTTCATCTACCGGGATACGAACCAGAGGAGCGAGGCATGGAGGGATGGCCGCTTATCCGTGGTCGGGTCGCGGGGGTAGCAGTTCCAGCAGAGAGCCCCAAACTTTCTTTTCCCTGGCGACATCAACCAGCTCTGACTGGGGGATCCCAAGGCGCTCCCAGGCCAGCGAAGAGATATAATCCCTCCACCTGGTCCTAGGTCTACCCCTTGGTCTCTTCCCAGCTGGACGTGCCTGGAACACCTCCCTAGGGAGGCGCCCAGGTGGCATCCTAACTAGGTGCCCGAACCACCTCAACTGGCTTCTTTCGACGCGAAGGAGGAGCGGCTTAACTCCGAGTCCCTCCCTGATGACCGAACTTCTCACCTTATCCCTAAGGGAGACACCAGCCACCCGGCGGAGGAAACCCATCTCGGCCACTTGTATCCGCGATCTCGTTCTTTCGGTCATGACCCATCCTTCATGACCATAGGTGAGGGTAGGAACGAAAATGGCCCGGTAGACAGAGAGCTTTGCCTTCTGGCTCAGCTCCCTTTTCATCACAACGGTGCGGTAAAGCGACTGCAGTACCGCTCCCGCTGCTCCGATTCTCCGGCCCATCTCACGCTCCATTGTTCCCTCACTCGAGAACAAGACCCCGAGATACTTGAACTCCTTCACTTGGGGTAAGGACTCATTCCCTACTTGGACTGGACAGTCCATCGGTTTCCTGCTGAGAACCATGGCCTCAGAAACCCACTGAACAGATTACCCAAGTTCCTCAGCTTGAAGCTTGTTGATTGGATGTTTAGCCGCAATGCATGTTGGGATATGATGTTAATGCGATATGATATCCGAAAAAAAAAAAAAAAATAATAATAATACTTTATTCCGAGTGTTCTTGCTTTCTCTTTGGAAGTCATCACATAACGGCATTGTAATACACGGTTCGGCTGCATTAAATATTACACATCTGCTCTAGTTTTATTTATAGAGCCCTGATGAGAAGACTTCAGGGGCCTGTACTACGAAGATGGTTCAACCTAACCTGGATATGTTTGAGTTAGCCGGTTGGCCTAATCCAAAACATACGCACTCTCGCTAAACTGTACTACGACGCGGGTTATCAAGTGGATCGCTCAAGCCAGCCGTGTCCTATCTAGTTAGGTGCGCGTTCACATGAAAGGGGTGGTATTTGGAGCATTTGACCAATCACAAACATAGAGAAGCATACTGACAGCGCAGCATCATACTTCCTGAATGAAAAGTCAGCTATAATATTAGACATATAAAGAAGTTAAACTTTAAACATCCATGACTTAAACACTTTATCCAGGATAAAAGCCACATAGCTGCACCTGCAAGGTGAAAACAGCTGGTAAAAGAAAAAGTGTTTGAATGCGTACATTAACAGGTTTATGATATCACTGCCCCGTCTAAGACATGAGTGGATCTGACTTTAATTACATTTGTCTCGAGTGTTTCGTCAACTTAATGTGTTGCTTAAAATAATACTTCTGATTACAGTATGTGACACTGTGAGTGTTGCACGGCCAGATACGGCTCAGCTGACTCAGATAAGAAAATATGATACATTATGAAGTGATATGCCGCGGACTGTATGTTACTCTGATCCGGTTACTTATGTTGTGGCAGATATTTAAGTAAGCTTTCTTAACGCTAATGTTATAATAGTCAGATTGCTCTGAAGATGGGAGGTGATATTCTATTAATGTTCACGTTCACACAGTCGGTGATTTTTGCCGGCCGTCTTTCCTGCAACGGCAGCTTTTCTGTATTTCCTTTCTCCTGTAATATGACTTGATCGCTTTAAACTCCGCACACTGAGCTCTGATTGGTCAGCAGGCGGTGCTTTCACTGAGTTGAGCTCTTAGCCTGCAACCTAACCTTGTCCCGACCAGGTTAGCCGCTAAGCATAAGTTACCATGGAGATCTAGCCTGCTAAAAAGAGAACCAGCTTCGTAGGACCAGAAAGCCGGAGTTTTCCCTGAATTTAGCCGGCTAAGCGAAAATCCTGCTTCGTAGTATACCCCCCTGGAAAAACAGGAGAACTCCGCCAAAACTGAATATGTGACGTGGATCATAAATATATCAACAATTAAACAACACCTTGCATTTCTTTTCACAAAATACGTCTCCTTGCAGTATCAATACTAATTCGGCTGACTTTTATATTTGATCCAATTGGTAGATAGGTTACATTTACACCATAACGGTGCACAACTGATAGAAAAGGACTGATTTTCTTTGAATATAAGAATGTAAATACTGACTTGAGAGAATAGTCAGGGAATTTGGGTGATGGGAGACACATCTATGGAATCACAATTTCAATAGCTTACCATTAAATGACGGATATGCCTTTCTGTCTGTGATGTTTTACAAATCAGATATTAATGTGTAAGTAAAGCATGAGAAATAGTATAGCAATATCCTGTAAAATTATGTAAAAACATGAATAAAACTACACATCTTCAGATGTTATACATACATAAGTGTCCTAATACAAAGTTATTATTAGTATGCTGTGTGTACCTTGTGTGCACCGCCTAGTGGTTAAAGCACGTTATTGAATTCTTTTTGTTGAATAATGTTATTTTTGTTGAATAATGTTATTTGATGAAAAAAATATTAAGAGTACATACTTTCATAGGGGGAAAGTAGAAGGTCTGTGATAGAAATATAGAATATAAAAATCAAGAAGATACTGTAAGTGATCTCTACAATAAAACAGTTTCGTGCACGATGTACAAAGATATTAATAGGAGGATGTGCAAAACATTAACTAATTAACTAATTAACCTCTATTTAAACATTAAATAATACTTTAGGTTAAGGTCTTCTTTCAAATAAGAAAAACACTTTGGGGGTATCTATCTACAGATAAATATTAAGCCTGACAAAGTACTTAGCGTCTAATGTATTGCTTTCCTGCAATGTTAACTATGTTGAAGCACTTATTTTAACTGATTTATACACATTAATTATACTCTTATGTATGTAGATAGTATAAGAAATGTGCAGAATTTGACAGTTTAATGGTGGAGGTACACACATATTGATAGATGTCTTGTAATTAACTATTAGTAGAGAATAACGAGTAATTAATATACTTTATAGAGATCTGCAGATAAATGTTTAGTCTTCTCAAGCACCAACTATCAAATATCTCTCCTGATTGTTGGCACTTGACAATCACCTTCCCTGAATTTTACTCAGGTGTAACTAAAGTCTGCTTTAAAGGTTGTTTATATTTCACATCATTAATCAGAATCTGCAGAGTTACTAAAGTAAATGTAGTGGAGTAAAAATACCAGGTTAACCTCTGAATTGTAGTGGAGTAGAATATATATTAATGCTGCCCATTATGGATACAAGCGATTTTCACCCATGTAGTAATTACATGTTTTAAATGTGTACACAACCAATGTGTTTCCTATCGCCTAAACCTCCAGGGCTGTACACAGTTTAATACTGTCACCTTCTAATTTTTGGAAAAACGAAAACGTCTTTTAAAACTACAATTCCCAGTAGAGACGTGCCATAGAGAACATGTTGCGAAACACAATAGCCAGCATGTGTAGTTCTGGGGGGGCGGTTCGAGTCCAGGTTTTGAATAGTCTGCCGTGGTTTCGTTCTATTTCAAAGAGCTTGACGCTCGGCGTAACCTTGGCGCACTGCCACTCCAACATCCAATCACAGAGCTTGAAGATTAATCACGGGTTTGTCAACGGGACTGTAGTCCAAACGATAGCTGGGGATTATGGGTAGTGTAGTGTCTTCGGCCATCCTAAACTGAAATGTTTTTCGGATATCATAGTGCATTAACAACACCACATCTGGCGTCACAGAGATCTTCTGTTACTGTCCCTTTCTTCTTAGAGGAAGTACATAAACACGTAACTGGATTTGTTTTAACGTTTGAGGTGCAATAAACGACACAGCAGATTTTTGGCATGTTAAAACTATTATTTTCTGCCTCGCTCATGAGAGTAACAGCTGCAAAATTACAGCCTCGTCTACTGATTTCAAATGTGTGCTCTAAAATGATATTTATAAATGACTATTATCATTATTATAAGCAAGACAATAAATAGCAAAGATATGTAGAAATAAACGTATTTAAGATACGTTCATAACAAACGTAACGTGGAGAGAAAATATGTTTCTAGAAGATATGTAGAAAATAAACGTATTTGAGATACGTTCATAACGAACGTAACGTGGGAGAAAATACGTTTCTTGCTTAACGTAATTGAGAATACAGTTTAGTTCTGTGGGAACGTAATATTTAGGAGACAGGGTTGAGTATTTACCTATAGAAACAAAGTTGTTTCTGTCCTTTAAGTAGGATTCAAACCAATTTAGAACTGTTTCCGAAAGTCCCACCCAGTTTTCCAGTCGGTCTAGTAATATGCTGTGGTCAACAGTGTCAAACGCAGCACTGAGATCTAATAATACTAACACTGAAGTTCTGCCACTGTCTGTGTTTAAGTGGATGTCATTAAAGACCTTTCCAAGAGCAGTCTCAGTGCTGTGGTTTGGACGAAAGCCTGACTGGAACCACATCAAAACAGTCATTTAAAATGCCAAGAAATTACTCAACTGTTGAAAAACAACTTTTTCAATGATTTTACCTAGAAATGGGAGGTTTGATATGGGCCTGTAATTGTTCATTACTGAAGCATCTAGATTATTCTTTTTTAAGAGCGGTTTAATGACTGCAGTGTTTCAGGGCCTGTGGAAAAATACCTGAGTGAAGAGATTTGTTTACTATATGAAGTAGATCTGAGGGCCATGCAAGGCAAAAACATCTTTGAAAAATCCTGTTGGAATAATATCAAGGCAAGCAGGAGGAGGACTTCAGAAGTTGTATAATGTCCTCTAGGTTTTTATCATTAATCTGATGGAATGTGTCATGGTGTTGAATTGTGACGCAGGTTCTGGTCCAGGCTCTCGTCATCTCACGCCTAGACTACTGCAACTCCCTTCCTGGCTGGTCTACCTGCATGTGGCATCCGACCTCTGCAGCTCATCCAGAATGCAGCGGCTCGTCTGGTCTTCAACCTTCCTAAATTCTCCCACACCACGCCGCTCCGTTGGTGCGGCCGGATATGAGGACAATTCGCATGGATACACACCAGCATTATAAGGACATTTCGACTTGTGAAGACCAAAATGGTGTCCTCACAAGTCGCGCAGTGTAGAAGCACTTATCAACATGTAAATAAAACCCTCCCGCTTTTTCTCGGTATGTCCTTATACAACCGCCTATACCTGATTTCTTAGTGTATATTTGTGTGTGCTCATTGTGTATAAAACGCTCGCACAGCATTCATGATATTGCAGTGTCATACACATTTCCCTCTCGTTTTACACAAAATAAGCGCTTTTCATTTGCCTGGACCACCACTGCTCACTGATTGGGCGGCTAAAGCGTCAATCAGGCAGGTTCTCATCAGGGATTGGCCAGCAGTCTTCACGCGGGCAGGTCTCTCATCAGGGATTGGTCTTTCAGTTTTCGGTCAATGTCTCACCAAGAAACCGTAGCAGTAGTACATGGCTGAGGAGATCGCTGACGGCAATTCGGACTTTTAACCAAAATGGTAAGTGATATTTTTATCATGTATTTGAAACAAAATATAAGGATTTAAATGTTTGTTGGTGGCCAGCTACAACCTAGCATCAAAACTGCAGCTGTTCGTTTATTACTTTGTTTGTCCGGCTCAGTGTATCGCTACGGGGCATGCTCCCCATCGCTTTTCGTGTGTTTTAAAAAAATATAGGATGAAGTTAGTTAGTTAGTTAGTTATTAGTAAGTTAATCCTACCAAGACACTGCATTTTACTGGAAACGTTACATTAACCTTTAGCTCTGCTGTCAGTTAGCACAGTTTAGCTTAGCATGAACCACATGGTAATGACTTTCGCTTTACAACTGAATTAAATGCAATGTGGTATTAAAAGGCTGACTATTTATGCCCACTCATGTGTGTTGATTACTAGTATACTACTGGCCTGTTTTTTGAGTAATTAATTGACTTTAAAATGCTGGTAAGACAGATGTGTGCTGTGTCTTACTGTGTAGCTCTCACACCCGTGCAGCCTTCATGCGGTTTCAACGGAGCGGCTCCTCAGTGCATGATCTGTGCATGCATGGAGGAGCGGACTACCGTGTTTTGCAAATGAAACGTGCAGCGTTTCATGCACCTGTAGGTTAAGGTTACATGCAGACGAAGCTGTTGGACTGTAGGTGCAACGGCCGTCGGAGCACACCAGGAGTGGAGTGCACCAGCTCGGCGTAAAAAAAGGAGGTCCTTAACTCTTAAGAGTGTATCATGCCTCATATTGCACCCCTCTTTTTTCTAATGCGTCTTTTACCCCAAGAGATTTATTGTTAACCATGCTTTGGTACATTAAACTTAGCCTGTTCTCTGTTTTATTTGTTAGCAAGGATGACACAAAGGAGCAGGAGAAAGACTCCTGAACAGGATGCAATAGACCATATAATTCTGGGCAGAGACAAACCCTTCCTAGAGGCCAGGTTCATCAACACATTTAAAGGTAAGCTATCTCATACAGTATGTAGTATCAAAGACCGTATAGCATTGTTCCATCAATATGGTCGAACTGGGCACACAGGGAAACCCTGACCTTTTAGCCATTGCTCTTAGGTCATCAGCCTCACGTATTTTCAACTAGGGCTGCAACTAAACGACTAATTTGATAGTCGATTAATCTATCGATTAATGAAACCGATTAATCGACTATTCGGACTATTATGCCTTGCACAATTTCTCAAACGCTCTTATTTAGCCATCAACTTTTAGATTTAGCCTTGAGGTTGTTTTAGGCATGTGGAAACTAACAATGAAGACAATAAAGATGAATACTTGATTAAAAAATACATATTATTAAATTAACTAAACAAATTGTTTACAAAATGAACATTGCTTTTCATTTAAATTAAATAAATAATATTTCACATCAAAAGAAACAACAGTGTTTTAGCAAATAATGTGATAACAGAATTGTAAACAGAATAGCTGAAACTTTAACAAAACTAACTAATTCAGTTACCTCAAATCATTACCCCATGTTTATATAATGTAGTTAACTCCGTGTGTTGCTGCTAGCATACATACACCTGACGTGGAAACGTTACTCGTGGATGGGGCTACAGAGCTACTAGAAAGACAGTGGAACCTGGTGCATTCCTCGTCTGAATGTGGAGCACTTTTGCTACATGTTTAGGACAAATTGCTCGTGTTATCGCCCCTTACATGCTAAACTCTTATTGCACTTTTGGCAACGAGCAACGAGATTGGGTAAGTTTAAACCACACCTCGGAGCGGCGTTTCTCCACCGCCATCTCCGCAGTGTGTTGCTACATGTAGCAGCCGCGGTGTGTAAACGGCCCCGCCCCCTCCCACACAGACCAGGGAGAGAGATCTCGTCTGATCGAAAATACATCATAGACGCATTTGTTTGTCTTTTTACATATTATAAACGAGCTGGCCACACTAAGACTGCGATATAATGTTTTTGTTTCAATAATACATGACATGTATTTTTTAAATGTCTCCAGTAGTACCAATAACGTTGTAGCTTAACGGCGCGTAAAACGCACGTGATGACGTCACCAACGAATCGACGACTGAATTAGTTGGTAACTAATTTGGTAATCGATTTTAATCGATTAAGTCGATTAGTTGTTGCACCCCTATTTTCAACAATGTACCGTTTTCAGGATATGTAATATGTAAATGTGTGCCCCTCTCATTGAAAACAACACTGTATACCAAATCAATTGTGTCCTAAACTGCCTCACACCTGACGTGTTTAGAGATGCTTTGACTACACTTTTGGGGAGCAATGGTGGAAGGTGTCTGCTCCATGCACCCCAGGGCACTGAGGAGAGGCTTCACAGAGCCTCTCCTCAGTGCCAGGGTTGTTTGGCAGGGTTAGCAAACTACCTGGCCCTTATTATTATATCATGAAGCCTTTTTAACCATGCATATGATCATTTATTGAAATCAAATGTGTACAACAGAACTTATGATAGCACAACATTGTCTATCCTCTCAATTTAGCTTCTTAATTATGACAGTGCACAATAATGGTACATTTAACTTTAAATATAACATTTGTGTTAGACATTTTATGTTTTATTTTGTATATGAACAAAGTACTATTGCTTAACAAGTATTTCTAATATGTTGCAACATCTGATCTGAACATTAGACAGAACATGACTGATTAAAGCAGTGCTCTGTTTATTTACATTTAAATGAATGCAATATAAAATATGTGTCACTTCATACCAGTAAATAATCGTGATCTCATCATGAACTCACCCCCTGGATATAGTCAATCACAGCTACCCTAACCCTAGCAGTGTTGGCATCACTATGTTAAGCGTTTCAAAGTACTGTTAACCAACACCTTGTGCATATCACTGTGGAGCTCATTGCAGAAAGGAGTGTGTGCTGATCAAACAATTTTACTCCGTATTTACCTGCAAGGCACTTACATGTCAGAGGCTAACTTGGATGAAGCTTGTGTGGATAACAGTGTTAGGCATCTAACACACTCATGGCATGGCAAATATTTACAAATAATTGTGTATAGGTAAATGTTTAATGTTAATGCATTTTTTTTTGCTATTGTAGGACGTGGTGTTTTTACACGGGGAATATATTGCACCATCAACTTTGTGGTGGAGTTACCGTGGAATATTGGGTGTAAGTGAAGATCTAGATGTCAAAAATAACATCTTCTTATTCGATTTCAACTGGTCTGGAATGCACTTTTGGGTGAGTTTGCTGCTTGTTGATTACCTCAAATGGATATTTGACCATTATCAGATGTATGTGTTTCCTAGTGACTTCTTGTATGAATTCAGTGCTTTTCTGTCATGATACATGATGTTGTATCTGGACTATTTGTCTTGCAGCATTAATGCTTCAAAAGAGGATGGAACACTTGGACGTCTTGCAAAGATAATCACAGGAATCCAAACTGCAGAGTGAAAAAATCATTGTCAAAGGAACCCCACACTGTGCCTATATTCTGTAAAGGAAATATTCCCAGAGGGGGAGATAACGTACAACTATGGGGATTCTGCTTGGCCCTGGTGCTTAAAGGTGAGGTTTATGTTCTCTTTAGGGCATTGCTTAACGACAGGGAAAAAGTTTGGCATTTTCTCCATGGTACTACGACTCCGCTCAGTTAAGCAGATTTGATTATTTCAGTAAAAAATGTGTACTGTGTAAATTATTTCTGAATTTCATCTGATTAATAACAAAGAGTCAATAATATCTTTCACTTATTTACGGGAAGTATTTGGTGGGGGACACGAGAGGCTGTGACCTGAACATCGTACAACTGCTAACACATCAGGGACAAGATGGTAAGTTTCAATGCATTGTTTTTCCAGACATTGGCACGTTGCGTGTCGCTGACCGGTATAGATTGAAGCTGTTTTTACCAGGACTATCGTCTTGGTAGGGGGCTCCGTTTCCCCATACTTTGGGTCAAATTGAAACGGGTTAAATGTTATACAAAGAAAGAAAATGGCCGTCTGGTCACAGGGTGTCTTGTAGGGACAGCAGTCCTTGTAAGGACAGATGATTTAAACAGGAGTTAAAAATGACAACATTGAAAGGTGTTTGTATACTGTCATACTACACAGAAAGATAAAGGCCGTCTGGTCACAGGGTTGTCTTGTAGGGACAGCAGTCCTTGTAAGGACAGATGTTTTACAACCTGTTGACATGACTAGATATTAGATAATTGCCTTCATCCAGCATGTGCACACCTCCATAACTGATAACCTTTGCCAGCACACAAGTCAGATCAAACCACTACCAAGGTGACAACGGTGTCTTTTTTGTGCTACAATTTCAGGCTCCCTGTGAAGAAGCTTGTAACCCTGAGCCCGAGAGAGATCCTCCGTCCTCCCCACCAACCAAAATGGCAAGTTGTACTTCATATCACAATCACTTTCTGTGTCTGGCTATAGAGGGAAACAATACATGTACACTGGGCCTGTGACAGTATTGTACTTTCTTAATGCTGTGAAAGATTAGTCGCATTCCAGAAAACTGAAACATATGTGTCTCTATATTATTTAAAGCCATAGTTTGTAGACTGGTTATTTACTGCCACCATGAAAGATTAAATGCTCAGAGTAAGAGTTAGGAGAAGTCGTATTTGGAACAGAGGAGCAGCGCTACCATGGCATTCATGAAACAAAATGAGGATGCCAACTTGTAATATGGTTAACATTACAGTCCTACTGTGCTCATCAGCTTTCTTCCTTGGATGAGATATGCTGATGGCTGCTGCACACATAGCATGCTAACAGTCAATGTGTTAGTAGATTTTTATCAATTATTGCTCTGTGATCAATTGCTTTTAGGCCCTAACATGTTATATGGGGCTAATAATGTCTTTTTTATTTTCATTGCTGGCTAATGAATTGAATAAAGTCGTGTTAATGTTCAGATTTGTGTCCCATTGATAGATGAATGGAAATGAGTCGATAATGTTTTAATGTCGTGCCTATCTTTCACTTATTTACAGGAAGTATGTGGTGGGACACGAGAGGCTGCGACCGAACATCGTACAACTGCTAACACATCAGGGGACAAGATGGTACGTTTCAATGCATTGTTTTTCCACACATTGGCACGTTGTGTGTCGCTGACCGGTATAGATTCAAGCTGTTTTACCAGGACTATCGTCTTGGTAAGGGGCTCCGTTTCCCCATACTTTGGGTCAAATTGAAACGGGTTAAATGTTATACACAGAAAGAAAATGGCCGTCTGGTCACAGGGTGTCTTGTAGGGACAGCAGTCCTTGTAAGGACAGATGATTTTAACAGGAGTTAAAAATGACAACATTGAAAGGTTTTTGTATAATGTCATTCTACACAGAAATATAAAGACCGTCTGGTCACAGGGTGTCTTGTAGGGACAGCAGTCCTTGTAGGGACAGATGATTTTAACAGGAGTTGTCAACTGTCAACTGCCTCAGCGACATCCAAGCCTGGATGTCAAAAAATCTACTTAAACTTAACAATAACAAAACAGGGCTCATGGTTGTGGCCCCAAAAACACTGCTCTGGAAGGTTGGAGATCTGCTCCTCACCATCGATGGCGGCTCCATCCACCCTTCCCCTGAGGTTCGCAGCCTGGGCGTCACTCTGGACTCTAGCCTCACCTTCAACTCCCACATCAGGTCTACCGTCAAACTGCTTTCTTTCACCTACGAAACATCTCCAGACTCCGCCCCTCTCTCCCCGACCCCGTTGCAGAAACATTAATTCATACCTTCATCTCCTCTCGCCTGGACTACTGCAATGGAGTTCTGTTCGGGGTCACCAGCAAAGCCCTGGACAGGCTCCAGTACGTCCAGAACTCTGCAGCCAGGCTCCTCACCCACACTAAACCCTGGCAACACATCACCCCCACCCTCATCCACCTTCACTGGCTCCCGGTCAAGTCACGCATCCAGTACAAACTCCTCCTGCTAACCTACAAATCTCTCCACTCCCTAGCCCCTCCATACATCTCTGAACTCCTTCAGCCCTACACCCCCTCTCGTCACCTGCGGTCCTCTGACAAAGGGCTGCTCTCCATCCAGCGCTCCAAGCTAAAAACATTTGGCAACAGAGCCTTCAGTGTCGCAGCCCCCACCCTCTGGAATTCTCTGTCCTCTGCAATCAGGAATGCAGACACTCTGGACACCTTTAAAAAAACACCTCAAACACCATCTGTTCACTCAGGCCTTTGGCCTCAACTAAATTATAGTCACTTATTTCCTGCTATTGCTCTGTATGATTATTATTACCTTTTGTTTTGTTACTTCTCATTGTAAAGCGTCCTTGGGTTTCGTGAAAGGCGCTATATAAATTTAAATTATTATTATTATTATTTAACGGGCGAATGTAGGTTGTGAATGCGGAGGAGGACCACCGTCCTAGTTGTTGTAGGGATGAGGTAGAGAGACCTTGATTAGCAACAGAGGTGGCTGCACCTATCCTGAAGGAATGTCCCGGGTATGATATAGGTGATAGGCCGGATTTAATGAGAACTTGCTTGAGGTCGAAATTGACAGGGGCCATGACCCTGCGAACCACTCTCCCTGGAAGAAACCCCCAAAACCCACGGATTGGGCGGCATCCGTGAAGAACCTCATTGAGTCAGAGGAATGCACGAGGTCATCGTAAAAGAAAGTAACTCCGTTCCAGTGGGCGAGCAGGAGGGACCAGAAACGTAGGTCTGAGCGGCAGCCTTCGTCTAAGAAAACGCAGTCATGGAGTTTGTCGACCGCTGATGCTGCATCCAGGAGGCGGGAGATGAACGAGCACCCCTGGGGGATGACGTGCATGGCGAAGTTGAGGTGTCCGAGAAGGGAGAGCAACTGTTGTTTTGTGATAACTTGTTGCTCGCAGTATGACTTGGTGATGCGCTGCAATTTGTCGGAGGGGAGAGACGCCTTCATGTCTATGGAGTCGAGGATGATGCCTAAGAACTCTAAGCGTGTGTCGGGACCTAACGTTTTCTCTTTGGAGAGAGGGACACCTAACTCCTGGAGCAGTGTTTAAGCTTGGCCAGTGAGATCCCTGAGCTGTCCTGTGGCGAGACTATGGGGAGGAGTCGTCCAGTAGGTGAAGGACGGAGGGGATTCTGACAATGTTCAGCAGGATCCAGCAGAGCGCTTCCGAGAAGGAATTGAAGATGCAGGGGCTGCTTCTGCGAACGACGAAAATAGAGTTTGGACTCCCACTTAATACCGAACGAATTCCACTGAGACGGATGAATGAGGATGATTTTGAAGGCATCGGTAATGTCCGCTTTGGAGAGCCGAGGTCCGTGCCCTGTGAACTTGATCATCTTTATTGCATTATCCACTGAGGCATGGTGAAGGGAGAACTGATCTGGAGGGATGATGCTATTGACGCTGCCGAATGGCCGGAGCGGGGAGCGGACAGATCGAAAATCAGCCTTTTATTTACGTGTGGCTTATTCCGATGGAATTTGAACGGAACACTGAGAAGGGGGAGGAGCTAAAAGGGCCGATTATATATCCTTTGAGAAGTTCTTTGTCGATGAGCTGGGAAACTATGTTGGGTTCTTTAGCGGCTGACTGTAAGTTTCTTGCTACGAAAGTCACTGTGGCAGATGGGAGGACCCCTACCCTGATGCCTTGGGAGAGTCCTGACAGGAGATAGTCAACAAACACGGAATCTGGGTGAGTAGATAGCGCAGCTGCTAGCTGAGGGATGATAATGGGAGTGGAGGGGTGATATTCCAATTTATTTATTGGTTTGGTTTCTGGCGCAGTGCTACTGTGACGGCCCGTCCACACGGTGGCGTGCGTTAAAGCTTCCAACGCTCCTGCCCATTCACTTTGAATAGGGTGACGTCACTTTTAGCAGAACTGTATTTTGGGAAGCGACGTGGAGCGTTGCTGGCGTTGCTCGCTTCAAAAGTTGAGCAATGTTCAATTATTATTTTTATTTTTTTTGGCACCTCGGCAGAAGCGTCAGCCAATGAGATCCCGTTTATGCAAATCTGCCAGTACGAACGCTAGCCAGTCAAACCGCGTGTATGCTGGGAGAGACTACGCAGGTCATTACTTCATATTCCAAAAAATGGAGAGAAAATTCATTATAGCAATAGTGAATCACCCGGTGCTGAATGATCGGTCTCTGTTCATCTACCGGGATACGAACCAGAGGAGCGAGGCATGGAGGGAGGTGGCAGAGACAGTGGGTGAAACTGGAAGGTTTTCGCCTGTAGGAGTGATTTTTTTTTTTCTTTTTTCTCACGAGGAGGAGTATTGTAGTACTGCTACTGTTTGCGGTCATCTGCAAATGACAACTGACAGGGAGGAAGAGCAGGCATTTAAGGAATTTAGCATGTGCAGCAATTGGCTGCTGAGGGGTGACGCCCTCATATTTAATGAGGGAGGAAGGGAGCCATCGAGTGACGTGTAAGTGACTCGTGTTAGGTCTTCCTTATTGAACTTGCGCTAAGCTTCATGACTCCACATATTCATTACTTTATTTTCAAGGGGCTTACCCTTTTAAGGGTGCCGTTACAACCCAAAAAGGATCCAATTTAATACATGTAATATGTTTCTGGTTTCACCAATGATGTAAGTTATGTTGGTTTTTCTTCATTTAAAATCTGATCTGCTCTTGTCATTTTGACTGGCCACTTCTGATGGCCTGCTGTATCCATTACAGAGGACTGTTGAGTGCATTAATCCAGTCAGCATGATTACTGTGCTCTGTCATTTTTCTGGTACGCTGTACAAATATACTTTACTTTGAGCAGAAATCAGAATTTGCAGAGAATCTGGATGTCCGCAAAAATTGTGATAATCGTTACAGTCTTGAAATCATTCAGCCAACTAACTCTGTATGCAATTAAAGCAGTGTAATGCTGTAAATTGATAAATGTCGCATTTATAAAATATATATAAAAGCAGAGTAAACATTTTTCACTAAACAACAACTCTAAATACACCTTTTATTGCCACTTCAACCTCTTCTCATACCCACTGTACCAGGATAGCTAGTCAAGAGAACACGGTAGTAACCCCCTCCTACTTAACAATGCACCTCATGGAATTTTTATATATAAATACACATATATATATATATATAAATACACAACCTTGGTTAATACTACTCAAGTTTCTTGAAAAAACTTAAACTTCTTTTGAGTTTCTTTCTTTTAAACACTGTAAAATGATTTTCTTTATTGTGTTTTTGAAAGTATACTGTTTACACCTTTTTAAATGATTAGTATTAGGAATTTTGAAAGTATATTTACAGAGCACTGTATTTAGAGTTCAGTTGGGGACATGATTTTGTCTGCATAAAGCTCTAGGTTTTTAATATATTTTAATTAAGATGCAACTAACAAACCCCATACATGTTTCTATTGAATGTATAGGCGTTTAATCTAAATGTAATGTTTTTTTTCTACAAATTATGAAAATGACATTCTTTTTCTCATGATTTGCAGCGGTCCACCAAGGAAGATCTGTGAAAAGACCATGGAGCAAAAATGAAGTTAATGCTGTATTGAAACACTTCAAAGCACACATTACAAAGGGGCACCTCGCATCAAAGTTGGAGTGTGAGCAGTGCAAGCTTGCTGAAGACCCTATTTTGAGAGAAAGATCTGTTCAGAACATAAGAGATTGTGTAAGGAACAGGGGCCTGATGTTTAAAAGGAAATCAGTCTCATTGTGAGAGACCAGTTTTCAGAACTTGTTCACAGTATTTAAGAGTCCTTGTTTTTGTACAGTTCAAGATAACAGTTCCAATAGAGTTGCACAGTTAACATCACAAGGGCTTCCTCCACAAAAAGCAATGGTATTTTTTCATTACATTATTGTATATTGAAGAAAATAAGCTTTGTGGGTGAATGCAGTTGGTTATTTAAGTTTTTGATTTGCTTTTCTTCACTGCAAAATCATCAATTTCTCTAGGTATGTGTTTAAGTAAAATTAACATTTTTGTTGAAAAGGTTCATTAAAATGAGTTAAATACTTAAATTCAAGCTCTTGAGTCTATTGTCCTTTTTTATTTGACAAAATCCCATTGACTCTACAGTTTGAATCTGTGTCTAATATTCACTTTTGTGGTAAAACGTATAAATTGTCAGTATATTCAATTCTTTAGAATTTGAAATATTGAACCGCAGTGGTTAGTGCGTGCGGCCCATAAAAGTGGTTCGAATCCCTAGCCCTCTGTGTCTTATCCTCTGTCTTCCAACTTCACACTCTCTCTGGAATAATGGCACACAAAACATCTTAAAAAAATAATTTGAAATATCTGCAAATTAAAAGTCCTTGTCAATTTTGTACACTCAACTGGTACAGAAATCCTGTAAAACAAAATATGCATTTGCAGGCCACACAATAGCAGCATCTTAGGGAGCTAATTCCTTTGTCATTGGTGAGAGATGTAGGGGCTCTTTCACCTCAGCTAAAACGGCAAGTGATTTAGACTGTTAACCAACAGAGAGCTGAAAAACTGTGTCCTGCTCCCTTTATTAGAACCAGTCTAACATCAAGAATGCTTTTTTGTATGGTTAGAAACCTTAAAATCCAGGTGTTCACAAATAAGGTATTGTTCGGGTAGTGTGTGTGTATAAAATGCCCAGTTATACCTGATGTCCTTATAACTATAATTATAACTATTGGGCGGTGGTGGCGAAGTCGATAGGGACTTGGCTTGGGAACTGGAAGGTCACCAGTTCAAGTCCCGGCAAGACCAAGTGCTACCGAGGTGTCCCTGAGCAAGGCACCGTTCCCCACATTGCTCCCCGGGCGCCGTTCAAAATGGCAGCACACTGCTCCTAAACACTAGGATGGGTCAAATGCAGAGAAATAATTTCCCCATGAGGGATTAATAAAAGTTCATCTTATCTTAACTAAGGTATTGTTAGGCTAGTGTGTGTGTGTGTATACAATGCCCAGTTATACCTGGGGGGTATACTGCGAAGCAGGATTTTCGCTTAGCCGGCTAAATTCAGGGAAAACTCCGGCTTTCCGGTCATCCGAAGCTGGTTCTCTTTTTAGCAAGCTAGATCTCCATGGTAATATATGCTAAGCAGCTAACCTGGTCGGGACCAGGTTAGGTTGCAGGCTAAGAGCTCAACTCAGTGAAAGCACCGCCTGCTGACCAATCAGAGCTCAGTGTGCGGAGTTTAAAGCGATCAAGTCATATTACAGGAGAAAGGAAATACAGAAAAACTGCCGTCGCAGGAAAGACGGCCGACAAAAATCACCGACTGTGTGAACGTGAACATTAATAGAATATCACCTCCCATCTTCAGAGCAACCTGACTATTATAACATTAGCGTTAAGAAAGCTTACTTAAATATCGGCCACAACATAAGTAACCGGATCAGAGTACATTAAGTACAGTCCGCGGCATATCACTTCATAATGTATCCTATATCTCCTTATCTGAGTCAGCTGAGCCGTATCTGGCCGTGCAACACTCACAGTGTCACATACTGTATGCAGAAGTATTATTTTAAGCAACACATTAAGTTGACGAAACACTCGAGACAAATGTAATTGAAGTCAGATCGTGTTTTAGATGGGGCAGTGATATCATAAACCTGTTAATGTACGCATTCAAACACTTTTTCTTTTTCCAGCTGTGTTCACCTTGCAGGTGCAGCTCTGAGGCTTTGATCCTGGATAAAGTGTTTAAGTCATGGATGTTTAAAGTTTAACTTCTTCATTTTTGACTAGTATTAAAGTTCACTTTTCATTCAGGAAGTATGACGCTGCGCTGTCAGTGCGCTTCTCCATGTTTGTGATTGGTCGAATGCTCCAAATACCACCCCTTTCATGTGAACGCGCACCTAACTAGATAGGACACGGCTGGCTTGAGCGATCCACTTGATAACCAGCGTCGTAGTACAGTTTAGCGAGAGTGCGTATGTTTTGGATTAGGCCAACCGGCTAACTCAAACATATCCAGGTGTGTGTGTGTGTGTGTGTGTGTGTGTGTGTGTGTGTGTGTGTGTGTGTGTGTGTGTGTGTGTGTGTGTGTGTGTGTGTGTGTGTGTGTGTGTGTGTGTGTGTGTGTGTGTGTGTGTGTGTGTGTGTGTGTGTGTGTGTGTGTGTGTGTGTGTGTGTGTGTGTGTACAATGCCCAGTTATACCTGGGGCCTATACTGCGAACCTGGTTCAACCTAACCTGGATATGTTTGAGTTAGCCGGTTGGCTTAATCCAAAACATACGCGCTCTCGCTAAACTTATGTTGTGGCCGATATTTAAGTAAGCTTTCTTAACGCTAATGTTATAATAGTCAGATTGCTCTGAAGATTGGAGGTGATATTCTATTAATGTTCACGTTCACACAGTCGGTGATTTTTGCCGGCCGTCTTTCCTGCGACGGCAGTTTTTATGTATTTCCTTTCTCCTGTAATATGACTTGATCGCTTTAAACTCCGCACACTGAGCTCTGATTGGTCAGCAGGCGGTGCTTTCACTGAGTTGAGCTCTTAGCCTGCAACCTAACCTGGTCCCGACCAGGTTAGCTGCTTAGCATATATTACCATGGAGATCTAGCCTGCTAAAAAGAGAACCAGCTTCGGATGACCGGAAAGCCGGAGTTTTCCCTGAATTTAGCCGGCTAAGCGAAAATCCTGCTTCGCAGTATACCCCCCTGACGTCCTTATAACTAAGGTATTATTAGGCTAGTGTGTGTGTGTATATAAAATGTCCAGTTATACCTGATGTCCTTATAACTAAGGTATTGTTAGGCTAGTGTGTGTGTGTGTGTGTGTGTGTGTGTGTGTGTGTGTGTGTGTGTGTGTGTGTGTGTGTGTGTGTGTGTGTGTGTGTGTGTGTGTGTGTGTGTGTGTGTGTGTGTGTGTGTGTGTGTGTGTGTGTGTGTGTGTGTGTGTGTGTGTGTGTGTGTGTGTGTGTGTGTGTGTGTGTGTGTGTGTGTGTGTGTGTGTGTGTGTGTGCGTACAATGACCAGTTATACTAGATTTCCTCATAACTTAGGTTTTGTTAGGTTTGTTTAAGAATTATAACCATTATCCCTTTTAAGCTCATCATAACAATGGCCTCTGTGTTTGTTTGTTTGTGTGTGTGTGTGTATAGGTGAACTCCAAATAGTGGTGCAGGAATGAGTCCTAAAACCAGGAAGTGAGTCAGCATTTCACCACTTCCTGTTCCCTCGTCTCAGAGCCAATGGGATTTCTCCATAGGGTTTAGGAAAATATCTGGAAATAAGGTCTGTGGTCGACACAAATTTAAGAGACGGATGACGTTTTGTTCTACGACATTAAATCCATCAGTACTGGTGATTTCTGAAGAGTTGACATGTCTGAAAAACGATGGTTGTTACCAAGTGGCTGAATAGGACTACAGAAGTCGTGGAGGACGTTGTACGTCATTACGGCGAACACGTAAACACTCCCGCTAAGTTTGTTTGCCCTGTTCTGCTTGAAAGCAAGTCCCTGCCTCCTGCAAACTGTTAAAACAAACGCTTCAACTTGTACCTTTAGAGTCTGTAGTTTTGAATATGGATCTTAAGTTGGCGAGACATTGAAGCAGCGACCTTGCTGTAGTTCGTTTATAGCATAACGTTAGCATTTTGCTTCTGCAACTAAATCAACTTAATATTCACTTGTCCACTAAAAAGACAACATTTCTCAATATTTCACTTCCTTCCATGATCATTTTAGGCTGCGCAGGTTCTATCATATGTCAAGGTCTCTGTCAGAATTAAATCCTCTTGTCACTTTTCAATGACAGCCGACTAGTAAAGAGAGTGTCAGAAATACTTGTATTGTCCATCGCAAAATCCCTGCATATGGTTATTAAAAACAGGTGTTTGTCATCAAAGCAACAAGAAAAAAGCTGCATATCTTGATGTTCAGGTCTCTGAACACTGAGGTCTGTGAACATGAGAAACTGGTCTGCTCTTTGTACCATTGCTCTCCTAAGTTAAATACTTTTTTCTGTTCAACATTTAAAATAAACGGAAGTATTGGGCTACTTTTTCAGTAACAAAATATTGCGCAACACATGTTTGAGGATAATGTCCAGTGAAACCATTATTGTCCTCATGAGTACAGGTTTTCTACAATTCTGTGTGTGTGTATATTGTCCAGATATACCATTGTGGTCCTCATAACTCAGGGACTTGCTTTGTGTATGGGTGTGTATGGGTAATGTCCAGCTAATCCAGAGGGGTTCTCATAAGTCATAATTGTGTCAGGAAACGCCCAGTCCCGCCCCTGTCCTCACAGTCCTGTAGAATTTCAGGTCTTCAGATCTCTACACTCTTTTACCAAAACTGAATTCTAAATAGCCAGAAATGTAGTTGAATTTTTTATGATCAGTTCAAGCACTCTGCTGTCTCTCTACGGCAAAGGGAAAGGTGGGTCCCCATAAGTCAGTGTTTGAACTGGTACGAGGAGTCCTGACAAACCGTGTGTGTGTGTGTGTGTGTGTGTGTGTGTGTGTGTGTGTGTGTGTGTGTGTGTGTGTGTGTGTGTGTGTGTGTGTGTTCACTCCCATCTCGTCATATATTGACGGACGGTCAGGGCCCCTCCCCGTCGCTATATTACGTACAGGGTACCCCTTGCCCGTCAGGCTTCTACGGGCAGGGCGTCCCATAGACCTTCATTGCGGACCCCTTGACCGTCAGGCTTCTGCGGGCAGGGCGTCCCATAGACCTTCATAATGCCTATTTTATGGTTCATTTGGCCATTAAAATGCGTTTTGATGTCATTTTATGCGAGTAATGAGTTTTTATTTCTGATTATTTGTGCAGTACATGTACATGATGTTTAGTTTGCTAGTTATGACGAAGATTACTTCATGAATGTGTACACATTCATGGTTGCTAAGGTGGTTGCTATGGACGCTGCAACAGCTCCCAGACCACTGATCAACAACAATGGCCGACCTTCGTGTTATTCTCGGTGGAAAATACCTATTTTAAGGTTCATTGGCCATTAAAATGCATTTTGATGTCATTTTATGCGAGTAATGAGTTTTTATTTCTGATTATTTGTGCAGTACATGTACATGATGTTTAGTTTGCTGGTTATGACGAAGATTACTTCATGAATGCTAACGTTTTTTTGGTGGAAATGTGTTTTTTCACAGCAAAGTCACCCTCTGTACTTGGACTTATTGGGAGAATCTAAAGGCAAGAACATCCCAAATATTCATTTAGGTCTTTATTTTAGACCTTTAGTGTTGCCGCCTGTGAGGAAAATACATGGGGCTCAGAGCCTCTTATTTTTAAAATCTTTTTTTCCTTCTAATTTGTTATTCTTTTCAAAATAACACACTGTTATTTACTCGCCAATAACACACAATTATCCTTGCTTTTATTTATTGGTTTAATTCCATAATCTCGGTCTTTTTTGGCGTTCGTCAGGAACTGAATTTCAAAATAAAAATAACCGGAAACAGACGTAAGCATTTCGAGCGATTACCCAAGATCCTCAGCTACGCTGATTGGATGTGTTAGCCGCAATGCATGCTGGGATTTGGTGTTTATATTATATGAAATCCGGAAAACATTTTAAAAGAATAAAATAATACTTAATTCCGAGTGCTCTTGCTTTTCTCTTTGAAAGTCATCACATAACGGCATTGTAATACACGGTTCGGCTGCATTAAATATTAAAGATCTGCCGTAGTTCTTTATTTATAGAGCCCTGATGAGAAGACCTTTGGAAAAACTGAAGAAATACCGCCGAAACTGAATACTTGACGTGGATCATAAATATATCCACAATTAAAAAACATCTTCAATTTCTCTTCACACAATACGTCTCCTTGCAGTATCAACACTAATTCGGCTGACTTTTACATTTGATATAATTCATAGATAGGTTATATTTACACCATAACAGCTGATATAAAAGGACTTTAATTTTGAATGTAAGAATGTAAATACTGAGTCTGAAATAGTATAGCAATATGCTGTAAAATTATGTGAAAGCATGAATAAAACTACACATCTTCAGATGTTGTACATACAAGTGTCCTACATTAATAATACAAAGTTATTATGGCTGTGTGTACCTTGTGTGCACCGCCTAGTGGTTAAAGCACGTTATTGAATTATTGTTTTTATGTGTTATATTTGATTAAAAAAAAATTAAGAGTACATATACTTTAATAGGGGGAAAGTAGAAGGTCTGTGATAGAAATATAGAATATAAAAAATCAAGAAGATACTATAAGTGATCTCTACAATAAAACAGTTTAGTGCAGGATGTACAAAGATATTAATAGGAGGAGGTGCAAAACAGAAAAACGAATTAACCTTTATTTAAACATTAAATAACAGATTAAGGTCTTCTTTTAAATAAGAAAAAAACGTTGGGGGTATCTATCGACAGATAAATAATAAGCCTGACAAAGTACTTAACGTCTAATATATTGCTTTCCTGCAATGTTAACTATGTTGAAGCACTTATTTTAACTGATATTATACATATGGATTATACTCTTATGTAGATAGATAGAATAAGAAATGTGCAGAATATGACAGTTTAATGGTGGAGGTACACACATATTGATAGATGTCTTGTAATGCACTGTTGAGGAACCTGTGACCCAAGTTGTTCATTCATTGCATAACTACACCGTAGTTGTGTATGATATGTCAATAAACCTTTGAAAATCTTGAAATCTTGAAAGGGATGTGCAAAATAGCCATAATATACAGTCTTTAATTAACTATTAGTAGAGAATAACGAGTAATTAATATACTTTATTACTCGTTTCCATTCATGTCAATTGCAGATACCTGTTTAGTCTTCTCAAGCACCAACTATCAAATATCTCTCCTGATTGTTGGCACTTAACAATCACGTTACCTGAATTTTACTCAGGTGTAACTAAAGTCTGATTTAAGGGTTGTTTATATTTCACATCATTAATCAGAATCTGCAAAGTAACTCAAATAAGTGTAGTGGAGTAAAAATACCAGGTTAACCTCTGAATTGTAGTGGAGTAGAATTACAAAGTATCAATGAGCTGTCATGTGGGTATATATTAATGCTATATATTGATGCTGCACATTATGGACAGCAATTTTCACCCAACATTTTGCGAAACACAATAGTGTAGTGTGTAGTTCTGGGGGGGCGTTCGATTCCAGTTTTGGATAGTCTGGCGTGGTTTCGTTCCATTTCAAACAGCTGTTTGACGCTCGGCGTAAACCTTGGCGCACTGCCACTCCAACATCCAATCCCAGACCTTGAAGAGTAATCACGGGGACTGTAGTCCTAAACGATAGCTGGGGATTATGGGTAGTGTAGTGTCTTCGGCCATCCTAAACTCAAAAATGTTGACAATCGCAATGATGCTCGAAATGTCCCTTATAGGCCTACGTCTGTTTCCGGTTATTTTTATTTTGAAATTCTGTTCCTGACGAACGCCAAAAAATCCTGAGATTATGGAATTAAACCAATAAATAAAAGCAAGGATAATTGTGTGTTATTGGTGAGTAAATAACAGTGTGTTATTTTGAAAAGAATAACAAATTAGAAGGAAAAAAAGATTTTAAAAATACGAGGTTTAAGATCCTCCCAAAAAAAAAATTCATGTGGCCCTAATCCTCTTCCGTAGAACTGCAATAAAATGATGACGGATCAATATTTTTGTAATTGTTTTCCTCAAATTTTTCATGAAGAATTTACATAATGATTTAATTAATTACGATACAAATGTAACCCTTTAGATACCAGTTTTGATCGTATACCAGTAACTGCTTTTTTGAAAAAATACACTATAATTCAATATTCCAAAAACTATTTTGACTTTATTATTAGTATAATCAGCTGATCCATCTGAATAATAAATGAGGGACTGTTAACCTACAAGATTTGTACCATATACTTCCATTATAACCACATTTTTGTATCCCCTCCCCCCCTTTAAATTAAAGTGAAAAAAGATTTTGCACTAATTGTCCTCTGCATTTGACCCTAAATGTTAGTGGTGCCATGGCAGCCCGGGGACCGACTCTAATTCTGAGGTGCCTTGGTCAAGAGCAATGAAAGGAGTATCTGAACATCCATAACATGCATGTTGTTTTAGGAGTATAATAATTATCTTTATGCTGGTTGGTCTCCCACCCTCGGCGTGTTATCAGCACAAATTATGTCCCCATATGATTTACAACTTGAGTACTGCTTAAGAGTGACTGCAGGCTGCTACGTGTTAACCACACACACCTCTACACACATCGAACTGCCCGATTACTCCCCCTTTTATTAGTTTTACGAAGGAGATGTCCAGTCACCAAGGCGCATGATGTTTGTGTGTATGTGCTCTGCTCAACTCAGCTCTGTGTGTTCGGTGTGTTTGTGTCTGTCCGACACCGGCATTTGTTTTCAAATGACAATGAACAGTAATTTACACACATCTGGCTAACTCCATAGGTAGCCTATATGCGCGTGTTCCCAAAATAAATTAGTTTAATCTCGATGTAGTACTAAATGCTGTCGAACGTGCACCGGAACGAACGTCACTATCATAATATCAGAACATTCCACTCTCATCAACGGTTACCTATCTGGGAGTTAAAATGGATCCTCACCTGAACGTTGAGGCCCACATCAAGCGAATATGCAAGACCTCTTTCTACCACCTGAGAAATATTGCGAAACTCCGCCCACACTCAGTCTGCCAGATGCTGAAAAACTTGTCCACGCCTTTGTCTCCTCCAGGCTGGACTACTGTAACGCACTTCTCTTTGGGATTCCGAGCAAGAACATCCAGAAGCTGCAATTCATCCAAAACACCGCTGCTAGGATCCTGATGAGAGTGCGGAAGTACGAACACATCACACCCATCCTCAAATCCCTGCACTGGCTCCCGGTCTCACTCAGGATTGACTACAAAATCACCCTCTTCACTCATCAGTGCATATATGGAAATGCTCCCTCCTACATCAAGGAATTGCTCACCCCACAAACCTCCACGAGGAACCTACGTTCAGTAAAGGCAAACCTCCTCATCCCACCAAGGACAAAACTGAAGACCATGGGAGACCGAGCCTTCTGCTCCGCTGCTCCGAGACTGTGGAATGCCCTCCCAAACCAGCTGAGGACAACACAGACTGTAGATGCTTTCAAAAAAGGCCTAAAAACGCATCTTTTTAGAATAGCCTTTAACTAGATTTTTAAATCCCCCACATTATGCCATGCCGGCATGAATGTCACAGCTTGTATTATGTTGTTTTAATTGTTTTGTTTCACCCTTTTTCATTTTGTAGCACTTTGAGTTTTGTTTATGCAAATGAAAAGTGCACTTATAAATAAAATATATTATTATTATTCATTGAATACATCAAACTGGGGGTGTTACCCGAAGAGATTGTTGAAGACAGATTCTGTGAAAGTCACATAATTTCCATAACATTCATACCACATGTTTGATCTCAAGCTAATAAGGAAGTGGAACCATCATTTACTATGCTCATTTGGTTCATCCCCTTTAAGCTAATTCCCTCAATTAAGTAAATGTCAAAACGGTGTCAAAATAAATCATCTTCCTAATTTTTGTAACATCTCACCAGATTTGTTGCATATATTGCCATTCAGATCCTTGGATATAGATATAGCTTGACAGGAAAGGGGGTGTTGCAACATATAGGGTACAGAATGGCACAATTTGTATAAAAAGTCTCTGTCTGATATCTAGCTTTTAAAATGATTCAATATGCGATGTGTGCAGTGTTAATACCATAGATATTGAGGCACATTTTCATGACTTTATTTTGACCAAAGACGCTTAATCTGAGAATCACAAATAAGAAAATACAATTTCCAAATAAATTGCCATTTACTGTTTTGTGGTTTTATTTTTTAGAAGTTGAATGAATTAAACATGACTGCAGGCAATCAAGATAGAACAGAAGACCACTTATAAGTTGATTATAGCCATGAGAAAAAACCCAGGGTGATGAGGGGCTTGTTTTGATGTAAAGATCTATCTTTTCATCTCCACTGCACTAATAACACCCTATTACGTGATTGAGAAACACACATATTCCTCAATCCAAAGTATTACATTCCAAGTGGGTGTATAGGGTTTAGATGTAATGTTTTAAAAAGAAAATCTAATCCGCACATTTCATCTTAAGCCAATGTTTCTATGAAATGTTGTTTAAAATTATTATAGAGAATGTTTTATTTATTGTTTGTTATGTGTTGGGAAAAAAACCTAACATAGTCTAATATCTATCAGAAGTATTTCCTCTCAAACTCCATAGTATTAACCAAAACATCCTTCTCATATTCTTGAATCTCTAGGATATTAATAATCATTCAACCACAGCAATTTCCACACAGGCTGCAAAGGATGCAAATGTAAAAGTGATGTAGTAGTAACAAGACTGCAAAAGGCAAACTGTGAGGATACTATAAGTAATCACATGTCATAAACATAGAATGCAATGTAAATACAACCATGACACCCCAACAGATTTGTTTAATGCTGTAAATGCTGTGTTCTCATGATTGGGAATGTCACTCACTTACAATCCTATGCAACAAGTCCAACAGATTCTTTTCAGAAGTGTGAGCGTTCTGTTGATTTGTCATGAACAGACATTTTTTTATTTTTAGCTTGAGTTCACATGGCCTGTCGAATTTTTCCCAGGCTCTTCTCGATGTTGTCGATAACGTCCACGGAAGCTTGTGGGATCCTGGTTCCTGGGCCGAAAATAGCGGATACGCCACTCTGGTACAAGAACTCATAGTCCTGCGTACACACAGGTGGAAAACAGCATATGAACTGCAGTGAATGAAAAAGTCAGCTCTATATATGAAAGAACGAGCACATATATGTAATTAGGCTGTCAATTAAGCTTCACAGACTCAACTAGACGTATCCTCAAAAGCAAAGGGATGAAATGTGTTTGCAGAGAAATGGGATTGATAGGAACAGGATGACAGAGACAGCACTGCATGTAATCAAGGACATCCTCTCTAGAGAAGGAATGATGATCATTACATCAGATTGGATCTTTTTCCAGTTGACAGCGGGATGACATCATTTTACGTGTGTTTTTCATGTCGGAGGCTTTAAGAACTAAGCTTCTCTAGAATAGCTGTCGAGATATTTTCAAGCAGCTTCTAAAAGGCACAGCTAAAGGTCTACAACGTGGTGATTAATGACAAGATTACCAGCTCCATGTGTGGAATGATGTATTCCAACATACACCAGCATCTCAACGCCTTTCTCAGGCTCATTAGAAGATATAAAAGAAACCTTGGGTTTAATTATTTATAATCATTTTACAGCTTTGATTATTGAAAATTCCTCACATGTACTGGGAAAGTGTGATGCTTTTACTTACTTTGTTCAAACATCAGGTCTACATTTAAACATCAGCCTGACAAATACAGGCACAAAATACCTTGCCATCTGTCCCTACACCTGCTTACAGTACACTTTTTAACACTCACCCCACCCTCTGGAACGCTCTCCCTGCGGAGATTTGCAACATCCCCACACTGGACGCCTTCAAAAGGGCCCTCAAGTCCCATCTGTTCATCAAGGCTTTCGGCCCTTAAATCTATCTGTTGTTTTGTCTGTCTGACCTTTGTTTTGTTTTGTGTGTGCTCGGCCCTATTCCTGTAAAGCGACCTTGGGTCCCTTGAAAGGCGCTATAGAAATCTCAGTTATTATTATTATTCAGTTACTATTGCATGAACTACAAATTCAAGCATGCACAAAAGAGTAAAACCTGATTCAAAGGAGAAGGGTACTGTCAGAGCGCCGACCTCAGCCAAGGTTGTTTCCATTTGTACGGTATAGATACAGTATTGTTCAGTCTTTGTAGGCATAGGAACCCTAGAACACTTTCGCGCTAAGAGTCCACATCGCAGACAACATTGAAGGCCGTTTCCATTCATCAAATGCTTTTAATTTCCCCAAAGGTTAATGGCTTCTTTTTTGGCCCATGCTACATCCTTAGATCCAGTTTAATAAAAACGTGGGCAGTCATTTTTTACGCAAACCTTCTGAAAAACAGACAAACAAACTGAACCGATAACATAACCTTCTTGGTGAGGGGAATTGAAGAGACAATGAAAACACAGAAGGTAGGTCAATGTCAACCAAACACCATGTAACAAGATATCGATTATTATTCCCACCATGATATATATGATATAATATAATATAACATATGGTCAAAGGTTACCTGTGGTGGGATGACACCTCCACAGATGACCAGGATATCTGGCCTGTTCAGCTTCCGTAGTTCCTTGAGTAGCTCCGGTACCAGGGTCTTGTGTCCTGCTGCCAGCGTGCTGACCCCGACACAGTGCACGTCTGCATCGACCGCCTGCTGAGCGACCTCAAGTGGAGTCTGTTCACCCAAGAGTCAAGCATGGAAAAACAGAGAAAAACTGGGTGAGTTGCACGAACTTTCAAAAAGTTGTGGTGCAATACAAAGATCACAAAGTACAGCTAAACAATAGACATCTACAAACTCTATAAATGTTTTTATTTAATCAGATTTGTATCCAATGCTCCATTCATTATTTAACTACTTCATTTGAAAAAGAAGTCAAACAACAGTCGACATCAAGGTAATGATGTGAGGTGAAACACAGAAAATGAAGCAACCTGAACAACTTCAGCTCAGGGAGTATTGACTTTTTATTCCGCTTTATGATTTCCATCATCAGAATCTGAGCTCACCAGGGTGAATTTGAAGATAACTCAACAAGTTGTTTGAACTAGTAAATCCTCTTATCAACAAACAACAAGAAACCGACTGTGTGTCTGTTTACGAATGTGTGTCTATAATTTGAGCAATGCAATTCTGCCCTTCAGCATGTTCCCACCTTCTATGTGCTTTTCAAAATCAAAGTTACAGGGTTTGGGATCAGCGGCTAACACTATAAAGTGTATGCACCTTATGCCACGTGCCCCTTTTTGTCATCTTTGGTTTTGAACGCAATTGTGCTTTTCAGTCTGGCACGACAGCGTTATAAACAATGAATTATATGTTCACAGCTTCAATGCTGCCATTGGAACATTCTACAGTACCACATTCCCTGAGCCGACAAAATCAGAATGGCTAGAAATCACATGTGAGAACATTTTACAGTAAGTAACTTTGTAGTGTCTCTTCCAGTAGATGGTTCCACTATGAGGAACTATGGAAGCACGAGGCATATCAGCGCGACGGATGCTCCTTCCTAAAGCAAGATTTGTCGTAAGTGTTTTTGTAATAACTGTCACTGCAAAAGGGGAAAAAACCTCAACAGTATTGAAAAGTACATATATTAATCTAGAGACCAAAATCAATCTACCTTTCAGTGTGCAGTTAGATAGCTAGCTTACATCAGTGGTTCTCAAACGTTTTCTGTCAGGCCCCCCCTTTGGAGAAAACAATAAGTCGGGGCCCCCCCAACACAAATAGTCAGGCTCAGTGGCAGCGCCAGATATTTATTTTGGGGGTGCTGTGGGGTAGCTTGACGTTTCATAGAGGGTGCTCAAACATTTAGGGTTTCCCATTAATGTACCGGTCGCTACAGTGGAATTTCCTACTGCAACACTCCCCACACAAATACACAGTGTGACAGTTACAATGAAGGCTCGAGGCATATAGGTGTAAGCAGGGGTAAAGTGCTATTTTTGTCTGAGGGCAAGCTCCCCCGGGACGATTTCTTTTTAAATATTGAAGTTAAAAGCATCAATCTGGTGCACTTTGAGAGCAAAATGAAGAGATCTATGGATACCTCTCTCAAAACCCATATGAAACAGAACTGTTAACAGATTTACTTTTTCTTTATGGATATTTTACAAATCACCCTTTTAAAAACTTTATTCTTTTTTTACTGTCATATAGTATTTCATACTTGTTTTTCATTTATTTTCTTATTTTTTTTATAACTATAATGATCATATAAACGTGTGATAATTGTTTACATTAATGGTGACCAAAACGTTTGAGACCCACTGAGATAACTTAGACTAGTTAACTATCTAAACACTCAGAGAGTCCTTTAGTTCACTGAGTCTCTCAGTCTGACAGGAGAGGACTCTCCTCCACTTTGTTGTTGAAAAAACTCTTTATATTGCGTAGCTAACAACTACGATCTCCGGTACCGGTGCGCTCTCTCTCTCGCGCACACGCACAAAATGGCTCGTTCCATGGGGAACCACTGGCTTACATGAACAGGCTAGCTAGTTAACACTTGCTAACTAGCTAACGTTAGCCATTGACCTACCTAGCTTTAGCTATCTGTCGGCAAATGTATGGCTCTTGATAAAAATTATTATTAGTATTTTTATGACATACTCAATAGTGAAACAGTCTGGATCTGTGTCTACCATTAAGTCACTCCAATAACATTTTGTCAACATTTGCTTGTGTGCACTGACCAGCCACTCTCACACACAGCAGCTCCAAACATTGGTGTTAATTTCCAAATAACTAATCACATAATGGGAATTTTAATTGTTACTTTCTCGTCTAAAAAAAGACGTTGCTCTGAAAAAAAAAAATGACACACAATAATTGTTTTGCTTTCAGGTAACACATTAAATTGTTCCGTATGACATAAGATGTGTTGCATGTTTTGGGTGATTTAATTATACTTTAACACGGAGAAAGGAAGCAATAAAAGGCTTTCAGACTTTTTCTTTCAGTAAATATTTCATTGGTTATTAAAGGGAAAGCACAGGTGCATCTAATTAGATTACCAACGCCATTGTACCATTGTAATGTGCCTGTAAACTCTGCTGTAAGTGAACATGCACAATAACAGGAACATTACACTGACACACCTGAATGGAATGTAGTGATTAAATAAGGGTTTATGTGCTGCACTTGCGTCTGACACGTTTAAAGCTGTGGTCAAAATAGCAGGTACATCCATCAGTATATAATCACTGCCTACTAAATACATATTTAAATTATAATTTTACCAACAGACTACATACTGACATAAACACAAGCAGGATCCTTCACATATCAAAAAACGTTGCAAACAGGCATTATTACCACAACAATCTAGAGTATAAAATCTATTATATTCTAGATTTGCATCACAATCTCACAAGACTGATGACAGGTCTGGAGGCACGTACTGTAGGTGCATTGCATTGTGGGGCGGTAAAGTATGTTGGAAGCTCACATTCAGAAATTCTTGTAAAGATAGTACATTCTGACATTTAATCCAAATGTCAAGAAAAAAGTAAATGTCATTCAAAACTCCGAGTCCTTTTATAAGAAACGTACGGTTAGAAGGGAGAGTAAGAATTTTTAAGTGCACCTGGTTTCAATAAAGTCCAATTCAGAGTCCTTTCAGCATCTAAGAGTTTGCCAACTTGTACATTTTTACAGAAAATAACAAGGGGATAATTGGTAGAACACTAGAAGAATAACAAGTGAGAACAAACAGTCTTTCAGTCATATAAGATTGATTGAATATCTTATCACGTACAGTCTAGTAGACACCTACTTAATATTACTCGAGTATCTTTAAGAAATGTTTGGTTAACCATCAAAAGTCCATCTGTAATAGGTGTATCTTGATCAAGTAAAGCCGATCTTAAAAATAACTTATAGTTACCCTTTACCTTTTATACTGACTATAAGTTTTACATTTTACAATTACTGCACAAATACAATGAGGTTTTTTATGTGACCAACTCTTGCTTAAAAGGTAGCTTCTGGGTATAGCAACTGCTTCTGGGAAGATTTTAACTGTGGTGTTGTACTGCAGCAGATGAATAGCTTTTGTCTCACACTGACCTGAAACAGTGGTCCAATATCCACATCAAAGCCCAGGTCGGCAAACCCTGTGGCGATGACTTTGGCCCCCCTGTCGTGACCGTCCTGCCCCATTTTGGCTACCAGCAGTCGGGGGTTCCTGCCTTCGTGCTTCTTAAATTCTGCAACTCTGAGATTTGAAGACGAGAGAAATAGGAAAAGAACGCATGTAAGTCAACCAGCCCAGCAATCAGTAAGAGCATAATGAATGTGAAGATACTGATTAGATGCATTTTCTACCTATTGTGTGCCGCAGAGATCTCTTCGTGCGCTCCGTACTCGCTGAGATAAGCACCGCTCACCATCCTGGTACTGGCTTTGTGTTCACCAAACACTTTTTTCATTGCATCAGTTATCTCACCAACCGAACACCTGTAATGAAAAAAGAAGACAGCATCTTTCTGAATGTGTTTACACTAAATGAAGCTCAATAATTCAAGGAGATGCAGTTCAAATGGTTTCAGTTCAGTTCAAGATATCTACACAATTTAAACTGAATGCTAATGTCTCTGCTTTTTCATCTCACTGCAGGATGATTCATTATTATTTATAGTAGTGCCTTCGGTGTCACACTGCATAAAGATTTACACTAGTCTAATTTCCACAATATCAGTGTTGCATTAAGGGTTATAAAAAAGCAATGATCAAGAAGCTTTTGTGTTTTGTATGGCAGCTCTTGAATAAAATAGGAGCGAGTCATTTGTACTCAAAACAAAGTATGATGTATGTTTAATTTAGAGTAAAGGTCAAACGGTATTACAATTGCACAGGATGTTGAAGTGGTTATAGGGAATGTGCCTCATGCTGTGGAAGCTCCTCACGGTTTGTGGGTTTTGATCAGCAGGTGGAAACAGCTCAACAGTATCAGTGTTGTAGTCAGGTTATCCACGTGTGTGTTTGCCCCACACACAGTTACTTGATTAATATCAGATTATTAAGTATCTAACTAAACAGAAACATAGTTTTTCTATAATTGCGGTATTGCCACAGATGAGTTTGACTCTGACATGACTTTCCGCATGACAGCCTCAAGTAAGATGAACATTAAGCAAGACATGTTGCCAGAGGTTGATGAACAAAAAGATCATTGAAGAAAAAATATGATTATCAAGATGGTTTTTGTTTTACTGAATGGAGCATGCGTGCGTAGGTATCTTCAAAGCGTCAGTCTGAAACAAAGGGGGACTTTCTTTCACACGGTCAGAGATAATCAGAGAACATCTTTCGTGAAGTATTATGCACAATGGAGAAACAATATGCCATGAGTGAACATTAAGGCAACCAATTACATTTGATAGGGAATTATTTATCTGGATCCTGAGTTCTAATTCATTTAGCCTTTCCCTCTCCTCACACTCCTCCGGGATCTGCTCGACCGATAATACCAGGACAAAGTTGACAGAGAGGCAAAGAGCGGGAGGGACCTCTGGGAGTCCTGAGGTGGATACCTGTCAGATACCAGAGACATCTAGTATCTTGTCATAGAATATTGAATATTCTCTTAGGATTACTTAAATAACAAGAAAAAGGCAAGAGGATCTCAGGCTTGGTTGGAGACTGAGCCATTAATGTGTCTAAGCAAGTGTCTTGTCGATTCTCCGTCCGTAACTTTAAATCCTTAGTGTCTGACCTCAGCTCAAAACTCTCCAGTGTTCTCCTTGTGTTCCAGTTCTTTATTCCAGGGATACATCACAACATTTAATATTAAAAGCTCAAAGAGCCAATGTTATGCTTTTTGGAGTTTTCTCTTTATAGCTTTGTGTGCGTGTAAATGCTCTGCAAAGGCTAAAATCCCTGAAATGTCTCTATTTGACCCAATTGTTTTACTTCCTAACATAATGACATCACTATGTAATACTCGTGCTTTTATTGGCTAGCGTTCCAACAAATGCCATGTGATATGCTAAGGGTGGGACATTTCCGACACATCTCTAACGGTTGACCAATCACAACAGAGCTGTCCAGCTAACCAATCAGAGCAGACTGAGCTCTGGTTTCAGACGGAGGGTGAAAAGAGGCAGTATGAAAAAAATAAAAGACCTTTTGAACATTAAAGCATGGAAACATGTCACAGTAGAGGCACAAAATATGAATACGAACTTGAAAATGAGCATAATATATCTTCTTTAAGATGCACAGACAAAAAGATGGTCAGTACAGTTAGAGGTTTTAGTGACTGAGGGAGTTCTGACCTGGCTCGTGCTGCCTCCACAGCCAGGCCGAGAAGGTTGCCCTTTCCGGTTCGGGAACACTCCTCAATGGCTGCCAGGCACTTATTTGCCACCTCTGGGTCACGAGTCTCCCTCACCTGCGACAGAGACAGGAGTCATAAACAAGTTATTTTTCTAACAACATTTTTAACACCAATAGAATTCATTATAAATAATATATGAATGTATAAAGGGATACAAAATAATGTGTTTAAGGAATCTTTAGGACTAAAAAAAGATCCCTGAGTGGTAAAGAAAATGGCTGAGTGGAATGGAATGCAGCCATTATTATTAATCAAAGTTATTATTATCACCGCCAGTATACAAGCAACATTTTTTTTCCCAGTGTTTGTATTCCCCTGTAGAAAGGCATTCTGACATAACCTTTGGGAATTCTTTTCAAGAAGATCTAATTCAAAACTATCATTATAAATACGGAAAGATTAGAAGATGGAAATAAGGGAATTAACTATTATTACTATCAAGTCACTGAGCACAATATGTTAATGTTATGATATTTTGGTGCTAAAATAAAAAATTGGAGCAAAAATCACATTAACAACACTAAACAGTAAAAATAAGAACATACCAAGGGAGAACTTACTTTAAAATGGAGTAAAACATGTTAAAGATTAAAAATGAAAATGGCTCAGATATGTGACTCATCGGCACATGCAGCAGCACGTCATGATGTCTCCCACTGACAACCCTCTAGAGCCCATCCCCCATAGACCTTGAACCCAGACACTCCAACTGACGTCCCCTGAATTTAGACGTAGGTCATGACCTAAACAATACTTGTTTGTGATTGAGCCTTGGAGTATGACCTTTATATATACACAGTCTATGAGTATGACGTATAGTGTCTGCAGTTCCCACACAAATACTTCTATCACTGGGTCCATACATTTAAAAAATAGCTAAAAAGCCTCAGTTGTTTACCAATCCTATTAAATGAAGGCGCACTATAAATTATTTTCACTATAATATCACTGCAGATTGTTTTGACAGTTAAAGCTTTGCTAAAACATTGTCAAAAATTATCCATCCTAAATTCCCATAAGCACCTGTTTGTTTTTGTTCTACCTGTTGTGACAGATCTGAATGTAACTACATTTCCGAGCCCAGTGACATTCCAACGAGAGCGGTGATACAGAGATATTTAACTCCATGACAGCCGGTACAGGATTTCTCTACTGTCAGTTTACATAGAGTATGCTCTATGCCTGCCTGCAAGGTTTCTGTGCATTAAAATCAAGTACATATAACGGACAGAAAAATAGAAAAATATGGGAAGAGTAGTTCTGTTGATTTCCCTAACTAAGAATTCCACACAGAGTTCCTCAACTGCATTTGTTGAGATCTCTATTCATTATTTCTCAATTGTAAGTATTAATTCAAGTAGAGTATAGAAAATGATTGTTGCTTTATCTTCCCGTCATCATCGATTTTAAATGTAATTCATTGTTCTCTAGCATATACTTCATGCGGTTTGGTAAATTGATGATATTAGAATATGAGGATATTTGATAAAGCTTTCAAAATAATAGTAAAATGTCAAACTTCACAATTAACGCACATTCATTTAACCATCACTAGATAAACATCTCTAGATTTTTTTGAAAACACATCACTTCTACTTGGTGAGTCAGCCGTACCAATGTTTTCCTATCTTTGCATGCAAATGTATTTGTGGTGGCAATACCTAAGGGTGCAATAACATCAGTGTTTTTCATTGTCAAAGGATCACTGACCTTTTTTAGTTTGTCAATCTGTTTGTGGCGCACAGCAGTATTGTCTATAGCCAGCACCTCCACGATCTCCTCTTTCGCCAGCCGGTACTTGTTAACCCCAACAATAACCTCTGATCCTGAAGGACAACAGGGGTTGTACATTGTTGTACAATTAAAATGCAAAGTCTCTTTCAAGGTGTTTTCCAAAAAGCTGAACACAACAGATAACAGAAAGCTGAAACATATTCAAAAACAGAATCAACATACAATCCAACTTTATCTCTTTTCCTTTAACAATGAAACTTCCTTTTTGTATTGTTACATAATGAAACTCTATGGAACGTATCCTATCAGTAGAGCTGCAATGATAAGTCGATTAAACGATTTGTTTATCGACAAAAAACAAACAGGTAACTATTTTTATTATCAATTAATCATTAACGTTTTTTATGCAAAAATAGCAGATAATGCAGTTTTAAGTAGGGTGGAAACATTCGAAAATAATATCTAATTGCATTGATTTAGACCGATATCTCAATTGCAGTGTGATTCATGACATTAGATGGAATGTCATTTTGGCATTATTATTTAAAATGTTATAAAAGAAAAATATTTAAATGATTATGGTGTCCTTTTTTTGCAAGGATTCGTGCCAAAGTAAGATCTTTTCTTGAGTTTGTGGCCAGGAAATCTTTGCAGCCCCACAATTCTTCATTTCAGAATAGTATTCAATATTCATATATTTTGGGGAGGAAAAAAAAGAAGTTAGAAATTAGAAAACAAATATTTTTTCATAACACAATTTCCCAATTGTGGACCAACAAAGTCCATCTTATTTTCTTATACTAACAGAACTGCGCCTATATTGTGTACAGCGCCCATAAACTATGGAACACACCCCCCCCCAAATCAAGTTGAACCACCCAAGTCCCAGTAAAAAACCAGAGGTTTATGTGAAATTGTTCTTTTTTTGAAATAATGGTTTTAGTGTGCAATTATAGGTTTTAATTTTGTATTTGTGTTAATTTAAAATAAATCAAACTCCCAAAAAACGTACACAGCTTCTGGGTGCTTTTATTAACATTGGAATTTACTGTGTAAGCGGCCGTGGGGGAGAGAGCTTTAGAGAGCTCTCTCCTGAAAGACTGAGCGGCTCTGATAACCTCAGCTCAGTGAGGTAAAGGCACACCTTTATATGATCATTATAGTTATAAAAAAATAAGAGAATAGGTGAAAAACAGGTATAAATACTATATGACAGTACAAAAAAGTTGTTATTAATAAACAAGAATACAGTTTGAAAGGGGAGTGATTTGTTAAGAAAGAAAATCTTCTTACAGTTCTGTTTCATCTGGGTGTTGAGAGATGTATCCATAGATTTCCTAATGTTGCTCTCAAAGTGCACCAGATTGATGCTTTTAACTTCCATATTAATAAAAAAAGTCTTCCCGGGGGTGCATGCCCCCAGACTCCCGTGAGGTCCCCACCCCCACTTAAATCATGTTCAAATGGATAGGAAACTAAATACAGTTGCACACATCTCGTGGCCATATCTTCCTGTGTTGGTGGTCATGCCACAACCGTGCACGCGTGAGTCATAGTAAGTGTAAGTGTCTGCATTTGGGGGGGGGGGGGGAGGCGCCAGCTAAAATCTTGTCTAGGGCAGCAAATTGGTCAGGGCCGGCCCTGGGTTTGGATTTACAAAACACATTTAAAGGTCCCATGACATGGCCATTTCTACTGATCATAATTCCATGGTTGAGGTCTACTAGAATAGATTTACATTGTTCAATGTTCCACAATCACATTGGTTTCTCATACAGCATCTCTGTATAGTATGTGTATTCACTCTCTGTCCTAAACGGCTTGTTGGAGCTCCTGCCCCCCCCCCCTCCCTATAAGCCCACTGTGCTCTGATTGGTCAGCTCGCCCACTCTGTTCTGATGAGTCCACCACCGTTACAGCGGAACATCAGTGATTATGTGTTACAATGGCGTTAGCAACCAGAAAATGACACCAGTAAGGACAAACGGATGAGAATGCTGCGTGGGGTCTGGGTGCCGTGTTGGCGGGACGTTGCGGGGCTCGTTGCTCCGCCCTTTGAGGCTCGAGGAGCAGACAGTGTGAGCTGGATTACTGGTGTAGTTTCCTGGTTGCTGCGTGGGGTCTGCGAGACAGCGAGACACCGCGGAACTCAGCCTGAGCACACACACACACTCACAGACAGGCTGGCTGTGTGTGTGTGTGTGTGTGTGTGTGTGTGTGTGCGGAGCCGCAGCTGAGAAAAGATAAGGCTGAGTGTGTGTGCGTGTGCGTGTGTGTGTGTGTGTGTGTGTGTGTGTGTGTGTGTGTGTGTGTGTGTGTGTGCCGGCGAAGCTCCACGGAGTACCGCGGCTGAGAAAAGATAAGGCTGAGTGTGTGTGTGTGTGTGTGTGTGTGTGTGTGTGTGCGTGTGCGCGCGTGTGTGTGTGTGTGTGTGTGTGTGTGTGTGTGTGTGCCGGCGAAGCTCCACGGAGTACCGCGGCTGAGAAAAGATAAGGCTGAGTGAGTGTCTGTGTGCACAATCCGCAGAGCCGTTAAGTCACTATGACCGTTACTTCACTATGACCAGGAAGAAAAAATGGAAAAAGAAAAATCTCCAGCGAGGTGTTCTGGGGCAGCATAGACAGGTCTTTTCTGTGTTTGTTTTACTCGCAACAGGGTGTACTTTGAGGATTTGCGACTTTGCAGACCGTTTACATGCATAAAAAGCTACATAACACACAAGGGGACGGATAATAACCGGAAAAGCTTGTCATGGGACCTTTAAAGACACAACCTTGAAATTGGGGGAAATCGGATGGACATTTTTCACCATCTTCAGACCATTTTTAGACCAAAAGAATAAAGTTGTGCAGGGGAAACAGTGGGGATAACTAGATGTTAAACTAACAGTCATAATATTCTTCTTGGCCACATTCAAATGTAGATATTTCAGGGCTATCTTACAAAATACAGAGAATTGCTCATCTTGAAATAGTGTTAAAAATCAAATACACAGAATTCAGGAGGACGCTCACAAATCTCTATATTCTCCAAACTGTTTAAAATCTCTCAATTTGACTTGTTCAAAAATATTAGAGAGCCTCACATGGTCGATCAGGATTCAATGCCCATCAGACGTGAAGACAAATGTCGGATGTGGAGATGTGCTGCTAGGGTGACTCAGAAAGCCAATGAATATAAATGAGAGCCTCTATCAGGGGGATTATGGAGGATAGCTACACCGTCAACGGTCTGCTCTGCTCAATCGCAGTTGTTTCTACCCTCATGGGACGCAAGTTTAGTCAATTCCAAAAGGACACAAAGAAGATTTCGTTTAACTTTCTGATAACAACCTCACCAAGTGCCTACACACGACCTAGCTCTTCATGCAACACAACAAAATACACACTGGCAGTATAAATCAAGCCGTGATGCCTGAGCTCAGCTGCTTTGTTATCATCTTATGGTAGCCTTTCTCCATTAAATTGGGTCAAGCAGGGCTCACAGGGCAGATGTTTCGATAAAGGGCCCTTTCTTATAGTTGCGGGTGATAGGGCCAGTGCTGTAATTGTAATGTGCAAAAATAAAGTCAAAAACAATGTCAACCACTCTTTTCAATGTCCGCTATGTACCGTGGTAATGGATGGATATCCTCGTGGATTCATCTTCCTATTATACACACATGCATTTCCAAACATTTGGACTACCTATGTTGCAAATGTATTATCTTTTCAATTTACACACGGCATCTATTGCACGTCTGTCCGTCCTAGGAGAGGGATCCATCCTCTGTTGCTCTCCCTGAGGTTTCTCCCATTTTTCCCTTTAAACTGTGGGTTTTCTCCGGAAGTTTTTCCTTGTACGATGTGAGGGTCTAAGGACAGAGGGTGTCGTATTGTCATACTGATATTCTGTACACACTGTGAAGACCACTGAGACAAATGTAACATTTGTGATATTGGGTTATATAAATAAACTTTGATTGATTGATTGATGGCTAATGTAACTGGTACAGGGACAGGGACTTGTGGTGGACAGGCGGTCAGGATACTCTCTTTGAACACTGGTGGGTTGAATGCTTCAGTGAAACGCACAAAGATTATGACATCTTAAAAACCTGAATGCGGATATCATGTTTATACAGGAGACACATCTCTGGAACTCTGATCAGCAAAAGCTGAATAGGCCGTGGATTGGACAAATGTTTAATTCGCAAGGGGCACAGCCACTTTAGTTTGGAAAAAAGTTAATTTCACCCCTACTAATACAATATTAGATCCAAATGGACGTTATGTCATCATTTCTGGCACACTCTATCAGAAGCCGGTCATCTTAGTTTCTGTGAATGCTCCCAATTGGGATGATCATCATTTTGTGAAATCGCCAGAGGTGGGACCAAGTCATTGTTTTGCAAGTCCGAGTCAAGTCTCAAGTCTTTGCGCTCAAGTCCAAGTCAAGTCTCAAGTCAGGATGGGCAAGTTCAAGTCCAGTCCAACTTTGACAAAACGAGTCATAAACAAGACATTATGTGCTTTTCACCAAATGTAATGATCGATCAAAAGAATAATACTTAATAATCAAACCGCTCTTTATTAATCCATCCATCCATCTTCTCCCGCTTATCCGTGGTCGGGTCGCGGGGGTAGCAGTTCCAGCAGAGAGCCCCAAACTTTCTTTTCCCTGGCGACATCAACCAGCTCTGACTGGGGGATCCCAAGGCGCTCCCAGGCCAGCGAAGAGATATAATCCCTCCACCTGGTCCTAGGTCTACCCCTTGGTCTCTTCCCAGCTGGACGTGCCTGGAACACCTCCCTAGGGAGGCGCCCAGGTGGCATCCTAACTAGGTGCCCGAACCACCTCAACTGGCTTCTTTCGACGCGAAGGAGGAGCGGCTCAACTCCGAGTCCCTCCCTGATGACCGCACTTCTCACCTCGCTCACCTTCTCACCTCGCTCTTTATTAGTCACATTAATAATTTAATAATCAATTTTCTCTCTGCTGGTAAAGTAACGTGTGTTTTTCTAATTTAAGAGGGATCAGTAAGGTAAGGCTACCGTGACAGTTTGATTCAGAAGGAGTTTAATGTATAAGATCCCTGATGTTGAGGTAACCACAATGTTTTTTCCCACTGTGTACAGTACAACATGTTAGGGACCCACAATCTATCTTTATGCAAGGGATAATGTGCAGCGAGGCGGTCTCTATGGGGAAAAGAACACCTGAATCTAGATCGCTCTGCAGGTGGTACTTTAATTATATTTTGATGCTAATACTTTTGTACTTTTACATTTTGAATGCAGGACTTGTATTGTAACCGTGTATTCCTACACTCAGGTACTTTTACTCAAGTACAAGATCTGAACTTCTCCCTCCTCTGGCAATAAATCCTGAGTGGTTACCAAAAAAAAGGTAACCAAAAAAGGTTATTTTCATTTTACAAATCCTGCACTCAACTTTGCTTTCTCCAATATAATTGAAATGCAGCCAGATGCTGCTTCTTTTTTCGGTTTTCGCTCATTTCTTGACTTTTTTCGACGCGCTTGCATTGAAATCCATCTCCCCGTCGCTCTGTGCAGCTGGCCTATATCACTACACCTGCTGTGCCCCCCACCCTTCTTTCACATAATGGTATGATCCTAGTGTGTCCTCGCATATGATTGGCCGCATGGTGGCCCAGCTAAATAAAGTCCCGCCCCTGCCTGCAAGGATTCTCAGCAAGAGTAGGAGCGGCTGAAGATTCTGCTCTCCCCGACGGGAGTCTGCTCTTCTAGCGGCAGCTCGCGATCGGCGTGTTGGAGACCTCTGAATTAAATGATCAAGTCACCTCAAGTCAGAAGGCTCAAGTCCAAGTCCCGAGTCATTGGTGTTCAAGTCCAAGTCAAGTCCCGAGTCATTGGTGTTCAAGTCCAAGTCAAGTCCCGAGTCATTGGTGTTCAAGTCCAAGTCGAGTCGCAAGTGTTTTGTGATTTTGTCAAGTCGAGTCTCAAGTCATCAAATTGGTGACTCGAGTCTGACTCGAGTCCAAGTCATGTGACTCGAGTCCACACCTCTGGAAATCGCTATTCTTCACCATGCCCGATTTGAATTCCCATCTATTGATATTGGGAGGAGATATGAGTTGTGTTATAGACCCAACACCAGACAGATCTAGATCTAGACTTCTGTACTCTTCTCCTCACTCCTCTGTATGTACGAACACCCAGCACGCCAAATTCTTCTCTCTTTTCCGCGGGACGTGTCAGGGGTGTCCGCTTTCCCCACTACTATTTGCAATTGCTATCGAGCAACATTGCTCAACTTTTGCAGCGAGCCACGCCAGCTACGCTCCACGTCGCTTCCCACGATGCATTTCGGCTAAAAGTGACGTCACCCCATTCAAAGTGAATGGGGAAGCGTCAACGCACGCCGCTGTGTGGACGGGCCGTTAGCCTTCCCTAGCCTACAGCACCCGCCGCCCCTGACTATAGCCTTTTATTTTGTGCCCCGAAAATACCTTTGAAACACTGCAGTGGGTGAGTAAGAAAGATTGTTATTTGTTTTTATAAAAGGAACATGTATGCACTGCAGGCTGGGTAATTATTTATCTATAACATTTTACGATCTGATTCGGACTAATTTAAAGAAGTGCTAACTCACTAGAAACATAGAATCACCAGGGGTTTAAAGCCTATATGAAAAATGTTCACAAAGTTCCGGCCGGGAGCTCCGGAGTTTAAACCACACGCTGGACAATTATAGTGCGCTTGGAAGATCAGCCAGAGGAGAGATCTCCGCCACTAGGGGGGGCCCTCTCACTAGGAGAGGCCTTACCTTCCACCCACCAGCGGGGGGAAAGGGGGACATTTTTGAAACCCCCGAAAACCTTGGAAGATCAAGTTCTGATGTTTAATTTGTATTTGTTTAGCTTAGCGGTTGCTGCTACTATATATATTGTGTTTTGTGACATAGAGGGAACGAAAAGATGCTTTGAAGGGAAATATAATGCAACGTAGGGGAATCAAAATGGTGTCGTTAAATGTCAATGGTTTGAACAATCCGATTAAAAGGGGGAAAGTATTAACCACATTTAGAAAGGAGGAGATGCAGGTTATCTTATTGCAAGAAACTCACCTATCAGTACAAGAACATGAAAAACTGAAAAGGTATGGATATAACAACACATTGTATAGTTCATTTAAACAAGGTAGGAGAGGGGTGGCTACACTAATTGGGAACTCAGTAAAATTTGAAATAAACAAAGAAATATATGACAGAGAGGGGAGGTATGTGGTGATCAAGGGGAAAATGGAAGGACAAATGGCTACACTAATTAATGTTTACGCCCCACCAGACAGCGATAAGACTTTTTTTAAGGAATTGTTTGATATCATAGCTGTGGAAATGGAAGGAATCCTGATTTGCGGGGGGGACTTCAATGTGGTACTAAACTATGATTTAGATACAACAAGTACAAGGAAGACTAGGACGCATATTGTCAGATACATGAACATACAACTGAAGGAACTAGGAATCACAGATATATGGAGAGATATACACACACTAGATAGAGACTACACACACTACTCACACCCACACTCAGTCTATTCTAGGATAGATTACTTTTTTATGTCAAAGGGAGATAAATATCGGGTAGAAGACTGTAGAATAGGTGTTACAGACCTGTCTGACCATAGTGCAATATATCTAACATTGAATCTAAATGGTAGGAGGAAGAACACCATCTGGATATTGAATGTGGGTCTATTAAACAATAAGGGGTTAGTGGAAGAATTAAAGAGAGAGATAATCAGATATAAGGAGGAAAATGATAATGGAGAAGTAGACCCAACTATTCTGTGGGATGCACTAAAGGCAGTATTAAGGGGGAAACTAATAGCACAAATGGCACACCTTAAGAGAACCAGACTGGAACTCTATACAAATTTAACTGGGCAACTAAAAGAATTAGAGAGGCAACATAAAAATACAAATGACCCACAGACACTTAGGAAGGTTAAGGACATTAGAGGGAAGATAGAACATATATTATTAATAGAGGTGGAGAAGAAAGCTAGGTTTGTAAAGCAGGCATATTATGAAGGGGGGCCCAAAGCAAATAGATTATTGGCTAGAAAGATAAGGGCACAACAAACATTAAACACTATACATAAGATTAGGAATCCTAAAACCAATGAGTTACTAAGAGAGCCGGAGGACATAGAGAGAGCATTTGAGGATTATTATAGGACACTATACGCACAACCAACTGCAGCAGAGGAAGGCATTTTTAGAGGGGCTGGACCTACCATCGATAGGAGAAGAACAGAATAGGCTATTGAACTCAGATATTACAGAAAAAGAGATGGGGGATGCAATTAGTAGAATGAAAAATAGCAAGTCACCAGGCAGCGACGGGCTGCCATCCGAATTTTATAAGATATTCAAATCGGAATTAAGCCCCTTACTGTTGGCATCATTTAAATATACTATGAAAGAGAACAAAACTCCCCCGTCATGGAAAGAGGCTATCATTACTACAATTCCCAAGGAAGGCAAGGATAAAGAATTATGTAGTAGCTTTAGACCAATATCCACACTTAATGTAGACTACAAGATGTATACGTCCATCATTTCGAAAAGATTTGAGACATTCATGCCCGACATTATAGATGAGGACCAGACTGGTTTTATTAGAGGGAGACAGACACAAGATAATATAAGGAAAACAATTCATATAGTGGAGGAGGCCCAAAGGAGGGGAGACAGTGCAATGTTAGTGAGTATAGATGCAGAAAAAGCTTTTGATAGTGTGAACTGGGTCTATTTGTATAATGTCTTAGAAAAGTTTGGATTTAATGAAAAGTCAATCAAATGTATAAAATCATTGTATCATGAACCAACAGCTAGAGTGAAAGTGAACGGTAGTCTGACGGATCAGATTAAATTAGAGAGGTCGACAAGACAGGGCTGCTGTCTCTCCCCAACACTTTTTGATATCTTCATCGAACCATTGGCCCAAGCAATTAAAGTGTGTGTGTGTGTGAGTGAGTGAGTGAGTGAGTGAGTGAGTGAGTGAGTGAGTGAGTGAGTGAGTGAGTGAGTGAGTGAGTGAGTGAGTGAGTGAGTGAGTGAGTGAGTGAGTGAGTGAGTGAGTGAGTGACAAGAGCTATATTCAGAGCTCTGCTGCCTTGGCTACAATCTTTTATCGTTGCTGTTGTACGATTGGTGTTTAGCTACGGTATTTAGCGTCTACAGCACCTCCGCTTTTAGGGTCGACGTAGACCCAAACGTCGCCCAGAGGTCTCCCGTTGTTGTTGTTGCGGGAGCTGCTGCACTAGCTAACGCTGCACTAGCAAACGTTACATTAGCAAAACAAACACTAATTTATTTTTGCAAAAGGTGCAGCGGGCTTCAAACACGTTCCCCTCCACTGGTTTCAACCAATCACTAAATGTGATGTTTTTCAACCAAATACGGTTGAACTTACACTTCCCCATATATATTTGAAAGTAGATTCGAAGATACATGAGTTTATGACTGCCGCAAGCTGAAGCTTGGTTGCCAGGTTACTAGCTGGGTGTTCTCCGTTAAGGGGCCGGGGGAAACAAAGTTAGTGATTAGCAGTGTTGGGACTAACGCGTTACAAAGTAACGCATTACTTTTTAAATTTAGTAACTCAGTTACCGTTACTACATGGTGCGTTACTCCGTTACTGCGTTAGTTTTTTTTATATAGTCAACAGCCAGGTGAACAGAGATGAGAACTGTACTTAAGTACAGTACTTGAGTAAATGTACTTAAATACTTCCTGTGTCACATGCGGAGACGGGCTGTGGGCGTGTTTGTGTTGTTTACTAACAAGACTGTCATGGCGGTGGCGGAGCTCAAGTCTAGTTTCTCCACCTGGAGATATTCTCACTATTTCACTTTTGTCGAGCACAAAGAAAAGAGAGTTTCTGTTAAATGTAAGTTGTGTCCTGGCGGGTCAAAGAGCCTATCTACTGCCCAAACCAATCATTCACATCTCTTAAAACATCTGCAGAAACAACATGCTGGGACGAAGCTAGTAGCTAAGACCACAGAGACTCAGCCGACGCCACTCCACCTCCACCTGCACCTAAGCAACAGCGGCTGGATTTTAACCAAGGGACTGCTAGCCAGGGAAAAGTCGATAAAGCCATTGCACGGTATGTTGTAGAACACATGCAGGTTATTGCTACAGTGGAGTCACCCGCTTTCAGGGAGCTAGTTAGCATGATAGCATGTCCGGGCGGCACACGGCTTTGGGACGGAAAACTGTTTCCAACTACCTGGAGAAAGAATATACAAAAATGTAAAGCCAGCTAATATCGATGCTATCCAGATTGCATATAATGCATGTCAAGTTGATCAACAGATTGTATTATTCTTCAATGCAATAACAGTACTGAAATGAAGGCGAAAAGGGCATTAATATAATGGGAGCCTTTTTTTAAGTAACTAAAACGTTACTTTTCACAGTAACGCATTACTTTTTGGTGTAAGTAATCAGTAAAGTAACTGAGTTACTTTTGAAATGAAGTAACTAGTAATGGTAACTAGTTACTGGTTTTCAGTAACTAGCACAACACTGGTGATTAGTGGTTCCATGTTGATTTATTTCAATACAAATTGTTGGGGGGAACTGAAAGGCTATTACCGTACTGGTTACTTTGCAGCCCGGACAGAAGTACTGTACCTTTCAAATCCGATCATTTTTAAGACCTTCTAAATCATATTTAAGACCTTTCTTCTTTTTTTTGTCATATTTAAGACCTTTTTCAAGGCCTTAAATTCAGATTATCAAATGTAAGACTTTTTAAGACACCGCGGGAACCCTGTAAAAGGATCTGATTTCCACAATTCCCCCAATCCCTGCCTCCCAGTGGAGTGGATCTTGTACTTAAAGCAAGAACTTTGTCTAGGCGCCATGTCTCTTATTTTTATTATCTTTTTTCTCCGGTTGATAAATCTGCCATTAACAAGATTAGAACTAATTGGGATACAGATCACCTTCTCTGATGACTTTTGGAAGGAGGCCCTGAGAGCCGTTAACTCATCCTCCAGTTGCGCTAGACTCAGCCTAATACAGTTTAAAGTTCTCCATCGACTACATTATAGCAAGGCTAAGCTCTCCAGGATTTATCCAGATAGATTGGATGACAGGTGTGATAGATGTTCCCAGGCCCCCTGCGACCTGACTCACATGTTCTGGTTGTGCCCTAAATCAGTGGTTCTCAACTGGTCAGGCCTCGGGACCCACTTTTTACTTGGTCAATACATTGCGACCCAACATTTTGAAGCACTCAAATCTATTCAACAAAAAAACGTGCTGTATAGCTTTTCAGCATACAATATTAATAAAAGTGAAGTAAAGTGCATATATCCCTTATATTCCTTCACAGAACTAAAGTATGCTTTTAAAAAATATTTAATGAGATGATGGAATCAAAGCTGAACTATATAAAAAGGTACACATGCTGGAAACCCAACCCCAGCAGGGGGGTCTGGGGGGATTCTCCCCCAAGAGATTTTTAGAAATACTAACAAACTATGCATTCTGGTACACTGAGAAGAAAATAAATAAATATATTACTACCCGATATATTAATAATATTTTATACCATTGTTTGTTTTTCACTTTGTTTTAACAGCTTGCTGCTCCTCACAGAGAGAAGAGCAAAGAGGAGATAGTCTGTATGAATTACTTTAAACTGTGGGTAAGGGTAGATAGCTCCCATTGTTCTGTGACCTGTCAATCATCAAACCGGGGGTCATATTTCATTATATGTTCATTTTTATCGAAGTACATCCATGGATGTATAAAGAAGAGTTCTACCGCAAAGTTATTCTCCGTGGGGACTTCCGGCAACAATCTTGATTCTGATTGGCCAGAAGACTCGAAAAATCATCAGCAAAGGTATTTTATTGAGAAGATGATCACTACGTGACAGAAGTTTTCAAAACCGTTTATGGTCTGGATCTGGATCTGGATTAATACTGAGCAGACCCCAGAGGTATCACGCTCAGTGGGGGATGGATGATCCCCGCTAAATGTCTCTTAAAATTTGCCGGAAGCACTCCACGGTTTCTGCGATGACAGCTTCTTCTGGTAGCAAGTTCCACTCTCTGATTGTTCTCGGAAAGAAGAATATAAGAGTGTTATATTAGTGTATATTTAAGAGTGTCACTAGTTGCGAAAATTCGCTCTAAGTTCAAAGAGTTGGCTTTGCGGGTTGCACTTCTTCTAAATGGTTCTACTGTAGGTACTACGGTACTTCCAGTCCAACGCCGACTGCATGCACAGCGTTAGAAAATCGGGCCTTCAAAATAAAAGTTTGACTTTTTCCCCAAAAAAAAAAAAAAGAATTCCAATTTTTTTTTTTTTCACTCACATCCGCGACCCACTCGAAACGGGTCGCGACCCACCAGTTGAGAACCACTGCCCTAAATTATCTAGCTTCTGGCAATCTTTCTTTGAATGTATATCTGAAATTGTAGGTCTAAAAATCTCTCTATCCCCTCATGTAGCTATTTTCGGTAGGCCCTGAGATGAAATTAACATTACAAACACTCAAACCAATGTCATTGCCTTTACCTCCTTGATTGCTCGTAGGAAAATCCTTCTTTTGTGGAAATCTCCTTCACCTCCCTCTTTTAAAATGTGGCTGAGTGATACTATGTCTCTTCTAAATTTGGAAAAAATTAACTTTACTCTCCGGGGTTCCTCAGATAAGTTTTACGCTCATTGGAGGCCACTGATCAGTTATGTAGACCGTCTTCCCCCTGAAATGGTTTCGCTGTAGGGATTCTCCCTTTATCTGTCTAGAATTCCGATATGATTACTCCCCTGTCCACCACACATGCAGCCCATGTGACATCCCTGGATATATGTTAGTATGTGTACATGTATGTATGTATGCAGGTACGTGTATGTGCATGTATATTATTGTATCCATCATTTGGTATGTAATTGATGTACTGTTGCCTCAGTGCTCCGGGAGAGGGGTCGGTGAGATGGGTTGGGATGGGGCGGGGTTGAGGGAAAATGAGTAAGGGTTCTTTTGGGGGGAAACATGAAAATGCCTTAATTGCTGTAATGCACTGTTACACTTTTTTCATGTGAATACAAATATAAAAAAAAAAAGACAAACAAGATCAAGAATAAGTTTTTTTTTTCCAAAAGAAAGAAAGAAATCACCATTTGAAATGTCATTGCAGCTCTGAAGTTAAGAGGTAGAGCACATTAAGAACTCCATTCTGAGGACAAATATGAAAGATTAAAAAAATGTTAAAGGCAATCAGCTTATGATGTAAACATACAGTACCTGAGTCAATGCGGGCCTGTCTGCGAGCGGCACATTCCTCAATACGAAGTTTTGGAATGCCCTCTGCCACAGCTTTGGCCATGCCTCCCACCTCTTCAATTTCTTGAATGAACTATACAAAGGAAAACACAGCTTGTTAAAGGGTGACTCAATGATGATGGATTACTTCTAATTTAGTCATTAGGTGTATGTAACGCTTGGGTTTTCAACAGGAAACAGAAAAGAGTTAAAGATTTTCCATATGTTGCCATGACAAACCTTTAAAGCTGTGTTATAGACGTCATCCGTGAGAGACTCCATCATGTGTGAGCCCCCCCAAGGATCGGCGACTTTGGGGATGCCCGACTCTTCCTGGATGATGATCTGAGTGTTCCTGGCAATGCGAGCGCTCTTTACTGTGGGCAGTCCCAGGGCTTCATCGAATGAGTTGGTATGGAGGGACTGGGTCCCACCAAATACAGCCGCCATGGCCTCAATCACCGTACGGACCACATTGTTGTACGGATCCTGAAAGGAGGGTTCACATGTTCTTAATTTCATTTTCTTCATTTTTGCTATGATTGAGTTGGACATTTTCACGTATACTTACTTGTTCAGTGAGGGACCAGCCTGAGGTCTGGCAATGTGTGCGGAGGAGCAGAGATTTGGTATTCTTGGGCTGGAAGTTCTCTTTAATGAGCGTGGCCCACAACTTCCTGCCTGCCCTCAGCTTGGCGATTTCCATGTAGAAATTCATTCCAATACCCCAGAAGAAAGACAACCTGGCCACACACAAACACACAGTAAAAATAAATAAATAAATATCCATCCATCCATCCATCTTCTCCCGCTTATCCGTGGTCGGGTCGCGGGGGTAGCAGTTCCAGCAGAGAGCCCCAAACTTTCTTTTCCCTGGCGACATCAACCAGCTCTGACTGGGGGATCCCAAGGCGCTCCCAGGCCAGCGAAGAGATATAATCCCTCCACCTGGTCCTAGGTCTACCCCTTGGTCTCTTCCCAGCTGGACGTGCCTGGAACACCTCCCTAGGGAGGCGCCCAGGTGGCATCCTAACTAGGTGCCCGAACCACCTCAACTGGCTTCTTTCGACGCAAAGGAGGAGCGGCTCAACTCCGAGTCCCTCCCTGATGACCGAACTTCTCACCTTATCTCTAAGGGAGACACCAGCCACCCGGCGGAGGAAACCCATCTCGGCCGCTTGTATCCGCGATCTCGTTCTTTCGGTCATGACCCATCCTTCATGACCATAGGTGAGGGTAGGAACGAAAATGGCCCGGTAGACAGAGAGCTTTGCCTTCCGGCTCAGCTCCCTTTTCGTCACAACGGTGCGGTAAAGCGACTGCAATACCGCTCCCGCTGCTCCGATTCTCCGGCCCATCTCACGCTCCATTGATCCCTCACTCGAGAACAAGACCCCGAGATACTTGAACTCCTTCACTTGGGGTAAGGACTCATTCCCTACTTGGAGTGGACAGTCCATCGGTTTCCTGCTGAGAACCATGGCCTCAGATTTGGAGGTGCTGATCCTCATCCCAGCCGCTTCACACTCGGTTGCGAACCGATCCAGTGAGTGCTGAAGGTCGCAGACCGATGAAGCCATCAGAACCACATCATCTGCAAAAAGCAGTGGTGCAATCCTTAGTCCACCGAACTGCAGACCCCCCCCCCCACGACTACGCCTCGAAATCCGATCCATGTATATTACAAACAGGATTGGTGACAAAGCGCAGCCCTGGCGGAGGCCAACCCTCACCGGAAATGGGTCCGACTTACTGCCGAGGACCCGGACACAGCTCTCGCTTTGGGAGTACAGAGATTGGATGGCCCTGAGTAGAGACCCCCTCACCCCATACTCCCGCAGCACCTCCCACAGTAACTCCCTGGGAACCCGGTCATACGCCTTCTCCAAGTCTACAAAACACATGTAGACCGGATAAGCGTACTCCCAGGCCCCCTCCAGGATCCTTGCGAGAGTAAAAAGCTGATCCGTCGTTCCACGACCAGGACGGAATCCGCATTGTTCCTCCTCAATAAATAATAAAATAAATATAAATAAAATAAATATATTCCCGAGAAATTGTCTACAGCAAAGAAAACCAGTTTGTCTTATGGGCGCAACACAGCATGAGATAGACCCGCCAGAGTACTTAAAGTATTAAGCTTTTTGTTTCATTAGGCTTTATATCTATGCCAGAATCCTAGTAACCAAAAATAGATATGCTTCATTCGATGATAAATATTACAAAAAGAAGATGGAACCAAATAAATCCAAGGTAAGGCAACATAAAATACAGGTTTGGCCCTTTTTATAGCCGTGTTTGGTTTGTCTGTTCGCAGCTGCAGTCCAACCCCATGGACTGCATCCCAGTCTTAACAGCTGGGAGTAGACATTTTACTTGAGGAATTAGCACACAATAGATCATTTTAGTCAAAACATGTTTAGCAAAACATTGTTATCAATAGATAGGCAGAAATACCTAAATATATTGGAGCCGATCTAGACAAAGAGTCTCAATGACATCGATTGGCCATCAGGGAACACTTTTCATGTTGTGGTAACAATTACAGGTAAAACAAAATACAATTCAAAAGAGTTACGTAGAGGTTATTTGCATTTAAGAAAATAACGTATACTACTTCACAAGTATGAATAGGAAAGTCAATGTCAGATGAGTAATTTAATGAAAATGGGCATCAACCAGAGCAAAGTAATTGCACAGTTAAAATGGAATGAATCATGACGAATAATCTGTATAATTCTCTTAATAATATGTTTTATAATGTATCAAATAAAACAATAAATAATGCTTTTTAGGGAACTTCAAGTGATACAGTATGTGAATATCTATTTTAGGAGCACACAACCTTCAAACAGTACATTAAAGTTCTCCCACTGTGGTCCAAAGGCATGACGTGACAATCACGATATCTTTGTGCGATTCTAAGGGTAACTGCTGCTTGTGAGTCTGTACAATAAGAGATAATAGCTTAGGGTGTAAACCCTTCCATTTCAATCAATTCAGTGGCATCTCTATACTGACACGCAGTGGCTGCTGTGAACCTCGTCTCTGAAGTCATTATGTGGAGACAGGTAAGGCGAGAATGGCCCATCAGAAACGTTCCTGGGAATTGCATGCACACGGTCCTCTACCTTTATCTCAGTAATTGGAACACGAACAGGAAATAATGGAAGTTCAAAGCTAGGAACAAGAACTGGACAGAGGGCAGGGATGTTGAATTGGTACAGTTGTGTAAGTGACTGAAAAGAGTATTAGTGTCTACATCAGCTCCAAGAGCCTAACGTGTCATCACGTGGTATATGCATGGGTATATGTCTCGTCTGACAGGGGTGCAGTTCTGACTGAGAGCAGCACCAGAACGTCACTCCGGCACTTCCAGAAATTGCAGTTGCAGATGCTGCAGTTTTTGCGTGCCTGTGTCTTTAGTTGAAAGCCCAGTGGCGATCTGTTCACCTGTCATACTGATCATACAGTCAATAACTTTGTTGTTATTAGCATCTGGTTAGCTAGCTATGCTAACGAATATAAGAAGCTTTTTCTACAACCAGTGAGGTAAAGGCACATCTTTATATGATCATTATAGTTATACAAAAATAAGAGAATAAAGTAAACAGGTATAAAATACTATATGACAGTAAAAAAAGTTGTTATTAATAAACAAGAACACAGTTTGAAAGGAGAGTGATTTGTAAAATATCCATAAAGAAAAAGAAATCTGTTTACAGATCTGTTTCATATGGATGTTGAGAGATGTATCCATAGATCTCTTAATGTTGCTCTCAAAATGCACCAGATTGATGCTTTTAACTTCAACATTTAAAACAAAATCTTCCCGGGGGAGCATGCACCCCCCTAGAGGAGGTCCCCCCCCCCCCCACTTAAATAATGTCCACATGGATAGGAAACTAAATACTTTTGCACACATCTTGTGTCCATATATATCTTTCTGTTTTGGTGGTCATGCCACAACCGTGCACGTAAAAATATCTGGATTAAGAGGTTGTTTTTTCTTTGCACAGCATGAAAGAAAGGCGAAATGAATCTGTGATTTTAGTATTTTTAAGCAGAGGTCAATAACTTGTATACGGCCCTCGGAGGATATTGTAAAAATTGAAATGGCCCTTGAGAGGCAAAAGGTTCCCCACCCCTGATATAAAGCATGAATAACGGTGGGGAAATAATTGATTAGCTTTTTTCCATCCGTGAAGAAAAGAGTAGCAAATTACGGCAAAAATGTTGGACAAAGGGCTTGACCTGACTTTGTTCTATTTCCTTAGATAAAATATTATATTATATCTGTATCACACACTGTGTTTGGGCTTAATGGTAAGTTCTATTACCCCAGTACCGTTTGATTTTACCAACAGCTTTTCCCTCTGGTGGTTAAATAAATAAAGGCGATCATATTTTGTTTGCCATTCAAATGTGGCTCGCATGCTTAGATGTTATGCAATAATCAAACATGCATAGCATCAATATTAATTGAATAAAAAAATACAAATCATGGATAGCAGGGCTAAGTGTTTTGGTATTTAGGAGTGCTGTCATTAAAAAGGACATTTCATTTTTCCAGCTGAGGGGAAATACTGAACTGGGTAGTTATTGAGTGGCGGCAGAAGCTCCTGTTTAAAGGGAATAAGTGTAAAGTGGATGCAGTCCCTGTCAATTTCAACAAGTAACGCACTTTTATGACACTCATGGTGCTAAGAGCTCAGTCACACTTTGGAGGCAGGTGTTACGGCTGATATCTTGCTTCTCTGGAGTGTTAGCTTGCTTTTTAGTATTTCAATTGATGCAGTTTCAAGCATAATTTACCCAACAGAGAGGCGAAGTCCCTCCCTTTCTGGGGGACCTCCATGGGACCTTATTTCAGAAAAAGTATGTATTGAAGTCAATGGAGAGAGAAAGATTATCTTTCGATCCCGTTTGAATTGTGCCACGTATTACACATATGATGTTTGTTAATTTAAAAGATAATTTTGCAAGTCAAAAAAAGAAAAATGTGTCGTAAAACTGTGAAGTAACACTTTTTTGTGTGAAACCGCTCAATGAACTACATCTCCCGTCCCGCACCACACACCAAGACAGCCGGCACATTTCACTTCTTTCTTTCAGAATGAGGCGGAAAGTATTAAAAGAGGTGAAAATCACTACAAGTCTGGGCATGTTGAGAGCTGTACATACACAAAAGGGGAGTTAGTCGGTAAGAGCCAGCATGCGGGACCGGGAATCTGGGATTTGTAGTCTTTCCAGTTGCATATTTTTCTTATATTTCAACAGTTTTACAACAAACTGTGACTTTTTTTGACATGGAAATAATTGTTTAAGATTGACAAACATCATATGTGTGATTCGTGGCACAATTCAAATGGGATCGAAAGATAATCTTTCTCTCTCCATTGACTTCAACACATAATTTTTGGGTAATAATAATAGGTCGGAAGTAGATGGGCGGGACGTCGCCTCTCTACTGGGATCAGGTCATTATTTATTCCCATATGTATGTATTTATATACTTTGAAGTCAATACAAATACCTGGCTGAATTTGACCTTGTGACATTCCTTAATGAATGTTCCCCAACAGCACATTTATCATTTTCTGGGGCCTCATTTATTCAGCCGAAACCCTGTGCAACAAATTGGTATACTCATAATCTGTTATCTGCCGGTTTTTTAATAATTCATGAATAATTGTATTGATAAAATGTCAAAATAATAATACAAATATGTAAATTCAAATCAAAACCAAATGTGCAAAGTGAGATAAAGACTGGTTGCGGTTGTTTTTTCGTGGCATGCAAAAAGGCTTCAACCAGAAAATGGCATGAGAAAAACAATCCTACCATAAATCAATAAATCGACTTAGTTTACAATATATACACAATGAAGATATTATAGCATTATTATTTTTTATTATAGCACTAATGAAAATTGCTCAAAAATAAATTAACTTCCTAATCTTATCTTCCTTTTTAAAATTGAATAATAGTAGGGTGATATGAATGAGTACATATAAACATCCTATACAATATGGTCTAAATGTAGATTCAAAATGTCACTGTGTACATTTTGATGCGTGTAAGGGGATTTTATTAAAATCCTCAATTTCTATTTCCAAAGAAAAGAAGGATCCCCCTCTTTTAAATGTAATCTTATCTTTTTTGTGTCCGGTTGGCACATATGCAACCCTTGTGCTTTTTTAAAGAAAATCTAAAAGTAAAGTGAATATTGGTGTACCTGGGGGCGAACTCATCAATGGTTAGGCCTGCTTTCAGACCAGTGCGGCAGTACTCCAGGCCGTTAGCGATGGTGTAGGCTACTTCCAGGATGGCGTCAGCTCCAGCTTCTTGAAGATGGTAGCCACTGATGGATATGGAGTTGAACTTGGGCATGTTCTGAGAACATTTAAGTAATTGAAATCAGTTAAACTCCCAATATGATGACCAAGCAGATTACCCAAGTACTTAAGTAACACTTCTTAAGTTGTACCTACCTCGGTGGTGTAAGCGAAGATGTCTGCGATGGCATGCATGGAAGGCTCCGGGGGGAAAATATAGGTGTTGCGTACCATAAACTCCTTCAAATATCATTTTGAATCGTGCCAGTAAGTTTTGCTTTGGACACGCCTTGCTCCTCTCCGGTCACGATAAACATCGCCAACACAGGTATAACGGCTCCATTCATTGTCATTGAAACAGACATCTTCTCCAGTGGAATTCCATCAAAGAGCATCTTCATGTCTTCCACTGTGTCTATAGCAACTCCGGCCATGCCAACATCTCCGTGGACTCGTGGGTTGTCCGAGTCATAGCCGCGGTGCGTCGGGAGGTCAAATGCCACAGAAAGACCCTGCTGACCAGCTGAAATAAAAGAGCAGAAGTGGATTAGGGTCTATAGGGAAATGGAGATACAGAAAAAGAACGAGTCATAGAATAGAGCTCAGTGAGAAAACATCAACAGACAGCAAAAAAGGGAAGGAAATTAGCACCTGTGAAACAGAGGGTCTATTTGAAGAAAGCAATTACTTAATTAAATGGGAATAAGGTAACATTATGCCATATTTTTACTGTTTGGCACCAGTGGCTCGTTTTTTAAGTGTTCTACAAAGATTTCATGATTGGCAGACAACAATAACAAATTACTGGCCGGTAGAAATGGTGAGGAATGAACTGACTTTCAGACCCTGCTCAAAATAGTGGTGGGAAGATTTAAGGTATTCAGTTTTAAAATCCATTCCTAATTACTCTTTGTTCTCCATTGTTTGGCTTTTGCGCTCTAAAAGCCAAATCTCGAGTGCCCCCTCCTACACAAGACTAAAGGATGAACCAGCAAAAAATGACCTCTATTTTCCCTTTGGGTTATTTTCCAGTGTATTTTAATGAGTGTAGATTTAAATATACAATGTGTTGTATGGTTGACCCTTGACGACCTTCTAGAAGGTTCAATCTCCTCAAGCAGTTTCTGCACACACCCGTACGTAAAAATCTGCATGTCGTTTTAGTCTTTTCATCTTCTTCAATTGATGTTTGTGTATCACCTAACAACTCAATGTATAAATAAACAGCAAGGTCCTAGGAACATGTAACAGCTTCATATGTTGAGTCCAAATGTGTGACAGGAACATGATGTCCACAATTGTGCATTGACAGAAGACTAATACTGCCAATAAAGGATAGAAAAAGTTCAAGGCGACACACTTACCTTTAATGTTATCTCTATAAAACTTGTTGCTTTCTTCCACTGTGCTAAATCCAGCATACTGCCTGATAGTCCAAGGTCTGGAGGTGTACATTGTAGGATAGGGCCCCCTAGTGTAGGGGAAAACTCCTGGCAATTCATCTGGCCTGTCAGTTGAGTCTGCTTTGGTGTACACAGGCTTGATGTTGAGCCCCTCAGGCGTGCGCCAGATAAGGTCCTCCGGGTTCTTCCCCTTCAGCTGTTTCTTAGCCAGACTGGCCCATTCAGCATGCAGCTCATCCTGGTCCTGGCGCGGTCGGGAAGTGTGGATCAGAGAAGTGCGTGTGTGTGCTGAGGAGACTGAAGCTCTAACCAGGCGCCGGGCAGCCATCGCTGCACATGCTCTCTGTGCAGTCAGCATGCTTACTGTAGACACAATCAGATGCACATGGAACACCTGAGATAGACAAAGAGGAACAGATATGAAGGTGAAAACACTTGTAGAGGTTGCATGGTTTGGGGCTTGAGTAAGTGATGCCAACACACATTGACTTATAAATGCATCCTATTGCAGCTTCGATGGTGATCGTGTTACAAATCCTTTACAACTGTGCCATTGTAACGTTGCTTAGCTCAAACATATGATATTTTCTGAGTTATAGGGCAAATGTTTTGCTCTATAACTGCAGCATGGTTATAATAAACCCTGCACCATCATATTACAGTGATAATGTTACTGTTGGTTTCCTCCTGGCTGATACCTTCAACAGTTAACTTTGTTTTGGTGGAAACTTGGATATAGACTGAGGTTAAACATTAACATAGCATACTCTGACACAGAAGTTACCTTTACTGCTTTTCTTGTCAGTCACTTATATTTAGTACATGGTTAGGCATGTATAAACGTGATATCGACACTTGACAGAGGACATTGTTGTATAATTTGAAAGCTAACACATTTGCTAGTTTAGCATTGACAACTAGCCTAACTAGGACATATCATATTTTACAGATGTCAAAAAGTCAAAGGATGAATACATCTCTAATATAACACATATTTAAATGACTAGTACAAAGGCACAACTTGCAAAGTTATTGCTGACATAACGTTAAGTAAGCTACACTTGCACTGCTGCACACAACATGAGCATGGATGTTAGCTTGAACTAGTAGCATTGATCTATGGAACCAAATGGATGTCCGCTCACATAAGAAATGTTTTAAGCACGTAACTATATTTCTTAGCACACATTTTTACATATTTTAAGAGCATTTGCTGACCTTGCCGTCTGTTGTGCTTTTTCAGAAAGACGTAAGACGTGTGTTCGTCTATCCAATGGAGTTTCACAACATTAACAGCCAGTCAGCCAATAGCGTGCTACCTTCTATCTGACAACTTTGAACTGCCACACCGGAAGTAAATAATACATCCAAGATAGTTGAATGTCGTAGATATAAGCAATGTCAGCTGTTTGAAGTATATTGCAATTTTTACACCAATGTGGTTTTATATGATATAATGTTGATGTGTTTAGATACTATCATTCACAGAATATACTTCATTATTAGCACTATAAACAACTCAGACTGTGATCTACTGGTGCATTTTCATAAAATCTGCCATGAGGTGGCATTGTTGCTGCAGCAGCCTCTGTCAAACATGTTATAAAAAAATGATGTACGTCATTTATTCAATGTTTTTATCATCACTCGCTCATAAATCACACACAGGAGGACAAATACTTCTCAACACAATACATGCCATTTTTATTCAAGAGTTGGTCGGTAAATTGTCATATTAGCAACGGATCTCATAGAGTTCTGTAAAGTGTTGGATAGGGTACGCTTGCAGTCAATGTTTATGAGGGATATCAAATATACTACACATAGCATCATTCAGAGCATTCAACAGGACAAACCTTTATCAAAGTGGCAATGCAGACAGTGGTATATAATGCCCAGTTAAGATACAGAGCAAACGGTATTTATTTTCAACATTATTATCCTCTGTTGTTGAAAACTGTAAGGCAGTATATGTTTTGATTGCAAAGTAGTGCTTTTTAATCAGATTTCCTCATGGGTTCAACGAAATGTACAACTTGAAATTGAAATGAAACAAAATAGCATATCGGACTAACAAATAAAAACCTACCTGTGGTGTGTGTGTGTGTGTAAAAGTCTTGCATGCTTAGAATGTTCTATCTATTATGACAGAATTGCAATAACAAAGCAGCAGTAAAAACGTATAAATATTGAACTAAAGAAGACTGTAAATTTAAAAGAAGAGTAAGTGGATGGTGGGAGGCAGCAGCAGAGTATGGTCTCCCTGTAGAAGCAGGTTGTGGCGAACGCAGCCTCATTAAGCTCCACATTTGTATTAAACCTCGGGCATCACTCCAGCTTGAGCAGTTCCACGTCGAATATAAGTGTGGCGTTCGGTGGGATGACCCCGGGGTGGCCTGTGGTTCCATAAGCCATATCTGGTGTGCAGGTGATTTTGGCCCTCTGGCCCAGGCTCATCTGATGATCAGAAACAAAAAGGGAACAATTACCCTGCATTCTGCTGATGACTTTTTGATGCTGTTTTAAAGCCCTACACACAATTGCCTTCTTTGGTTTTTAGGATGTTAACATATTCAACAAACAGTCACATTAAATCTGCTTGTGATGAAAAATGAGCACAGCCAACATTGTCTTTATTTGTTTGTTTTAAACAGTTCCTCAGGGAAAATCCTAGGTGAAACATTTGAAACATTTACAGTAGTAATTGAAAGAATTCACTAGGACATTTCATCTCTGATGAATGACAAACTTGCTCGGTGTCAAAGGTAGTATCACATTTTTGATTGGGGAGGAGTTATCACTTTAAAATGATGCTGGATGGCAGATTGTCTCTGACACTCACGTCTCAGATGTCTCCTTTTCTTTATTCTCACAGAACAATACAGGTTTGAAAAGAATAAGGAGCAGGGTAACAAAGTGGTTTGTATGATTCCTTTAAACATCACAGATCTAAGTAAAAGCCTTACAATATAACTAGTTTTTTGTGGGTTTTGAATTTCTGCTCTTACCTGTGCCACTCCTTCCTCCCAGCCCTTTATGACCTCAGTCCGACCAATCTTGAATTTAAAAGGCTTGTTCCTGTCTCGAGAAGAGTCAAACTTCTTCCCATTCTGCAGCATACCTGCCAAAGAGAGAAGTGAAGCATGTGGTTAAGAAACTACACATTTTGGTCATCTGATGCAAATAAACAAAACAAAGCACACATCTGCATAGTTTAAATATTCTCATGACTAATAGTTACTGTTCCTAACTTTAATCATTATCGTTTCTTATCACAGTGGGATGCAAGATTAATGCACACCCTTTCCCAGTAGCTAATGTTTTGGAGAAGGCATTTTAAGATTGTAGAAATAAAGTGGACTCTCTGGCTCCGGTCTGAGAATTATTCTGTCGGGGCGTCCTTATCAGGATCTTGGGTCTGTTCAATACGCAAATGGACAAAGGGAATGTGAATCAGGAAGCATTGGCCTGGTTTAGCAGATTATGTTTTTAAAGTGAACTAGGCCATGGCTGTGCCTGTATTCAGACTGCAGGGAGAAAAGGTAAAGAAAGGGCGGGAGTGGTGCAGGACTGCCGGCTACTTCCAGAACAACTGCCCCCACCATTTGTTCAGAGACATGATAATAACATTGGAAGCACTTCTAAAGGCACCAGGCCCGCCCACTTCATCAGGGTCCATTTTAACATGCCCTGTTGACTCCCCTTAGCCACTCTCTCTTGAGGGAATCCAAGCGCCAATTGGAAGTCAAGGACTGTCTTTACTGATACCTCCAAGGGATTGAACTTCCTGACCACATCAACAAGGCAGTCTATTCATTTCTGTGGACAACTATCTTGGTGGAACAAGCAATATCAAAACTGTAGGCAAACAGTGTTCGAGTACGGCATATTTCTTATTAATGAAAAATAAATAAAACTCCACTGTTTGCCAACATGAAGCAATATTTCAACATATGTGATACACCAAGAACCAACAACAAAAAAAGCATATTCTACAAATTAAGTCATTTTTACATACATGTAAAAAGACCAATATATGATAGTTTGGCAACATCCTACATTATGCCTACAGTAACTGCCTGGGGGAATACAGTCTAATCTAATGAATTACATTAAAACAAGTCACGCAACCGGAGTCAAATGTGGCGTCATGCAAAAACTGTCCAGATCATCCACTTGCGTTTTGGAGATTTCGCTCTGGGATAGTTCTTTCCCTGCCGTAACTCAGCAAGTATGAATACTTGGCATTTAATGTTGTGCGTTAACTGAAGACATCTCATCATATGAATGTATGTACTCTTCTCCCCTTTCATTCCCCCTAAGCTTAATAGGTCCATCATTTCCAAGAAACACGGTAGCCCAGACATCGGTGTGGTGGGCTCGGGCACCCGAGTAGCAGAGAGGCAAAACCATCTTTCATCAACTGCAGAAAAGAAGGTTCAGTTTCTGGAAGTGGTCGATGCAACTTGGAAGGAAACCCTTATTGGCAATGTTCAACAGTTGGGAAGCCACTGAGGAATTACATCCTAGCCGTTGCACAATTAATTATCCTGGTTAGCTGGGGGGTCTGCTTAGAGACTAATGGTGTTAAAGTGAGATATCTTAACACTACTGGTGAAATCTTCTCCATGTATACACTAAAAGGAGTGGCTACTGTTGAAAACTCCAACTGTATTGAAGGAGGCAGCAACAGGGTTTATAGCAGCACCGTGGCAACTGGCTTAAACCAGTTTGAGAAGGAAAAGCTCAACAAAGGAGAAAACACCACCTGCTCATTGTTTCCTGTGAAAACAAATACACAGGATAATCGTAATCCATTGTGTAATGCATGGGTCTTCAACAGGGGGACGACTATTATTTGAAAAAGTGTTTTTTGTTTTGTCTCAAAATAAACATTCATTTTAACCAAAATATAATAAGCAAATATATATCACCCTTTTCATAAAAAAACTAAAATCCATGACTCATTGTAATGTATGACATGTGTCATGTGAGCTAGCTAACCTATGTTTAAGAACTTTGCAGCAACTACCCATAATGGCAAACTAGTAAGATATGGCTACCATATTATTTTTTAAAGCTTAGTATTGTATGCACCTTAAAGGGTATGTCACATGGCACTTTGGAGAGCCCTACACGTTTTGTTAGCGGCAGTTACACATGCAGCTCAATTGAATACATATGTAGTAGGGGTTCGCCATTTGTATCAGTGCTCCGTTATCACTATTTGGACAGTTTAGCATGGGTGGGGTCTCTGCAAAAATAAAGCAGAGCCCACCCTTCCTGTGGCTGACTCCCACACTCTCTCTTCATGAAAGGCTTTCACTTGGTGGTGCTCCGGCTGGACCTGCACAAATCTGTGGCACACAGGGGTGGGGTTATTTTTACTCAAGTTTACTGTATCCTGTCTCACCCCCAGTCTACGACGCCTGCCAGCAAAACAAGCCCCCTTGGCCCAAGTGCGGATGAAATAAGATGCGTGCAAAGCTATCTGTCTGCAACAAACTTAAATGTCTCTAGTTTCACAGCTGCAAGCCCGAAAGATTACAATCTTGTTCATGATTCATTTATATATCAAGTGGCAGATGATTGATGTGTTATTTGGTGTATATAAAATCAGACAAAAAGACGATATACAGCAAATTCACTGCTGCAGCACAGATCCTTAGGAACTTCTATGAGTTTAAAAGTTGCTTTACCAATCATTGCACATGTTAATGAAGGCAGTCAGTCTGTAATCATTGTAAACAACCGGCGGGTCACTGGTTCAAGTCCAAGAACGGGCCAAGTATTTTGAGTGGACTACTACTTTGAGAGGTGCCTTCAGGGACCTAAATGTAATTATGTGCGCATAGCTGTGTACATGACCATGTGTGACTATTACAGACTAAACCCAGTTAAATGTCCTGTTTAACAAGAGTACATTCCAAACAAGCTACAGGGTGCCCTGGTTCTTCTGTGGACCAGCAGGGTTTGCTGGATAATTATTCATGCACCATAACACCACTGTCCTATTTCTCCTCATATCCCTGGCCCATCTATTCTGTAAGGGACATTGTTCCTCCCCTCTATCGTAAGACAAGCTGTTAAAGGGTCAAACACAAAGGCAACTTCATATAGAATGACGTGGTGTTCCTGCACCAGGGCTCCTGGAAGCCACAATTCAGCAAAAGTTCAAGCTGATTCTGTCTTCATTCAGAAGCTGTATGAACTCTTCTGTTGCTTTCCTTAAAGGCCTTGACACACCAAACTGACACCAAAGAACACGTCCCGACGGACCCGATTTTTGTGTCACCTCACGTCTCCTGCATCCTGGCCAAACAGTCGCACTTGAACACATCACAAAGACTTCAGCCGACGGCCAAGTAGCACGTGAGTGGCAATAACTCTCCTTACCAGCAAGTGGCGGTAGTGTGTATTCGTCATTCAAAAGAGGCAACCGGAAGACAGACTGCGTGATATATACAAACAACAAATAGCGTGTGTTCCATTTTCACTCTCGTCCATCACAGACTGTTTCACAGACTGCTTCACATAACGACTTATAATCGAAAACATGTGCGGTACTGGAAAATGAAAAATAATAGCTGTCTGTGTGTGCCTTCTTCACTTCTGTTCCGCTTCTCATGCACTGATTCGCTAAGCTGAACAGCCAATCAGAGTGATTTATTTTGCTGACAGCCTCCCGATTCAACATGTTGAATCGGCGGTGGAAGGTGTCGGCACGGCCCAAAAGACACAACGGTTCGGGACACACCAATCTGAGTAGGGCGACAGGACGCTCATCGACGGCCAGACATCTATCGACGGCCGAAATCGGCTCGGTGTGTCAGGGCCTTAACTTGACAATGTTGGGATTGAACACTTCCCACGGTACTTCATCACAACATTCTTGCTTGGAAGGAGAGTTTGGCTTCTCCTGACATATAACCCCGTGTTTCAGTGTCCATCTATTTCTGTGTCACACACCGAGGCCCATTAGGTCTCAGCACGTTTCGTGGTAAGTCTGGAGCTCAAACATGGTAAGGAAGAACGTCCACATTTAGGCATGACATCATATCCAGTAAGCCTGCTGCTACCAAGGCTCATGCGTCTTGTCAGTGCAGGGCGGCAAGGCTGTTTATCATCGTAGCCGAGAGCCCAACTCCATCGATCACGGAAACCCACAGGCTGCTGAAGTTCTTTTCATATTGACTGATTTCAGGTCTGCTTCCATTTCTCTTCAGCAGTTAGAGAAATGAGCTTGTGATGGCAGGATTGATGGCTAAGCCTGGTGCAAAAAAGGGAACAGAAGCCTCTACTAAAAGCTTCTCAAACCCATGAATGCAACTGGTAAATGGACAGTGTTTATGTTTCATTTTATAGTCTTTGCGAGCCTGCTTTTTACATATATAAGTCATTCACTCATTCACACACATTCATACCGAGGCATCTGCCATAGAAGGTGCCACATGCTCAGGGAGAATAACATAGACAGACATTCACACACCATTGACCATGCCATTGGGAGCAACTCAGGGTAAAGTTTCTTGCCCAAGGAAACATAGACTTGTTACCTGCAGAGGCTGGAATTAGAACCACCAACCTTCCGATTGGTAGACGACCACTCTACCTCACAGCCTCCAACAGCCCCCTTAATCTGTCCATCATGTATCAGGCAACTAAGTAACCATTAGCTTTTCCCCTCTCCTGGACATGTACACATCGGTAGCAAGGCCAGTTATGCTATAAACCAGCAGATAAACTTGTCTACGGCCACATCTTTGACCCACACCAGACACTTGTCTGTGCAACACTGCTGTAAGATTGACCGCTGATAGAGCTGCAGACTGGCAGTCAGTCAGGCATGATAGGAACAAGAATGTGTGTGAAAAAGGGAGCAGCTCTCCCAATTATTTTTGTCCGAGCTAAGCCCTTACCTGCTTTGCGGCAATGAGCACTCAGAGCTAATTTGGGCAACTCTCACCATAGCTGAAAGGGGGGGGGGGGGAGTCACTCACATATCTGTTTAATATCCCAAAGGTGAAAGTGTGTTTCAGGTATGGCAGTGAGCGAGTGTAAGAGAATGAGTCTCCCTAATGTTTATTGCTGGCCACAGAGTGGTTTCTAATCCCATTATGTATTGGGAAATCACTCTCTCCCTACCTTTACTGCTCCTCTAAACTCCGCTGTCTGGAAAACTAAGAAGGCAGGGTGCAGTCTGGGGTTTTGCACGAATAGTCAGCTGGATGATTGGACAGGCGTATGTCCCAGAGCTACAGCTAACCTCTATTAGCTTTATAGGATCTTCTATTTTAACTTTAAAGTAAAACAAATGTGGGGTCATGTATGTCTCTACTACAGGTTACAGTGCTGAAAGTGAGTTATCCTAAATCCTGTTTAGTATAGCTTTTCTACAAATGCATGATAATGTAACAACACTGATTGACAATACCAATTATTAAGGGATTACCTACATAGATTTGTTTTCATCTGTGTTGTAGGTTTACTTTTTCTGATTAAATTCAAATAAATGAGAAATACCTCTTTAAACCATCATCAAATGATTGAGGACTTACTTACAATTGCATACAGTCTATAATTACTTGTTATTACAATGTTAATGCTGTAATTATCACTAACAAAACCTCATTCTTAAGCTAATTTCCTGGCTCGTGTTCAACAATAAGGTCTTATTTTCACACAGCTCTATCTGTAAACACTAGTACATTATTTTCAATCTATGACCTGCAAACGCATTTCCCCTTCTGATACAATTACATATGTTGTACCTTTTGTGTTTCATAGACAAAGTGCTTGCTTTGGCTTAGCTATGCATTTAAATGCCTTCAACTAACAGGATACTAAGAGGTCTTTGGTATATCCTGTGAGTCAAAAAGGAAAAAGAAAAAAGTCCTGGTAACAGACATGACAGTTTTACCAGTTTTATTCCATTCAGGAAGGAAGTACAATAAAAAAAAGTGTACGTTTGTGATAATAGAGAAAAAGGATCCACAATAAGTATAACGAAAAGGGAGGGGCTCAGTTTCAGACTATCAGCTGTTACAAGAGTCTAGACTAGGCTGCACATTATCTCTGAAGAGATCAGGCCCAAAGGGAAATCTGGTTACTTTTTCCACTGTCCTCAATAGTCAACAACACAACATTTGTTATCCACAGTTGGCAGACACACACTATTAAAACAAAGTGGATATCTGTCTATTCAACTCAACACTATAAAAAGAGTCAGGTCCAATAACAAATGGTATCTGATTAGGAAATCCACATGAATCCATTTTGAATGACAGGCAGTAAAATCCCCAGCTTCAGGGGTAGCAAGAATTGGCTAAAGTCGGATGCACAAACATTCAAAACAACAATACTTACACACAATTAAAGCTGTTATTCTTAGACTATACTATAGAGCCAATGCCAGGAAGTGTGACTTTTATAGCCATGTCATAATAACACTGATACACAGACAGACTGATGACTGTGAAATGAGGTTTTGTTTAGTTTCTGTCTGACCTAGTTGTCTGGTCTGCCAACCCCGAGGCATTGAATAACCCAAATGTATTTCCGAGGTATCTCAGCATCTTACTGCCCCACCTTACTGTTGGGTAATCCCACATTTGTGTGTATGTGTGTCTGCTTGTATGCACTAGATTATTTTATATGCATTGTGCAAGTTTTAACAGTCTCTAACATGGTTTTATTGACACAATGAGACATGAATTTCTCAAACAAAACAAAATAAACTAATCTTTCCTGGGTGTGGTGTCTGCTCATACCTTTCTTTGAAACTTTAGACGACATGCAGGTGCATACATGTCTTGTAGAATGTGTACACTGAGACGTAGGTTGCAAAATTAGCTGTGTTTTGCTAAAAGTGTTGTCTAAAACACACACACACACACACACACACACACACACACACACACACACACACACACACACACACACACAAATAAATGTATTTTCTCAACAAGGCGACAGGCGCAAAGAAAGGGTTACCTATGTAATGAACAACACATGTCTGGCCCTTCTTTGGAAATGTTCTTCCTGTCAAAAAGAAGAAAAAGAAACATGTGTTATTGTTTGTCTGTACACGTACTACGAGACTTCAGGTTTATCTTTAAAATTAACAATCACTGGGTTAAGTCTGGTAAAGTGTCCCTGGCAGGAATGCCATTCTCTCTTCGTGCTTGCAGACATTTGAAGTCAGATATGCATCTGTTATTAGTCCCATCGTCATTTTGAAACTTAACACTGGAGGCATCTTTTTTTAGGGGGCAATCGAAAGCCTCTAAATGGGTTATTAGTGCGTTTGACAGAGAGAGATAACTGCGGAACAGTCCTCCATGTCTAGCACCTGATCAAACCTTTATCCTGTCTGCCAAATCTCAGATAGCTTACATTACTAGCAGGTTATACTTATCACAGTTCACTCGTTTAACAGCAGCACCGTCAAGTATGGAGAATTATAGAAAGGAGTCATGCAGGCGTCAGAGATGGTGAATACATGGGGTATACAGACCCCTAATTATATCCCGAATACTACGTTACTGTTAGTATCTTGCTAAATATTTTAACATATTAATTATCTTTCCTGCTTTTACATTAAACTTCATATTTTATGCAAAGCATGTTGACATTTAACCAGACATTCCGGCGAACTACAGAGCCCCAAGACCAGTACCACCACCCCCGCATCAAAGCACACACAAGCGGATAAATCAACCTACCATCACCGGGAGATATTGTCTCGACGTCCACGCCCATGATTATACTACTTCAAAAATGTGCTCGAACCATGAAACCTTAAACGCCGTTATGGAAGCAAATGTTATCCGTTTTGCGGCTACAAGTCGGACTGTATCGGTGGGAACCATGCATTCACTCAACACTACCGACCCGTAGCTTCAGCCAACCGTGTGGGGCAGCAAAGATATTTTCTGTCGCGAGACAGCGTCAAGATTACAAACTGTCTGCACCACGCACGTCGTCTCCAGCGTTGCGCCACATGGTGGGTGAGCTATGTTAAGCAGTTGTGCTATTTCTCCTCATTTACTTTTTATCTAAGTAATTTTTCACAACCAATATTTCGTTTAAGTTTCCCTTTAATGTCAATTATTTTGTATCAACACACGCAGCGACAACTAGCTGGCAAAGTGGCAAACATAAAACGACTATAATCCAACTACAGTTCCCAGAGTGCACCTACAATGTCTGCTGGTTTTGCTTCCGAGTCAAATAGATATGACCATTTCAGAAACATTTTCAAAACGTGATTTAGAGGATGGGAGACTCGCTGTGTTTCACGCAGACTCCACATGAGATGCTGGTGGTTTTATAAGGTACGTATAGTAAATGTACATGTCCGTCTGTATTTGTACTGCAATTATTAGTTAGCATGCTACATGTTTACAACGTAATGAGTTACGTTGGTAGGACATTTTAAACTGCGTGTCACGTTTAAACGGTTTATAACTTTTACATTTTGACCACTTATGTGAAGTAACTATATCCTTGCCTAAGTACATTTTCTTAAGTAATTTCCTGCAACTTCTCCATACTGTTGTTATATTCATATTTACATATTGTAACAATTCGCAATTGTATTTAACTTGCAAACTGACTTTTAAATGCAATGCTTGTCTTTTTTCTGTTGACCTCTGATAATAGAGAACATCTCTATTTGATAAGGAAGCGACCTAATTGACTCAAAGCGATCAAGGCAGATTCACCTGATCTAAAATAGGAAATGCTGTGATGATGAGGCGCTCCTTCTCAACACATTGTATTGTTAATGCCCTCAAGACCTGACAAGACCAGTGTGTTGAGGTCATTCAGGCGTAAGCAGCTATAAGTGTTCGTCACCACTGCCTCAGCTCAGGCAGAAGGGATTAAGGCATGTACTTGGAATGAGAAAGGAGAGGCTTTTCTTAATCTGCATAGGTAAAGGCATTAGCAAGAATACTCCTTTGCAGGACCTGATCACACCAGATTCAGTTGTCTCTGTCATCAATGTTCTGACTCATTTTTGTGTTTCTCTTTGAACAAGGTTCTTAATACCTGCCAGGATGGATCTTGGTAAGGCAAAGCTGCTTCGGACGGGTCTCAACACTCTACATCAAGCTATCCACCCTGTGCACGGGATAGCATGGACAGACGGCAAGCAGGTCTGCCTGACATCTCTTTTCTTCGTCAATGGCGAGGTGCATTTCGGGGACACTAATGTAATTGGGCAGTTTGAGCATGTCCTTGGGCTCTTTTGGGGCCCGCTGTGCTGCTCTGACTCTCCTGCCTTGCTGGCTGTTCAGCACAAGAAACATGTTACCATGTGGCAACTGCAGCTCAGTGCGCTGGAGCAGAACAAACTGCTGTGCACTCAAACCTGTGAGATGAGCGAGCCCTTCCCCTTGCTCTCCCAAGGCTGCGTGTGGCATCCTAAACTGGACATTCTGGCTGTGCTGACCAAGAAGGACACTAATGTGCTTTTTTCTGTCAGGGTGGACAACAGGAGAATTAAAGCGGATATCAAAGGTAGTGGACTTATCCACTGTGCATGTTGGACTAAGGATGGTACGCGCCTGGTAGTGGCTATAGGAAGCTCTCTACACTCTTACATCTGGAATGACATCCAGAAGAGTCTTGCTGCCTGCTCTTTTTGCCCCATTTTTGATGTAGGAGGCTACATATGTGCTATCGAGGCCACAGGAGAGGCTCAAGTAGCTGTAGCTACAGAGCTGCCTCTGGATAAAATATGTGGGTTAAATGCAGGCATGGCCTTCGACATGCAGCCAGAGGCAGAGTCTGTGCAGGGTGACGGATCTCATTTGTCAGAAGAAGACATTCCTCTGGACTCGAGAAGACGGTCTTTTGATTCAGATAGGTCATACGTCCCTTGTTCAGGCCCCTTAGATCTCACCCACCTCCTGGCCAGGCATCGTCGCTCTGACCCCAGCCCCATTATTCACCTGCGTCGCAGAGACACCTTGACAGGCACTGGTCAGGACTCCTCATACCTCATCCTGGTCACCTATGAGCGTAAAGTCACCACAAGTCGCAAAGTCAGTATCCCAGGTATTTTGGTTCCAGACATTGTGGCCTTTGACCCACGTGGCTCCACCGTCGCCGTGGCTTCCAACACCTGCAACATGGTGCTTGTGTATTGCATTACAGCCTCTGCCATGCCGAACATTCAGCAGATCTCTCTGCAGACAAACGAGAAACCTAAAGGAGTGTGCTTCCTCAATGATAAGATGCTGCTGTTGATGGTGGGCAAGCAGAAGTCCAATGACCCTGCCTTTCTTCCATCGTCTAACACGGATAAATATATTCTTCGACTCATAGTTAAAGAGCTGATGCTTGATGGAGATACTTCTGTCCCACCTTCCCCCTCTCCTCTCAACCATGAGTCACCTTCAAATGTCTTCACAGGGATGAGAAGGCTATCAGTGCACCAGTCCAAGGATAACAAGGAGGACAGAGGGATAAAGGATTTGGTGTTGCCTGGAGGGGGAGTTGTTCGCTCACCAGGCAACAGGCGTAGGCTGGTGGAGGAAGTGAGGAGTGGCGAGCCCAGCCCTGTCACCAGCTCCGTTGAGTTCTTTGAGCAGACATCAGCCACATCCAGTGCCTCCTCCATCACAGTTGAGAATTTTGACATGGAGCATGTCAACCGCATGACCAGCCTGGCGGTGGCCGGCCAGCCCAGCAGGGACCCCAGCCGGACCAACTCTCCTCGCCCAGAGCCGGTGGACAAACTCCACACAGATGCCACACTGCCAATGGCTGAAAAGACACCAAGCCAGGCCAAGGAGCGCACGCTGGAGCAGCTCGTTCATAACATGGAGAGGCTTTTTACTCGCTTAGCAGATGTACAACAGTGCATGGGAGAAATCAGAGATTATAACCAGAATGGCAAGAAGGCCCTGAGTGTCTACCCCACTGCCTCTGAACCCCCCTACGTCAATGTCACATGTCAGGTACAGTTTAATTCAAATGTTTACCTCCATTTTCTCTGTGTATTTGTAACTGGCTATGCTTGGATTATAATTACCCAGCTAGAGAGATGAAGATTACCTTTCTTCTACAATCTCTGCCATTAGCGGCTTTTGATTGATAGGCTTAAAGAGCTTAATTAGCGGGAATTTAAGGATGAGACAACGTAAATACCTGGAATTGTTTAACGTGCTCCAGAAACACAATGACTGTGTGTTTCCATGTCAGGTATCAGATCAAGATAGATCTGTTATAACGGCATCCAGCTTAACTTTCTTTGACTGTTTCTCTTTGCTTTCCTCATTTGGGCATTTGCAGAAGCAGTTATCAGAAAATGTGTTCATTGATGAGCGGAGGCCAGTGCTGCTGTGTGACGGGAAGCTGTGTCTGCGTGCGCTCCAAGAGCTCTTCAACCTCACCATTGTTGAAATGACATATGGTATGCAAAGATTATTTTTGCCTCAATTTAAAAGTAATTCCAATGGTTTAGTTGCCTTCAGTTTTGTCCTTAGATCATTTTTTCTATACTACAAAGTGGTATATACACCACCCTTTGCTTGCCTGTGAGATTAACAATGAGTGTACGGAGTAGATTAATTCAAACGACTTAGAGGAAAGTCTTCAAAGGCCACTTCGGAAGTACTACCCCACTGTGAGTATTTTCAGCTAGTTTATGTGACGAGCTACCCGAGTGACATCATTTTAACGTCATCAGATCATTTTGTTGTCCAAGTTTATGTCGTTACTTCTTTAACTTTTTTAAATCTTTAAATAACCCAATCAGAATTTATTTGAAACAATAAAGAACATTTACAATCGTTAACAAAACATTTTAGCATTGTTGTTCTTTTAGCATCCGTTAGCTATAATTGGAAGTGATTAAAAGCTTAGGTGAGATTACGAGGTTTAAACAAAATCAGCTTACTACTTTTTAATGAGCGTAGTGTATATCTGTCCTTAAGTGACATACTATCAGTAATGGATATCACAAACGGCATTGGATAATTAATCTCAGATGTGTAGAAGAAATCCATGCTTATGCCAATGGTGTTGTTATTTTGCAGGTCCATTGTGGATTGTGCTTGTAGCAGATGCAGACGGCTTTGTGCCTCTGACGTTCAAGCCCAAAGAGGAACTCACAGTGCGCAATGGGAAGCGAAAAAGTACGCTACGTACTCCTGGGAGTCCAGACAACTCCGTCCCCTCCAGTCCGGCCCCCTTCCAGACCTCCAACACAACCTCAGAATTCTCTTAACACACAAAATGAAGTATAATTGTTTCTGAAATATATCTGACTCAATCCAAAAGGCAATAGGTATGGCACAAATGCTTCAGCTATGCAGATAACCAGTGTTTTATAAATACTTATTTACAATTAAATCTATTGTTCTATTCTCTGTATAAAAGGGCTGCCTATTCATATTGAATGTTCACGTGTTGCTGCTTTAAAAAGAAAGCCTACCTGAAAGAAGTTTGAGCTCCATGTCATGTTTTTTATTTTATTTGTTTTTTGACGGAATGCAGTGCTCTACTTCCTCTGATATGTTTTATGAATGCTGCTGTCCTGGTAGGAAAACTGATAGAAGTAACACTTATGATGTGTATTTGTGAGAACTGCTGCATTAGAGAAATTGAAATTCAGATTTTACCCATCAAATCTCTGGATTGGCACTTGGCTGAATAGTCCCACTCAAATTAATGTTTCACCAAGTGTAATTTAACCTTGTTACATAACACTCAGGTTTAAATTTGATTATATTTAAAATATTAATCACTTCTGAATATTTATAATGCCAAGCTCTGTATCACAACTGACCACTGGAGGGGGCAAGACTCAACAGAAACACTGGTTACAAAGATTCTACAGAAGACCAGATAAGTGTAAATGTACCTTCTTGAGAAATATATATATTTTGACCCTTTGAATATTAAATCATCATAAAACATGTGCATTCCTGTCTGTTTTACTTATTGATCTTCAACAAAAAAACACAAAGACCCACACTTATTCGGTCTACCAACCAACCTCTACAACATTTATTCATTTCATATCATCAGCCCTCAATAATCATAATATCATAAATAAATAGAGCTAAACACAGCAAGAAATTATATACATTCATTTATATAAATTAGGTAATCTTATTATATATATTTTATATATTCAAGATGACTGTACAGTACATGTGAAAAGGAAACACATTTTTTTACATTCAAACAATTTAACTAATTATCAGTGTAATATACACTAAGGACAACTTTCCAGCGGCAGCACTGGAATACGTGGCTTTTGAATTCACTTCATTCAGGATCCAGGTCACACGTTACTCAGATCCTCCATTGTTCTGGAGCTGATGCTTTGTTTCCTGGGGGAGACACGACAACACGTCAGGACAAAGTAGGAAAACACTGCTACTGTAATGGATTTTTTTAGTAGTAGTAATACTTCTTCCACCACCGATCAATAGTAAATGTGAATAGCATAATGGCACAGCTAAACATGCTTATAAAAACATTGTTCCCTGGTTCATATAAGGAAAGAACATTTATCATAACATATATAGTATGCCTTTATGTAGAAATCCTCCTTATTCAATTTGTAACATAAAACAGAAGAGCTGACTAGCCATGGAGGACTCACTAAATCACTATAAAGAAAGAATCTAAATGAATCCAGCAGCGTATGAGATATCCAGACTCTCATTGGTCAAGCTCCCACTCCTACAATTCCCAAAATGCAACTCAATGCTGTGTTTTAAATCATATACTTTTTATTTTTACATTGACTATGTACTGCAGCTGCCCTTCCAAAGTACATACTGTTGCATGTAGTATGCATACTATGAGGACAAACTATTTAGTCATAACATTACTCTGAACTTTGACCTTGCTCATATTTCCACTGCAAAGGATTGTGGGTCAGAATAGGCATGCTGGCCTACATACTGCAAAAATGGATGCAGTAGGACATCCTGGTATTTCGGCATACTGCATATGACATACTATGTATTTGGACATAATAGATATTTCTCTAGCATACTAAATACAATAGTAGAATGGGTATTGGACTTCACCGTTTTTTTGAAGGCTTTAAAAATGTAATTCTCCAACCTATGACAGAATATTTTAGGGGAAATAAGCTGCTTCACAGCTCCCTCCACTTCTACAGGAGGCATTATACAACCGTGTTTACAGACTGAAGAGAACTCCTTGTGACTCGTAAACTGAAATGCATGAGTTACATTGACGGTGTGCACTTTTAAAGACTGAATGGTCAAAGTTTTTTGGATGCTCTTCTAAATGTCTGCTCACCGTAGCTCATCCAGGCAGAGTCTGTTCCTGAGCCGCACGTCTTCGCTGATGGGATACAGCAGCAGGATCAATAACCCCGTCACGATGAAGGCCACAGGGGCGGCACCGATTAGCAGCTTCAGGGTGTACACTACAGGAGCAGGCTGCTTGCAAGCACCGGTGTCATACCCTGCAAATCTACACACACACACACACACACACACACACACACACACACACACACATACACAGAGATCCAATTAAAACAGGTTACAGGAAATCGACATCCAATTCTGACGCTGCAATGCTGCAAATGAGCAAACTCATACATCAGCTCTTAGGATTAGTGCATTTCTGCAGGTACCATGACAAATGTGTAAATGAATGGTGCATGTGTGATAAGATGCAGACTCACTCCAGACAGAGGGTGGACACTCCCAGAGAGATTCCAGCAGCGAACTTGGTGAAGAATACGTAGAAGGAGTAGAAGATGGCTTCATGGCCTTTACAGTAGGGGTTGGCCAGTCTGAAGTCATCCACCACATCTGGCAGCATAGACCTGACAAGTACATCAGAGTTGAATTGACATCAATTGGTGCTATTTGTTTTGGCAGGATTCTCTAAGCTTTTGTCTTTAGTACTTAACATCGCTGGAAGATTTAGACATGTTTTAAGTCGTGTTATAACCTCCCTCACACTCTTAATTAAATTATTTAATACAAAGGGCAGCAGCTGATGTTGTGTCTACATATAGCTACATTACAGAGCTAATAACAAGATTAGATGATGAGCAGCAGGCGGTACCAGCAGCCTCGGGCCACTGACAGGATAAACAAACGGCCCCTTCCAAAATAAACATGCCCCCAGGAGAGGCCCCTGTAATTTTGGGTTTCGAGGGAGGGGACGGGAGATGAGTGAGGAGCAGAGAGGGCCATAGAAACGGCTGGAAAATAAACAGACACGGAGAAGAATATTGCTTTACCTCTTGCGGTGTATTAGCTCTCTGATGGTATGGGAGATTTATCGTGAACGCCGCCTCTAATTCATAACAATGACGTCACTCTCATGACCGTGACATGACCCAAGTGAACGGACGGGGCCCTCTAGACTTGTAGTCACCACTAACAGCAGGGTTGTGGTTTAACTAATGACACTTTGCATCAATTCAAAGGGAACTATCATGAGCAGCACGACCACCGCACAGACAGAGTTATAGCAGCACTGCAGTTACAAAAACAATGTCAGGGGCTTAGTGGATCTTCATGACATAATCCCTATTCTAAGAATATAAATTAAGATGGAGAATATTTATTTGAATACTCAGGATGGCTTGTTTCTGAACTGCTAGGGGAACTGTTGCACAAGAGAAGACGATTCATGTGATCTCAGACTAGATCATTCAGCGCATGAAACCCTCTATTAAACACTTTTTTCAGAAAGTATTTGGTGTTTTTTAAGGCTTGATCTATATGTGATGTAAAAAGTGACATTTGTCTTGTAGAATATGGGGGGAAAGTTTCCCAACATTGGAGGAAATGCACTAACTACACTGCAAACAAAAGTGACAAAAAAGTTATACTAAATGTTATTTAGAATATGTCAGCATTGAGATAACAGTATAGTAGTTTGTAATGTTTGTATTTGTTTTTTAATTATAATTTAATTTGACTATGTCTCCATATGTGGTTTGTCTGTAAACTTTTAGACTTAATCATTTAAAGGGTTCCGGAGGTTGAGGAAGTGACTTGAGTGTGGGTAGGATGTGGAAAGTAAATATTGGTGTTCATTATATTTATCGCCTGCTCTTAAACATTTATGAAGGGATCTTTCAAAAACGACTATGAAGTGACAAAAAAGGGATGATCTTCTTGAGTGAGGTATCATTTGATGTGCTCTGGAGTCTAACCATGGCAGCAGGAGCGAGGCCGCCACACTGAGTCCAGAGGAGACGGCCACGACGTAGGCCACCACAACGTTAGGGATGAAGACCAGCATCAAGGTGAAGGGCATGATCCACTGGACAGAGAGAAACAAAAAGTCTTATGGATAAGGAGACCACATTCCCATCTTTGTCCACAGGGTGGCACAGGCAGTGTAATAGTCAGCGTTAAAACAAACCAAAAGAAAAACAGTATACTCACAGTGATGCCGCAGAAAGCTGCCGTCTTTTTCCCAAACCTCTCCAGAAACCATTGCCACAACGGGACGCTTATCACTGCAGACACCTGGGTAAACCCGCGCAAATGGATAATGAGTCACACATAGAAAGAAAATAGTTTGGATTGTGATTCAGTAAGTAAGAAAGGCATTGTCGTGATGTTTATGTATGGGTAAAGGTGTGTGCAAATGTGCAAAATTGCTAGTTTCCCTGAACAGAATAACATGTATTATATAAAAGATTATGTTAAAAAGGCGCTCTAGCTTAAGTCAAGGTCTAATTGGGGTCACAGTGGTTCACATCATAGTATATCTTTGGGTGTTTCTGGGTGAATCTCCACTCACCAGGATGGTCAGCACAATGTTCTGGAAGTGATCCCTCAGGTCGGCGGCGTAAGTGCAGAAGAGCACGAAGTTGCTCTGTACCAGCTGCAGAAATCAGAGATCAAATGTTCAGATATTCAGACGTGTCTTGTCTACTCAGCACTGTCGCTGGAGTGCCAAATGAAGTGACTGGAGACGACTGCTGACGGCATTCCGCAGTGATTTATTCCCACTGCGGGGCTCACATGGATGACAACTGACACCTCCACCGAGATGAGGGGGTGAAGATATACAGAAATAGATATGATGCAAAAGTTGACACGGTCTATACCCCAGGTGCCAAAACTAAAGCATGGGCTTACAAGTGACAGACACACAGCGGGAATGTGCTGCTCTGCTTTCCCTCTGGAGAGACTTAAAACCTGCTTTAAACCAGGAGCTTTCAGTAAGGGCTCCTTTATATTGATCCAATCAACATCGAGCGCCAGCAATTCTCCCGCGTTGACAGAATCCAGCCAGGACTCCATTTACCGCAACGTTGAGTGTCTGAGATTAGATAAATGTGCTTTTACCTGAATGGCGACAGTGATGAAGAGGAAGGCAGCGGTCAGAGTGAGGTATGGCCCGTGTCTCATCACCAGGATGAAGCCCTCATGGAAGGGGACCTGCTTCTCTGTCCTCGGGGCGTACGGATCTGAAACAGTTACACAGGAATTAGAATTATGAGTATGCAGCGTATCGAATAACATGCAGGATGAGAAAAGCGATGCGATGGCCAACTGGAGATCCTAGAACTGCCACTGCATTAGTACCTGTGCTGTTTGTCCGTTTTAATAGAGATCAGAGAATCAGAGCTAACACTGGCAGATTTCCAAGTAGTTCAGTGACACTCACTGTGTGTGAAAAGTACAAAAGAGACGAGGAAAATGGAACAGTGAACACTGCTGTTACGCATTATGCATCTTACACAAGTCACCCAAAGGGATGCCCTCAGGTTACTCCAATTTTACTGGTTGAAATTCAAAATGTATTACCAAATGTGAAATAGCTCATTAGGGCTCATTATTAACACTTATTTCTTTCTATATTCATATGTGGATTGTTATTGAATTAATCAATTGCTCATAAAATGAAGATTTTTTTTTAAAACAATAGTACTTAAAAAGAAAGTGATTGAATTTCAGATTTAAGAATCAAGATCGTTGTGTTGATCCCTGGGGTGAAATTGGGGTATGCTGCAGTTGCTTCCATTTTATAATAGAAACATATACAGTATATAAACAACATAGAGAAATTATAAGATACTTGAACAAAGAAATAAGTATTACAATAAAAACATTATATCATAAAAAAATTATATATAAGACAATATATAACAGTAGATAAAAAAATAAAAAAATAAACTATAATAATAATTATGCAGACACATTTGATCATTTAAGATTACTGTAAGTGTGTTCAAGTGTAAGAATATTACAAATAAGAATGTGTACTTTATAAATAAATGAATGGAGTATTATTGCCAGAATAAACCACAGTATTATTCAGATGGCTTGTTTTATTTAACCACATCCAAAACCAAAATACATTCAGTTCACTTTGTTGCAAAAAAGGAAATGCACTAAAATGTCACTTTTGGTAAAGTGAGATCAGCTCATGTTTGATATTTATCTTTTTGAATGATATAAAGGGGTATTTTAGCACTTTTCTGTGCACTCCAATAATGTTGGGGGACTCTCAAGCGACTATTAACAAGTTAAAAACACAGGTTTTGGAACAACAGTTTAGAAGTGAAGATCGATGTGGTTGTTTTAGCATTATAGGAAAAGTCTCACCTTCTCTCTCTTTGACTCCCAGGAACATGACCAGGGTGCAGACCAGAAACACTCCTCCTATAACTCCAGCAGCTAACATGTATACCTCCTTCTGCAGAGACAAAGAACACACATGTAGCAACATCAATCCCCCTCCTCTCACACAGCCAGCACAATCCAGGCTATTCTGAGCCTTTCCTCAATCTTTAATTCATAATGTTCTCAAATGCCTTAAAAATTCAAGTGCTTTATTTCAACATGCTATACATTCATTCTAGACATTTTCGCAGAGGGTGTTTTGTTTTTTACTGGATTGAAGGATACATTTATTTTGTTCATTTCAATGCGTGTGTGATTTATCTACTGTGACTTTGCGGCGTTGCTTTCCACTCTATGCACATTTCACTGTACAAACACAAGCATAAACAAGAGGAAACCTCAAGTACATCTGTATCCCAAAATACAGCCTTAACCGTTTAATGGCGTACCCCGACAGGAACTGCTGTGCTTTAAACAACCTCTTGTTTGTTTGCTATTTTTCCGTGCGGCTCAGCCCGGCGGTTCATTATTATTTAAGCACATCAAACACTCCCTGTTTCCGAGGGCAGACCTAGTTTGCCTAGACGGTGTGCCACCCTCACCAGCAACCGCGGAGGAATTTAGCGGGTGGTGAGTGGGTCGCCCCGATCAGGTTCACCCAAAATCCATTGGAAAAGAACCATTTTGAAGCCCAAATAGCTGTGGCGCAACCACAATCCAACGAAGGACAGTTTGGACTCTTTGTATCTTCCTAAATCTCCCATGATGGAATCGCAGTAGCAGTTTATTCACAGCTCTGCAAACTTGACATTTTCCCTACAATTTCAAGCTAAACTACAGAAAAGACAAATATTTCCAACATATTGAAGTGCCTTGTTGTGGATGGGATATAAATAGGCCTAATGACTCACAGACTGTGGAGACCCCTCGAAGTGGGGGCCACAGTTTGGAGCCTGGTGTGAGGGAGGAACCCCCTTTGTGGTCGCGAGAGGGGAGCCGGCTCAGGATGTCGGGTTCACATATCAAACAGTGGCGTCTCCTTTCTATCCCACGGGTTACAACATGAGGCCATTTTCAGTGTAACCTGTAGACAGTCTGCAAATATGGAGCCAATTTCAAACAATCCCCCTTTTCATTCAGGCTGCTTTTTTCGACCCCGGGTTATTTAGCAAACTGCCTTGAGCACACACCGCAGCTCCGGGTTATAAAGGATAATGTTGATGACATGTCCGAGTTATTTTCAAAGCAACTCTGTGGCCTTCTTTGAGAACACCTGGGCTCCTAGTTTGGCTTATTGATACTTACCGAGTGTGACAGGTAGTCCTGGGAGCGCACATGTTTCTTCACGATCTCTGTCCCGCTGCTGTTGCCAAGGTAACCGGTAGTCATGTTGTAAGGCGGGCAGTGCTTCAGAGTGTGAGCGCTTGCTACAATCTGGCCCTGGATGGCAGCGCCCACGAGAGTCCCCAGCACCTCAAATGTCATTCCTGGCATGATACAAGAAATATCCAATATTCAAAGTTATTCACAATAAGCAAAAAAACTAAAATAGGCAAAGATTTCTAAGCATTGCAGCCCTCAACAATTGCTTTATATGTTAAATGAGCTTACGGTAAGCAGTGGCTGAGTCTCTTTCCTTCTGGTCTGTACTCAGGAACATGGTTAGAGCAGAATAAGGCACGTGGAAGCACTGCAAAGAAGCAGAAAGACAGTCATTTGTCGGGTAGAACACAAAATGATAAGTCAAGCACAGCAGCAGTCAAACAATTGCAGTCTCGGAGGGTGAAAAATATTGATTTCTCAGGGTTTTTCTTTTTTCTTGGCATAGATGCAGCGGTTCTATTTGATCCAGACCATAATATCTTAGCAACTATTCAATGGATTGCCATAAAACTGCATACAGACATTCATGGCTCTCCCATGATGAATCATAATGACATGGGTCCCCCAAAGCACCGTTATGAATTTGACATTTGAGGTTTTGAGTGAACTGTTTAAACAGCTTTTGAAAGGATTGCCATAAAAGTTAATGTTTCCTTCAGGATGAATTGTAATCACTTTGGTCGTTGCTTAACCTTTCATGTAGCGCAAAGATTTTAGAAGTGGGAAGCGGGCCTCCCCAGGAGGGGCTCCGAACAGTTTAGCGAAGGCTCGGTGAATAGAAGTGAAAAAATATTATTACATTTGTTGGAAGGAGATCACATGGGGGGGACTTACTGTTTTTCACACTTTCCCAGAGACTTGAAATAAAAAAATCCTTAGGACAGACCTTTTTTACATTTTTGGTGAAGTCTGGTCAAAATCACGATCGCATAGGATTGCAGGAGTCAAGCTTAACTTAGCAAGTATACTTAAACCTCTCTAGTGCCATCTTTAGGTTAATTTGTCCACCCTTTTTACAAGTAAATAGAAGAAAAAAAAGATGGTGAACTTGGTCAATATTAACCTCTAAAAATGAGCATAGTAGTTAGCATTGTAGTTAGCATTGTAATTAGCATTGTAATTGTGAGCGTGGTAGCATCCTCGGGTTGATTTAGCCTCACAATGCCAGCATGGCTTCCAGTCTTAGAATTGGTAGCGTATAAGATTTGACTCACAATCAAGAGGGAACATCCAAGATATGTTTAGATGTCTTTCATGTACTAGTGCCTGTGAAAATGCAAAGAACTGTGTAAATATATCAAAAGCAACCTCTGCATTTTCCACCATCGGCCAACCTCAGCTCTCTGTTTTCTTCGTCTTCCTCACCACCTCTGCCAGAGAATAGGCGAGCAAACCGAGTGAATGCTTCACTTTGTAATTTACACAAGGGCTCAGTCAGCACTGAGGAAGCCACGACGAAAATAAACGCGGCCCTGCAAGGATTTTCTCCAGCCACTGGTTCTATACAGCATGTCATTTATGGGGCCTTTAGTGGACGCAAACATTTATAGAATCAGCGTGATTAACCGTGCACTACAGATGGAAGTGAGAACTAATACATCTGATGAAAGCCTATTATAGGAACATAAACATTGATATATTGCTTGCTGACCTCTGTTTACAGACTGTGAATGATAGCAGCTGGCCTCTTCCTGCTTGCTTCACACAAACACACATCCAGAGACAATGAAGGAAAGGCTAAAAGCGGTAACCAGCATTTAGCCAGCGAGAGGTTCCTGGCAGCATTGACCTTATACTTTTCAAGTAGTTAGAATGACAGGCCATTACTGCTCGCCGCAGTGTGGCTGCAGCGGTCTACGCGCTCTGTGGCACATGTTATATGGGTTACCCCAGAGTAGAAATGGAGAGAGGAAGATGAATGGTCTGGCCCATTCTAACAAAAGACAGCCTAAATAACTACACTTCCCCCTTTGAGGTGAGGCATCTAAGAGCTCTGGGCTCTAATCTGCTGCGTGTCTCACAAATCAAAGTGAAAATCCCACCAGGAGCTGTCGGAGTCTGGCATGAGATGACTGTAATCGCCTCCACTTTGTTATTTTGCAGCATGTTATCTATACGTTATGGAATGTGTCTTGAGGTGCATCAATCAGGGCAGCTTTTATCTCACTTGACGTCTCTCCTGCGCTCCGTGTGAAGTCTTGCTGAGTTGTAGTAGCCTATATCTGAGTAACGGGATTCATAAAACATCAAATGTACTTGTAAAGCATTTGCACTTACAGTGATGAGCGTTTGGTAGAGGCAGTAGAAGCAGAGGTACCAGAGGAACCTGCCAGTGATGAAAGGAGGAACGAACCAGAGGTAGAAGTAGGAGACGACCAGGAAGGGAGAGCATCCCACCATCCTAAAAAACACACACAAATATGTCATCAGGTTAGACTAAACATTGAATTGTGAACTTGATGTACTCATATCTCCTAACAGCCATCAACGCCATTTTTAAGCTGTGTGTTAAGCAGTGGTTGGGTTATGCAATTTCATATCAGCGCAGTGTGAAAATCAGTTCATATTTCTGGCAGATTATTGTGAGGCTGAGCTGCCTGCTAAATGATTATGTTGTCATAAGTATGATAGGAATGTTTACAGGGAGGGACAGACAATACCACAGAAATGCAAACCCATTCGAAAAATCAACAGACACACACCCAGATATGAAAATGCAGCACACACACTTAAGCACACGAAAGCAATTCTGCTGTGTTGCTCTTTTCTAAGAACTCGGACAGCATGTGGGCCATGTATAATTCATAGGTAAACAACTGGTATGTGTCATTATGGTGAAAGGGAAATGTTGGAAATGAAGTGTAACGGGCGGATTACGGTCCATCGACAGTATGACTTATGTCCAAATACCAATATATCATCCGCCCTCTTCTTCGTCATGCTTTCAAGAGCAAATGGAGTGTGTTTGTCATGCAGCTATAAGTGTGTTGCCTGCAGCTATAATAAGAGCACATCGACAGGTAGAAAAAGGGAATTGATGGAATTTTGGTGACTGTGACAAAAACCTTGGGGGCTCTGACCTCTGCCCTGCTGAGCGCCAGGAGTAATAAACAGAGAAAGTGGGAGAAAGAGGCTGTGAGAGGCAGGGAATGGTCCTTTCTAGCATCGTCCAGTCCCAACCCCCCTACCTCACTTTCCTCCTGTTTGTTTGCTCAACAAAGGTGGCTGGACAACGCTGGTGCTGCAGTATTGACCGCTTGGTCATGGGTGCAATGAAAGGGCCCCGGGGTTGATGAATGGGACAGTGAGAATGTTCCTGCAAGATGACTGTGCTCACAGGAGAGGCAACATCGGCAGAAAACACACTCACATATTTCCTCACACATCAGGAATGCATGAATGCGCATCCACACCTGTCCCAGTCATTTGTGTTAATTAAGCCGGGCTGATTGATAGGTAGCTGGCACACACTTCTTGTCTGCTCTCTGACGTGTGCAGGACACTTGCAGCATGGGAGTTAGAAGAGGTCTGGTGGGTGAGAGCATGATTTCTTTGCTGATTTTTCAGATTTTACATTTTATGTAAGTAGAGGATTAAACAGTGGTTTCTGATAATGTCACATACTTAAATGATAATGATATCAGTCCCAGGAATTGTTTAAACTCCCAATTAATTGAATAAGGCAGTTTGGTCAATGCCATAGTTATCATGACTGGACACTGTATATGTACATGCATTGCTGATAATGTTTTAATAATACTGTTATACTATTACTTCTGTTATTCTAATAAAATAAAATAAATTGTATTCTATTTTAAATTTGACCTAAGTATTTTTAGTTGTTTTTTTCACAGTAACTTTACTGTGCATCGGGATACTTCTTCCTTCGCCCATATACCCTCCCTGTCACCTTGTCTTTCTCTAGCAGAGACAATCTTCTATGAGGAAAAAACGTTATACTTGCCACTAGTGCATCACTACAGTCACAAAAGTATAAACATGGCAACACCCAAGAGTACATTTTTGGCGAAATAACTATATCTTAAAGAACTCTAAGATAGAAATCACGTTGGCTGTGGATGTGAACGCCATGAGGGGGAAAAACACTTCCTGCAGGATGGGCAGAGGGGACTTTCCACACAGGGTCAAAACTGTGGGAATGTCATGCAATCTCATCACAAATACTGATGAACACACATTTAAAAATACCCATATATACCACAGTGAGTATTCACATAGGCAGACTCACACAAGTAAGAACACACCCACACACACACACACACACACACACACACACACACACACACACACACACACACACACACACACACACACACACACACACACACACACACACACACACACACACACACACACACACACACACACACACACACACACACAGCTTCCCGGGTGTAATCAAAGCTGATTTAACAGCCATCAGCATCTGTCTGCTGGCCACAGTGGACTCTGGCTTAGATTGTGTGCAATATATGGTTTATAATGCAGTAGGCATTAAATACTGAATGTGTAATCATAGTAAGTGTCACGCTAGTTGTTCAAAAGACCTATACTGAACAACACGCTTATAAAATCAGCCTGGCTAATGGTGATTTATGAGAAATGGTGGTAATAGCTTTACATAATCCACCAAGTCAAATTGCAATGAAAGGATGGAGATAATGAGGAACATCTTGCAGACAAAGACAGCTGGATAATGTCCCAAAAGAAATGTCAACCAGCAGAACGTTGGCCTTATGATTAATCGAAGAATGCCGATGAACTTCCTTATATTCTGTTGCCTGGCTTCAAACGAAAGAAAGAAAAAGAGCCCATGCCCTTGGAGGATACAGTATGTAAAGAGTTTCCGGGAACAGTGTAATTAAAGCACAGAGAATATTTATTCGGCACAATCCTCAGGTGAGGGCTCTGGGAAGAGAATCATTTCAAATCTGCACAAACATTAGCATGATGTACAGGCCATAATTATGTCTGAGAGAGTGGGAGCAGACCAAAACAAGTTTCATAATCTGTCTACAAATTGCAGTCCTTTACACAAGCGTCGCTGTTTGTCAACAGCAGCACTTATCAGTGTGTTGACTAAGAGAAGGTTGATCATGTTGTCAAAGTTAATTAATTTAGATAACATAAATATTAGTTTGTTCTTCTCATTTAGTTCCCGACATGTCATCCTCGCTGGTTTGCTATATAGTTGAATAATATAGATTTGTGAATTTGACATTGTTGACAAAAGGTGGTATCTCTTAATTTGATGTTGTGCCACTATCTTGATAGTAATAGTTCTCTAGTGCGTGCAATCAGATAAGTCCTAAGTTTGTGCCAATGAAAAAATTCAGGAACTGTGTTCGACAAATAACCATGATGGCATTTCTTTTATGAAATCAGGGAGCTCACCAGGGCATGAGTCTTCCAATCTTTGTCCATCTGCTCTTTGTGATGAAGAATCCCACAATTGGGTCGGTCACTGCACCCCAGGCTTTACCGATGAACAGCACCATGGAGGCCTGGAAGGCGTTGATCTGCAGAGCGGAACAGGAAGAGACTGGAGTTAAGAACGGATGTACACATACTAATTATTTCATTCACAGAAGCCACACCAACATTCTCATTCCGTTAGTCCTCAAAGATATTACCTGAGCGACATCCAGTAGGTAGATTTGCAGGAAAAAGGCAGTAGCGCTGGCCGCCACTTCCTTGGGTGCACCGCCAATGGCGAAGCACAGCTTACTGCTTAATGTCAACCGCTGGCCCAACACAGTCTGGGAACACAGAGGGGACAAAAGAGGAGAAGACACACTTTAATAAGATAATGGTGGCCCTGCAGGTCAGGCTGCTAATGAGCAAATTAACTTTTCTGCCCTGCAAGCATTCTGATAACGACTCTCATTCCACCTGGGAACAGGAAATAATGGATGCCAACCACTGGAAAATGGACTATAACTGCTGAAATGTACATTTTAATAGTGTTTGCAAATCACATACACATGGATGTTACCAATTATTCAAGGCTACGGCCAATAGAAAGATTGTAATAATAATATACATAGATCATATTGAGTGTGCCTTTATTCTTTTCAGTTGGTATTGTTTGTTTGTCTCTTTGTCAGCAGGATACCAGAACAACTACTGTCAACATGTTCTTGAAACGTGGAGTCAGAGTGAAGCGTGGGCCAAGAAGAACCCATTACATTTTGGAGTGGATCAGAATAGCGGGGCGATACACTCATTATTTTTCACTTATAGACACCACCTTGGTGGAGGTCTCAATCTCTGAGTGCTTACATTTTCATCAGACTCATTCCTGGAACAGGAAGTTAGAAGTATAAATAAAGAATGTGTCACTTTGAACGAGAAAGGGTGATTCAGGCCTAACTGATTGTTTCTGTTAGTATGTATTTGAAACCGTCAGCTCTAAAATACATCCAACTAAACACATTGTCTTTTTTGTATTTCCGTTTCATAAGGACCAAACAAATGTCCACCTAAACTTTAGACTAGGTCCCAGACACAACAAACTGAAGCAAGGTGTGTCACTCTTCAATAAAGGAAGCCATGAGAGGAGATAGAATCTGTATAATCATAAATATTGAAGCTTGTAGTCATTCTTAGTCAGAATACCTTAGAATTCTATCTTAGGTGCTCCTAAAATAACATCTCTTCTCATCTTTATGTCGCAACAATTCAGTGGAATGCAATGAGAACCCATTAACATCTACCACGTCATTCTGCATTTCCTATGATGTGCATTACGGTGTGGAGGATCTGTTTTACTATTATTTCCCCTCTTTAAAGCATCAATATAGTCTCATAACCTCAGCTTTGAAGCATCCATCTTCCTGAATGTTCATCTCCTTTGATACACTAGCAGACAAGAAAGACGTTCATGTATAAAATATGTGTGCGTGTTAAATAGATGGAGGATCAGAGGGAGTTTGCATTGCGGTCTCACTGCACGGAGGGGCATGACAAACCCACCGTGTCCTCCACAGCTCTGTTTCCCCTCACCCCTGCTCTTCCAAAACCATGTGTGTGTGTGTGTGTGTGTGTGTGTGTGTGTGTGTGTGTGTGTGTGTGTGTGTGTGTGTGTGTGTGTGTGTGTGTGTGTGTGTGTGTGTGTGTGTGTGTGTGTGTGTGTGTGTGTGTGTGTGTGTGTGTGTGTGTGTGTGTGTGTGTGTGTGTGTGTGTGTGTGTGTGTGTGTGTGTGTGTGTGTGTGTGTGTGTGTGGCCAAGCTTTCACCACACCACAGTCTAGGGAGCCCAATATTTATGACTGTCTCCGGGGCTGTGCAAAACTTTTGCCTGTCCCCTTTTGAAAAACCTTTGGTGTCAGACACACACACACACACACACACACACACACACACACACACACACACACACACACACACACACACACACACACACACACACACACACACATACATACATACATACACTAAAACACTAACACACCCACAACCAGTGGTGGAATCTTACAAAGTACATATACTCAAGTACTGTACTACGCTACTGTAATTTTTTTTGAAACACTCGTACTTGAGCTTTTCTATATGCTACATACACCTCTACTCCACTACATTTCGGAGGCCAGTATTTTACGTTTTACTATCTATTTAACACTTATAGTTACATGTTTACAAATAGAAACACATGATAAATGATAAGATAAACTACTATACTACCAATACACCCAGTATTTTTACATAGTAAATGAACCCCACATTGCAAAAGCACAACATTGAAATGCTCCTACATGTATTTGTTAGTTATAAAAACAGCATAATATAATATTTTGTAAAAAATATAATAGTGTGAAAAGAGTACTTTTAATACTTGAAGGACATTTTCCTCATAATACTTAGGAACTTCTACTCAATTAACATTTTAAATTCAGGAATTTTAAGTGAAACTGAATATTTTAACTAAGACCATAGTATTTCTTCAAGGGGCCCTATTATGCTTTTCTGGGGATTTCCCTTTGCTGTAGTGTTTTATATAGGTTTGTTTTGCATATAAATGGTCTGTAAAGGCTTTTTCTCCAACACACCCCCCCCCAGCCTGAAATGCCTCCATTGAACTTCTTTGTTTACTTCTGTAACATTATGACATCAGTATGTAACACTCACGCTTCTTTTGGCTAGTGCTCCGACATATTGTACGTGATAGACTAAGGGGCCGGGCATCTCTAAGCGGTTGACTAATACCAACAGAACAGACCAGCTAACCAATCAGAGCAGACTGGGCTCTGGTTTCAGACAGAGGGTGAAAAGAGGTGCTGCAGCACAGGCAGTATGAGGAAAATAAAGAGCTATTTGAACATTAAAACATATAAACATGTCACAGTAGAGGCTCAACACACCAATATAATCAGAGTAGTTCTTTCACCACTGCTGCACACAACAGTGTCACTCCACATCCAGTGGCCCAGTCTTGGCCTGCAGCTACTCCCCTCAAAGCTTTATGAAGGAAGGAAATCACCAAAGTAACCACAGACTGCGACCGACACACTGTTATTATCCAGCTCGCGTTTTCTCTTCGTCCTTTTTGTTTTGCCCCATCAAAACACGGAGGGGTTTGAGAACGACAATTACCAGGAGGGAGCTGTGTAATTATTCAATCTCAGGACAAGCGGGTCAGAGGTAAGTAAAGGCTACGCGGCGGCTCCAACTTCAAAACTCTCTCTTCTTCCACTCTCACTGCAATTACCCCTAATTGGAGTGGAGAAATTAAAGTCTTTGGTGTCTGGAGAATGCTGCTTTACTGATGATATGCAAAAAAAATACTTTCTTTCTATCTCTCTCAACTTTTTTCTCCCTCCCAACACTCAATCTTTCATTACTGAGTTCTTATCATCAAAGAGGATAAACAGGATATCCCTCCTACTGTTGTCTGGATGCAAAAACAGCACAATTCACACACACACACACACACACACACACACACACACACACACACACACACACACACACACACACCACACACACACACACACACACACACACACACACACACACACACACACACACACACACACACACACAGAGAGAAACTGGATCAGACTTAAGGGAGCATCTGCAAAGTGCAGACTGTCAACAAGCAGGGGACAAGGACAGATAAGACTAATCTCTAAAGTTAATGAATCCTTAACCCTTGGAGGGAAAACAATTTTAAATGTCTGCACTGCACCGCGACTGATTTAAATCAGGATTGAGGATAATTCCAGTGCAAAGAAAGGAGAGGGAAAAAAAGGCATCTCCAGCTAGCTAAACTATATTCCCCAATTAAAATGTGTACGCTCAATGTTTGCGTGCTTTAAATGTTAAGCTGGTAGAATGGATCTGAAAAGCAGTTTATTTCTGTGAAGGCTTTTCATACATTTAGGGTAATATCAAGGGTAGCTATAGCAGTAGTGTTTTCAAACAGGTTATGGATTATGAATTGAAAAGGTTATGTCAGTGATGGAAGCAGGCTGTTAATATGTCAACAGTCCCCCGGCTTAACTCCCAGGGAGTCAATCCAGAACATCAAGAGAGGAACAATATTCATAGCCAGGCATTTAGTCGGACGTAGAAATGCTCCACATGCACGTCAGAGGGACAGAGCTCTGTAGCTCTTCATGTGGATTTTGCTGTGGCAAATTTCTGTCCGTGGGTCCATCATTTAGTCCCATTTAGGGAGAACTGCTTTCATCTCATGTCCCAACTGAGTCGTCCTTATGTGACTTTTCTCATACATACTACTTGAACATTCATTCTGTGGACACAGTCTTTCAGAATAAACATCCAAGTCTTGATGTCATCATATCATATGTGCAGGCTTTCTGGGATGCATTGTTTGGGGGACAATATTATGGTTTTTTGTATTTCGATATGAACAAGCTACTGTGTATATTTAAGACATGTCGTGGTTGTATTCCTTTCCATTAAAATGTTGAAGCCACACATATTCACCACATCTTTTTTCAGAAATAGGGTAAAGCATATGCTTAATGAATGTGCCATGTTCCACCCACTGCGCATAGTAAATATCAATGTATCCAGTTCCCATGACTAAAGGTGAGCCATCTTCAGGAAAAACTACATTCACAATCATTTATCTGAATGATATCCAAAATAAAACAATGTGGATTACACAGAGGTTTCGCAGAGAGGAGACAGTTGCAGAACTGGTTAGATGGAGTGATGTCATGTTGTTTTATTGGTAACCTGACTCAATGTATCAAACAGAAAATGAATGACTAACTGCCGAAGCATTGCATTACGACAATATTTGAAACACTGCCTAATATAGTATGACACAAAAACAAACCCACACAAAGATCACTAATAAAGCTGAATAATCTCAAATAAATCAAACAAAACAGGAAAGTCCACCCCCAGTGTTTGCAAAACTTGAGTAAGTAATCCTTATCTACTTTGGACCCACTGTATTGCTTCCTATAACTGCTGTGAATACAACTGTCTTCATCACCTAAGTCCACTGATCAGGCCAAAGAAAGCAATCATCAGTAGCAGGTCATCTCGTCAATGGGAACAGCCTTTTCTCAAATGAAAACAATCAACTTCCCCGTCATTGAAGCTATTATCTGGGCGATTACAGTTCACAGGAAAAACAATGCAGCTGTTAATCACTGACAGATAAGGGACTAAAGAGATCACACTTTCCATCTTCCTTTTTACCCTCCATCCAATCATGGGAAGTCACTCGCAGCCAAACTAACCACAAACATGGACAGATGATATTGGACATCCTGATTTGAGCCTTACACCAGTAACATATTTCCATCTCAAGTGATAATAACAATACCATAGAAGAAGCAGATGATCTTACCTGCTGAGGGGTTTTGGGGGACAGTGGTTCACTGGGTTTGATGAGCTTCCCCGCAGAGCCCTTCTCTCCCTTCTCTCCCTTGGCCATGGCTGAGAGGCTGTGTGTGAGCCGGCAGCCGTACTTCTGCGGCTGTGTGTGTGAGGGAGTGTTGAAGTGAGTGTGACTGTGACTCCTGGTGTGAGCGAGAGCGCGAGGAGCCGCCGGCTGCCACTGGGTGGTGTGTGTCAGAGGGGGAAACTGGATGTGGCTCTGACTCCGGGTGTGTGTGTGGTGCTGGTGGTTCACGTGAGTGACGGGTCCAGAGGCTGCTGGGAGCTCCTCCTGCTGCTCCTCTGTGACAACTCTGCCGCTTTCTGCCGCCATTCACATGCTGGTTTTGCTCTGGAATGAGGCCAGGAGGGAAGAGAAGGGCAAAGTCAGTATATGCAAAAAAAAAAAAAGAGGAAACACAATCACACACAGTCAATGACAGGCATGTACTGCAACATACGAGCTGAAGAATGCAGGCTCATAAACACAGACAATGACTTTGGAGGCGTGCACAAAAACATAAATAGGACAATGCATGAGTAGAATACAGATGCAGGAGGAAAAGACAACACACACACTCACACACTGGCACACATAAATTATTGCTCACACTATCTTAAGAAACCTTTTTTCTTAAGACACATTTAAATACCTATGAAGTCAAATTTCCTTCTGGTTGCCATCATCCACTATAATGGACAGTTTGCATTAGATTAACTGAGAAAGAGAAAACAGCGACCATGTCCCGTGCAGGAGTCTATTCTTCCCTCATTTTACTATAAAGTGCACCCATAAATAATCCCTCTGCACACCTGATCAGAGCCTTGAAGGTTATATCTGGAAAAAAGGAGGAAACCCAGGTATAATCTTACCCCTTGTAGGTGAGAAATCAGCCGGTGCTGTCAGCGGTTGTAAGTTAGTTGCTGCCTGCTCGGTGATCTGCCTGTCAGCCAGACGGGGCAGGATGAGAAGGAGACTGCGGAGGATGGAGACGGTGTGTGTGTGCGTGCGTGTGTGCGTGTGTGTGTGTGTGTGTGTGTGTGTGTGTGTGTGTGTGTGTGTGTGTGTGTGTGTGTGTGTGTGTGTGTGTGTGTGGTGTGTGTGTGTGTGTGTGTGTGTGTGTGTGTGTGTGTGTGTGTGTGTGTGTGTGTGTGTGTGTGTGTGTGTGTGTGTGTGTGTGTGTGTCTAGTGTGCAGGGAGTAGGGACGGAGCTGCGCCCTGCAGCGGCCGTCACGGTGTATGACAACTAAACGGATTGCATGCTTGGAGGCTAGCCATGCATGTGCGTGTGCATCTGTGAGGGGATTAGGGCAGGCTAGCGTTTGACACCAGCAGTGTGTTGTGGATGGGGAAACATTGCAATGAGGCCACGCAACGAAAATACTGTTGTATAATATTTCATAACGGCTTATAGTAGCGACAGAGGGACCACATCTCGTTTTTTAATCTTTTGTACTATATTCCCTATGGTATTATCCAGTAGTCAAATATAACATCTGTATGAAAGGTCTAAGGGTGGTAACACTCACCTGTCTCATGATTCTGTTATTGCAGTGTCATTGTATCTGTTCATAATTCGGTCGAGCATGTCAGATATTTTCCAGTGAAGTGGTGTGGTGCACTTGGAATGTCTAAAATGCAGTTAAATAGAATTTCTGTCACGCACAATTACCTGTGTATGCATAATCCCTTTAACAAGAAACCGGAAAGGTGTGTGTGTGAAAATAAAAACGCGCCAAAGCGTCTAGCTGCATATTTCCCACAGTGCATCAGGATTAGCATAATTTACTAGTAGGAAAAGTTAGAAATGTATTGAAGGATTCGACCTTTAGGGATTAAACAATAACTCATACACAAAACGTTTTTTATACATAAAACTACGACCATTAACAACCGTAGTAAAGTAGACAACAAGCTACTTGTGCTAATGTTCATAAAAACAAGCTAGTTGGCAGGACATCTGCAGCCTGAGGAGAGAAGCATACGCAGGCACCGTCTACAAAATGCAACACAAATATTAAAAAAACGTCTCTCAGAAAGTAAAGTGATACCAAAATCACTTCACACAATAATGGTCTCCCACTGGTTAGCATACAAAACTTGTTTTAAGAGAAATATATGCTTGTTTTACATAATTATTTTTTTTCCCCCATGTGTAAAATATTCAATAACTTCACTACCTCCTGGGAACCGAGGAAAAAAAATGTTTTCTAATCTTCTTTATTTTTTATGTCCTACCTATTAAGGGTTAAAAAAAAAACATCTTGCAATTTAGACTTTTTTAATTTAATTTAATTTTTAAATGTTACAGTAGGCCTATATGTCCACTGTAGAGGACGCCAGGACCGTTTCAGTGTGAGAAGACATGAACAGATAGACTATGTAAAGTATTATGGTTATAGAGTGATTAATACAAGAATACATTCACCTTTATTTAAAACTTAAATAAGTAATTGATCTGAACATTGCTGTTTATTTGGTCACTAAAAAACTAGTTTGATTTTTGGTGAATCTTTCCAGATCTTCAAAGACTTTGTAGTCAATGTACTGGTAAAAGTAATTGACTCCAGTCGGCACGGGCTGTAGGGTCATCTTGACTAGTTTTATGGATGTGGTCTCCATTTGACCTGCTCATAGAAACAAACTTGGCATTCCTGAGCCAATTCTCATTTTTCATGGCTCCACTTACAATAAAAACAACAATAAGACATACGTGCTACTCTTGGCCTACAGGGGGCTATGTCTTTCCAGCTCGTCCCTATCTGTCTCTGTCTGTATCTGTGCGCTCATGGAGCATCCTGCATCTTTCCCCCCTTCTTCTTGACGCTCTTCTATCCCAGGTGTGAAATCCTCATCTCTCTCATCATCTGAGAGCTCAAAGTCTGAATCTCCCTTAACTATCTGCTACAGAAAATGTCTGCTTCAGTTCCGTCTCCTGCAACAATATTGAGTCATAAAGTCCATGAAGATGGTCCTGACGTCCACTAGAATGAATGGACATTTATAAAAGAGCTGTTATTTCAAAATTTGAATTATTTAATTGCTTTCAGAACTAATTATATAGTTCCTCACATGTTAATAAACAAAAAACATATAGGATTTTCATGGTAAAAATTACAATTATTCAACAATATTTGACTCCTGCTTCTATAAAATGTTGTTTTTGGTATGCCAGCCATTTTGGATGAAAAGAAAGAGGAACTTCACAGCATGCAATTTTAACCAATGACATATCACTCGAAAGGCCATGTCCTCTGCACAGTATCAGAGATTGATAGATTACCTCAAAAGAGTAAAAGGAGATGCATATTAACAAAATGTCCTCGACAGAACAAATAAGAAATGAATTTGGTGAATTTTTCTTTTAGAAAATTTTCATAATTGTACTGTTACAGTGTCTAAAATCGCTCATTAATGGTCTCCTGCTGGTGTTACTACCAATAACTTAGGAACAAATTCAATTAGTGGATCAATTTGTGGTTAAGTAGAAGAACAATGTCACATTTAGACTGCATATTTAGCAGGGATTAGCGAGTACACCATTATAATTTAATATTTTGTTTAATTTAGAGAGCCATAGTTCTGAAAACATATACATGAAACTATTTCTATCTATCCAGCCTGCACTCTGAAAAAACGTTTTATATGACTTTATGTGGTCGGAAAATATAATACAGTTCTACTTTTATAGGCCCTTCTTTCAGTCTTCCCTCATGATATATTGCGTGCTTTTCATTTTCCCACTACTTTCACAAGTGAATCCTTTTGTGCGAGATGCTTACTCTCCACAGTAAGCCTCCCTCAGAGCATGACAACAAACATGTCATGGAGACCTCAGCTGGTGAACCCAGACCTCTGCATAAATTCCAAGCATGCAAGCCTTTCAACCAAAACCACATTATTGACAATGAAAAAGGCACCGCAGTAGAAAAGTCAGGCATATGACCTGCATTAGAACGGGTATGTTTCCTATAATGCGTGAAGAGGAATGTGCAAAATGAAAAAGGTTGGCTCCTGTACGAGTAAAAGGGTCATTCTGAAAGGAAATGTGAGAGTTAAAGGGAAAGTAATTCCCTGCATGCTTAGCCTTATTAAATATGTAACAGAAAGGAAATGTGCTCTCTTTTACTCTTTAGCCAGACCCCCTCTGACTGCCAACCGAGTGATGCCCAAAGCGTTGCACATCCAGGTGAAACATCTTAAAATGTGGCTTCATAGAAAGGTAATTCTTCAGGGGAGATTATAATATTTAAAACATTTTCTTCCCCCTGACCTTGACATTCCTGAGGCTGTCATCTCTTCTTCCTCAGCCATGAGAAAATACATACTCTCTCTGGTTCTGCACACACAACGCTCTCCCGTTGCTTTAAATATTGAAGATGGATAATGGTGCTCAACTTCTTCCCGAGACCAGGCAGAAAGCTTGGAGACGGAGAAGAAAGCATGTGAAAAGCACGCGAATGTGCTTACACATGCTAGTAGTACACTACAAATATGCCTCATTCAAGGAGGAAAAAAGGATTGAACTCTACTTAACCCTGTCTGAATGAGATTTTGTGCTTCTTTTTTTTTAACCTTTTTTAATAGTTCAACTTTTTTCCACAACCCACTATTACACACGACCACTATTAGACACATGCTGTCCATGCTGTGTTTTAGTGTCAACACTGAAGTCATCATCCCTCTAGTTCTGATTTAACTGACGGTAGCCCCTCCCTGCCTCAATCTCCATTACATCTGTAATGACAGCACAGATGTTGCACTACCACACAGAATAAGGTGCTGCTTGGTGCCGTGTCATAATCAACGTGACAACTGCAATCACTTGATTGCTTCCTTAATTATGAAATAATTCTGTCAGCAGTCTCTACATCTGAGCAGACCACTTTGTTTTGTTTGTTTACATAAAGAAAAATGCCATTATTTAGTACTTTAAGGAGTATTTTTATTGTTCCTTGATATGTCTCGAAAGGATGCAGTCAAATAAAACAATACATCATACATTCAGAAATAAACCGCCCCCAAAGAAGGCACATTTTCACAAAAACATTGCACAATATTTGAAGGACCTCAACTGTAAACAACATAAATAAAAACCTGTCATATCATACGTTTTTTGTTATAATATATTATTAATATTAACAATGTGCAAACAAAACATCATATGTTCGATAGATATAATTGTAAACTCAGAGATACACATTGATATATCAGCCTCTACATTTTCAAATAGTGCAGTTGGGGAAGACTTTAAAGAGATGGTTGTCGGTGCTGGTGGTGGTATTGTGTGTGTGTTTGTGTTTTAAGGAAGAAGGGAGGGGTACATGCGGAAGATCAACAGATGGATACACATGGTTGACCATCTGCACGGGCACCAGACTTTGCTTTTCTGGAGTTTGGGAGTTTTGGGATATCTGTTGGCAGGTAAACACTGTCCTCCAGAGGGAGAAGACAAAGTAAGTCTTGACAGCAGCACTTCAGCACCTGTGATGGTGAAGAACTGAACATATCTACATTAGATTAATATACTGTAAAATCATCAAAAGCAGCACACACTGCAGAATAAAGACACATTATAAGTTATAGGAGGCCTTGAGACTGCAATCGGAGTAGGTGAGATTTAGGAATAGGGGTTTGGTGTTACAGGGGTCTTTGTAGTCAGGAGTGTCCAAACGGAGACTGTGTGTCTAGGGGTCTCTGGACGATGACAGCGTTGGACAAATCGGCCTCTTCAAGACTCAATTCTTTGTCGCCGAGCTCACGGATAGGAACTGATGTTGTCAGGACAAAAGGTGGGCATCTCCTCTGGCAGCGTGCCACAAAATCATGAACATCAGTTATCCTAGAAAAGAATAAGAGACAGAATTAGAGCTAGATCGAGATGGAATGTAGAGAATTACACTGTGAAGATAAATAAACTCAATTCTGATTGGTTCATTTTTTGGTCTGTGATTTCTGTAGCAGAACGTTGCTACGAATAACAGACTATTGCTATGGAAAAACTGATCATAGATTCTGGAGGACCCAATCATGGCTAAAAACAAGTTTAAAGTCCATAAAGAGCTGACAGAGAAATCAACTAAAGAGATAAAAAAAAGATGGACTTTTATTAATCCCTCGTGGGAAAATTGTTTCTCTGCATTTGACCCATCCTGTGTTAGGAGCAGTGTGCCGCCATTTTGAACGGCGCCCAGGGAGCAGTGTGGGGAACGGTGCCTTGCTCAGGGACAGCTCGGTAGCACTTGGTCTTGCCGGGACTTGAACTGGTGACCTTCCAGTTGCCAAGCCAAGTCCCTATCGACTTCGCCACCAACGCCCACAAATAAATGAACATGAGGTAAAACTGAATAGGACTTATTGCAGTGTTTAAAGAATGGTTGATTGTAAAGAAAAATATCAACTGACAAGTTACAGGGCAGAACACCCTCAATCAGAAGCTGTGGTAATTTCATGAATAGGTTAAACATTAAACGATTAAACTTACTAGAATGGAAATTTTCAGTTTAGCATGAATAACAGCCATTGCAAAAGACAATGTTTGACGTTTCGCATCTGAGAGTACGCTATGGTCCGCTAGGGTCTTTGTGACATACATTCTGTCATCCCAGGGTGTACGCAAAGGCTCTTTGCAGATGTGGAAAGTGGTGGCATCGTAATATAATGCGATGGAACACGTAGTCCAAGAGGACAGCATAAACCGGACTACTGTACATTCATGGCAGCAGCCCATATACTTGTCCGTTTGATAGTATAACCAAGACTTAAGCAGGCAAATCTTAACAAGACTACAAACTTAAGTTGCTATGGGCACAATGTTACTATAGCAACGCAATTCATACCGTGGAATGATTATTTTTCTTAACGGAAGCAATAAAATCACTTTTAAAACATAAAATGGGTGTTGTGGCGAAGGTGGCTTCGTCACTATGGACTGACGGCTTCAGGCCGGGTGATATGGCACTTTGTTGGCGTGATTGCACAGTGTAGGTTGTCAGTGGCTGATGATTGTGTGCACCTGGTGTCCTGTGTTGTCTCCTCCCCCCTCACCTGTGTCTTGTTGTGATGATTGGAGTGTGGGTATTTAGGCTCAGTTGCCCTGTCTGTTGAGAGGGCTGGGTGTGTGTGTAAGATCCTTGTGGCTGCAGGATGGGTAAAAGGAGAACCGCAGATTGAGGCGGTGAACTTTGTGCCCATGTTTTTACTAAATGCCCACACCGGGTTATATTTTTGGACGTTCTGCCTCTGCCTCCTTGCTTGGTCTGGGCTGCTCAATTGTCAGCTTCACAGGTGTTGATTTTTTTTGTCACGTTTTGTGGCAAATATTTACATTACATTATATATACTTGTAATAATGGGGATAAAGTACTGGAAGCGGGTTGCAAATTGAACCCCTTCAGGGTTATTTTAGACCTGTTCACCCAGTCAGGGTTTATTTTGTAATAATGACCTGCTCTCTGTACATTATCCCTTTAACAATAAAGATAGGCAGAACTATACATCTCCTCAACAGCAAAGCATTACCCCCCAAATACTATACTCTCTCTTGTGACACTTGATGTCTTTCTGAAGCACTATACTAGTAACATCATCCATTATTAATCACGGCCCAGCATACACAGGCGATCTTAAGGCGGTCCAGTCCTCTAACACTGAGGCCAGCTGAAGGGTGGAGGGGTTCAGCCCTCCCTATGCTACTAACCCTGTTATATAAATGCTGCATCCCAGTTACGCAATCCCTCTCTGGGGATTTTATAGATCCACTCCGTTCTACATCTCAGATTATGCTTTCTGCAGCCCCATGCACTGTGGCAGGGGGATATAACATGCAACATGCCTTCAACTCAAGCAGCCTAGAAAAAGCATTACGTAATCTTCAAACAAACCCTCTCACCACCTCACAGAGATGTATAAACAAAAGTCTTATGTCATCCATTGAACTACTTTTTTTCCTGCGATGTTTAAGATTATATGGGATTTACTTTCAGCATAGCAGGGGTAGAGAGTGTCGATATATATTGACTTCGCTGAATACTGAAGTCTGTCTTTGATATGCAGATATTATTTGATGTATATATATGATGTCAAGCCGAGTTGTGTGTTTTTTGGACCTTGTGATACGCACCGGTGCGATAGGTTAAACCTCTGCACCAATCTCCTGCCGTCAGCCAACCAGATCTGCAGCGAGGTAACAGGAAGGGCGTGGTCTAGTGTTACCATGGGAATAGGAGGAGATTCTCCATCCTCTTGCACAGATGGTGACCTGACCACTACTCTGGGTGCAACACTGGGGATGGACAGGGATACAAATAAAAAGATTAAAAAACAGTTAAAAGGGCATACAGCATGTACTGTGTATTTTTATAACAGTCTACTCCCAGGTGGAAATGGTCAACATCTCAGGTGAAATCATTGTTGGACTCTCTGGACAATTTAGTATTCATACAGAGAAATGTTGAGCCTCTGACTTCATCAGGTGCTATGATTTGCTATGATTTGCCTGTGGGTGTTTTGATACCTGGATTTAGAGGGACACCTAGTGGTATAAAGTAATATAATATATTGGGACTTAAAACTAACACTACTTTCATTTAAAGGCAACTCTAAACTCTTTTGTTGTTCTGTTGTTTTTATGTTACATGTGTAACTAATGTCCTGCAGGTCACCCTTGAAAAAGAGATCTTTTGATCTCAAGGGGCTTTCACCTGGTTAAATAAAGGCTACAAACAAACAAACAAACAAACTCAACAGGTTTATTATTGGTTATTGGTTATATTATTATTCCAAATTTGGTAAACCTTTACATAAAGGTCGTGTCTATAAGGCATTTTAGGCATTCTCAAGACATTATAATGCATACTTTTACTGAATTGACTGTGCTGTGTTAAGTCAAACAACGCCCCAGAGGTGTTGTAAACTCACTGTAGGTTGCAGGTTCTAGTGGCTCCTTGCTTAATAAAAGGTGTATGAAACTACAGTATAACACCATTTCAAAAGAACATAGATCTTCAAAAAGATAAAAAGAATTCACGTTGCAAACCAAGACTCAAATCCACACAAAATGGAATGGGTTAATCTGTGGTTGATGATACACCCTTCAATGGAGTGTCATGAATTTTTGACTTTTAATTTTCAGTCATTCTGAATCATCGTTACAAACAATGGAACAAACACAACTAACATAACCTTATTAGAGGTGGTACATTTCATGAGTTACGAGCAGTGTTTTGCTGGCTGCAAGTATCAGAAAATCACATGCTCACAAAGTCATGCTGTTATTGAGGTTTATTAGACATTATTCCATTTCAGAAACGTTGAATATATTATACGTTATAATACATAAACAGCTGTTCTCTATATGTGTTCATAACAGACGAGAGTCATTATAATGTGCTGTGAAAGTGAGGAGTCAATGCCTTTTTTCAAACTGTTATCCCTTCGGCATTGAGTTGTAACTCGTAATAAATGCTAAACCTATAACACATTATGTCTACCACTTATAAACCTTGCTATATAACAACATGTGTGATTACAGACTTTAATAAAGAGTCATTTGAAGGCTTATATATGGAGCATAATGTCTTACGAATGTGCACAGAATGCTTTATATACATGACCTTCATATAGTGTTACAGACAATTATCTATTTTCAACATAGTTAATACTCCCGAATGTAACCTTTGTAATATTTTCACAACATCGATCTCTTACCTGCCGAGTCGGTATCCTCGGCCGCTGAAGGGATGAAAGGCCTTTTTCCTGGGGACATAATTTTCCTCCGTCAGGTCCTCCACACTGATCTCCAGCTCCTCCTCCTCTGCTCTGCTCCCCCACTCTGCCGGAAGCTCCCTGGGAAAGATAAAAGACCGGAGTCAGATACATCAATATGACAAATGAGCACTAAGGAGCATTATGCTTGATATATCTTATGTCGCCTGGTTGTAGTCTGTAGGAACTGCTCATTTCCCTTTAGGGACTTATGTTCGAACATAATCGAACCAAGGACACGTATTATGTTACATTGGAGTGAAATACTTATAGGTACATATAGGGTACAGCTCTCGATAGAAAACAATGCATGCATAGAGCATGGTAACATTTCCTTATAGAATTTGTCAGCATTTGTTAATTATTTTAAAGATAAAATCAGAAAATTGGTCATTCACCAGCTAAACATTATCTGAATTCCTCTTTTTTTGTTATAGCAACACGCTGATTCTTGTCTGGGGTCAATCTGAACAAAAATGCGTTATCCAAATGTGTTTTGCAACAATTCTCCTACCTAGGTTTATTCACTGTGGGAACCCCAATTATCATATTAATAGTTGAGGACAGGAATTTAAACAACGTAATACCAGTCTTCAATAAATAAGAAAACGAGAAAGAAAGTGAGAGATAGCGAGCCAAAATTCTACTTAATTTGATATAGTGTAATGGAGTCAGTTTTTTATTAGCTGTGACCAGCAACTTTATTGCTTTTCAAAATTGGCATGGAGGTCAAGTGTTTGTGAGGATGTGTGTGTGCCGGACGCATGAACACCTGGATGCACTCAGTCACATCTATTGTGCATTGTTTTTTTCACCTTAGACATTGCCTTAATAAGTCACTGATACCTATTTCAGTGGTTTGTCATGAACAGAAATATGTGATGTGAAATGTGATTTCTCAATACAACCCTGAGCCAACAGAAACATCCAGTAATAAAGCACAATACCGCAATAACACTTTTTGACATCATAATAATAATAGCACTTGTAGTGGAAATGTCTTATGTTACCTTATATGGTAAAACGAAATGCTTCTAAAAGCATTGTCTAACACTACTGTACCATTTCTTCATATGTGCTGTTTTCTGTGCATACTCTAAAGAGGGTCATTAATCTCAAGCACTTCTAAGGCCACAGGGCTGAGTTGGCAGACTATGCTGATACTCCTCTTCACACTAAGTTTGAACTTCCATATGTTGATAACCGTTATACTTTCAACAGCTACACATAAAACTGTCTGCCCGCCCTATCTTGTATATCGGCTTCGCTATTTGCTTTCACCAGTTTATTATTGATTACTCTCGTTGTACATCTTTACAGTATTGACGAGTTTAAAATATCCACAACACACTGCTTCGTTATTTGATTTTGAACGACTGGAGAATAATATGTATTGCAATATCGGACCATCGCCGGTGGCACTGTCCATCTTTCTGAGAAATATTCAAATAATTTGCAAAAGTATAAGTACTATTAATACACTGTGAAAATACTCTGTTGTATATATTATGTGTGTATATATGTCGGCTACTCGTTTCAGAAAAATGTCCCCTCTTATATACTATTATATATAAGATAATTATTACTCATGTATGTATGTATGATTGTAAAAGCAGCATTTACTGTTGTGTACTATTTTGTACAAAACTACTTGTACACATCATATGTTTTTCATAATGGAGTCATCTGTTGATTGCTTTACATTACATTACATGTAACTTGTTAGATGCTTTTATCCAAAGGGATATACACTCAGTCATACACTCAATACTGTGGGCGATCCCTACAGGAGCAATTTGGGGTGAAGTGTCACAGAGTAAAGGCCAGTAGGTAAACTTTATAAAGCCAGACCTCTTTGCACTTACTCAGGTAGTTGTTAAGTCACCAGTATTCACCAGCAGCCCTATAACAGCTTAAGAATCTATGTTTTTGTGTGGTATAAAGGTTATAAAATCATACTCAATACACCTGTAAGGCCTGTTAAATTCATTCACTCACCCCCTTTTGATGGAATCCAGGAAGTCTTGATTCTTTGGTATGGAGTAGCTGCGAAACTCCTCATCATTAACAGTGAAGCCATCCTTCCATAGCCTCACCACCATTTCCACCTGGAATGAGGCCCACAAAATGAGTCCTAAAAAACCTAACACTGTTATATTAGATAAAAACATCAACACTCCCAAAATATGTCTATAAGGACATAATGAGATGTTCCTGTGCTAGCTGCAGAAGGCTCATGTGCAGAGAGACAACCCCGGAGATTTAGGTACACATTTGAAGCTGACCTTTGACGTCCCTGAGGCATCGTAACAGATCTTCTCCACCTCATCAAGGAGGTCTTCTACGGAGAAGGTACGCCTCATTGGAGCCCCCTCTTCATTTTCTTCACTGGAAACCCATCAAGAAATAGACAAGTGTATGATTTGGTCATTTTATCAGTCTTATTGAATTCACCCTGCAGTGACAGGCTTTATTGTACAGAAACATTGCATTAGTGACTTCTCACCCCCACATTTAGTTAAGGGTGCAGGTTTTTAAAGTATTATAGCAACCCTGACATTAAATTAAAGTTTTACATTTTGTATTATGATATGACTAAAAATACAGTGAAGCAGTTGTTGACAATGAACATATTGGATGTAAGGCTTGCTCCAACTATGCTCATCAACTAAGTTTTTTTTGTAATATTTAAGTGGAAGAAGGAAAATGCCACACGTAAAATAAACGTAAAATAGTGTTAAAATATAGGGTGCAAACATAAACGTAAATAAGATAAGAATAAGATGTGTAAAACATTTAAAATTAAGTAATTTGTACAAAATGTAACAAATAAATGTAAAGGCAACAGGACTGCAGTAAATGTGAAATATGCCTAATCCATATATAGATAAATGTAAACAGTTGGTAAAACAGTAAGTAAAGTACATAGAGGTAAAGTAAGATTTGAATATAAGGGATTTTAAGGAAAAATAATTAGCAATTTGTTGTGACCTACCAATTTTCATCTTTCTCATCCCCCACAGTGTCCATCTCTTTCAGGCCTCTGTGTGTTTTCCATCTATAATAAAACAAGTGGACAGGACAAACGTCACAATATGGCCTAGCTATCACAGCTTTAAAAGCATATGTAATACATCTCGAGGAAACCTTTATCAGCTCAATGGTTTATTATAAAATGTATTCACAGGCATTCACAAGTCAATTGTATAGAGCTCTATGTTATAACATATCGATAAACAGCCAGGCAGCATGTAGCGTTTTCGTTAATTACGTAAGTGGGCGTATGAAGACATGGCTGCGCACATAGCCAACGACGCAGGACCTGCTGTGTATCGTAACAACATGGTTTATATATACACACACACACATACACACTGTAGATGCTCATCTGCATGCGCGTATTATTGGTAATGTCAAATAATGATTACCAGTCTGTGTTTTGTCGGTTAATCCCGGGCTACACATCTGCAGCCAGCCATACATTTTCCTTCAGTGGCTCTTCTGCTGCCGAGCAACGTGTGTGAGTGACGTAGTAGTGCCGTACGTCGTCTCCTCTTGTCGTAGTGAAACTGTACCGCTGAGCTCAGCAGTCTTGCAATTGAAATAGAAATTGATTATCTATTTATCTATCTATCTATGTATGTGTCTATGTATCTATCTCTGTATCGATCTATATTTCTCTGTTTTTTCTAATGGCAATTTTAATTTACACTGCATTTACACACCACTATCACGAGTTATGTAATAGCCTACCAATAATTAAGTTATTATGTGTGTTATTATCATAAGCCTCTTTCTTTACAGTGATTCCCTAATAGCATTGCAATAACCTTCTTAATATATATAGTGCATCAGTAGTACAGTGAGAACACATTTGCACATCTGGACTGTATAATGTCCTCATCCTCTGTGGGGCTTAAGAGGTTAACAATCCTATGTAGATTCTTTATTCAAAATCATCATTCTAGTATTATACACATTTTGGTTGTACATCACTGCACTTTTATTGGACTGCCATCTGATTTTTTTTTAACTTTGTCTATTATCACTTAATGTTCCCATTCGATCAGTGTCAGATTGAGTTTTAGATGTATAAGATAACCTCATGTAAAACAAGCCATATATAACTTTTCATAAAGATGTGTTCAGGTGGTGAAGTGTTCCAGTGAGGGGACAGTGCGGACAATCATTGTCATGCCCCATAATTACCACTGGCTATTATAACCGCAATTAATTAGTGCTTATATGATTGTTTTTCATGGCCAGGATTCCCTGGCAGAAGATATCTTGTTTTTAAATGGGATATATAATAATCATTTTAACCATTATTGTGTGTTATATTCACACATTATCTTGAAGAGTATTACTCAAGGATGGATTAATTTGTTTGTTTCTCAAAAAATCAACACTTAAAAATATTACCAATTAACTATTTTCATGATCAAAAACATTACAATTGGTGTTGTCTAGTTCTATTTGCAGAACATTCGAGAATTACAACAGGTTTAAATCTAGTTATCAGTGGGGGGTAGCCCATTTTTTGGGAACACAGACAACAAATGTTTTATGGAAAAGAAATAAAAATAGTTTTGATCGTGCTTTTTTTAAAACACAGCTTGAACAAAAATCACGAAACAGATGGCTGGAACAGTTGCATATTCAGTCAAGCCAGAAATAGAACAAGCCACACACACACACACGCACACACACACACACACACACACACACACACACACACACACACACACACACACACACACACACACACACACACACACACACACACACACACACACACACACACACACACACACACACACACACACACACACACACACACACACACACACACACACACACACACACACACACACACACACACACACACACACACACACACACACACACACACACACACACACACACACACACACACACACAGGTTTGGGTTTCAGCAGTGCTCCCCAAACTGGAGTCACACGATCCCATAGGGGTTCTGAGGAGAACAGGAAGTTCTTGGCAAACACATTTGTTAAATGTGCTTTTTTCGTTTTAGGAAACCGAGTGAGATTAAAGGCTTCAAGTGTTCCAATCTAGTGCAGACTGAACAAAACGAAAAACAGATAGTCTTTGTTGGTCAACAATGTAAATTCTTTCTGACAGATATTGTGTTTTTTTTTTTTTAACTGCAAGAGTGAAACATGATGCTTATGATTTTCCTAACTTAGACCACATGCACTAAGGTTGTACTAAATAATGACACAATGTTTGATTGTCGTAATAACAAGTGTGTCTCTGGGAAAGCCTGCAAATACTTTATTTAAGTCATTGCAAGACTTTTTCATTATATTTCCAAACTTCTGAAGTTAATGACTGGGGTTCAAGTGTCTGAATAGACTATCATAGTCATATTATATATTTTACACATTTTGTGGAATAGAGATGATAGAGAATGAGTAGACTTTATTTTTAGGGTTTAAATGTTTAATGCAATCTCTAAACCCTGAAGACAAAGCACACTGATATTCATCTCTGAAGGGAACACTGTGTACTCAACTTTACAAAGGTTGAATGTATTATTTTCATTCTTTTATTTTTCGGTTTATACTTCCTTTTGGGATATTTTGTGTTACAGCAGTACAAAGATGAAGGACTTTACCTAATTTTATGGAATTCTGTATCCTCAGTGTCCACTGTAAATACCCCTACTGTGTATTGGACATTATAACCCATAATAACTAACAAGGTTTCTATTAATTACAACTGTCTCTGTGATATTTATAGTATGTTTATGATGATTAGGCTACTGTTTTTGTGCTTGTTTTGTCCAGTCAGCAAATGTTATTGCACCTGCCAAACAGTCAGACCCACATCCACTTGAGAGAGAGAGAGAGAGAGAGAGAGGGAGGTAGGAGTGAGGGAGATAGACAGGGAGAGAGAGAAATGGCGCCTCGATGCTGCGCTCACTGAGGCAGTGTTTGGAGCCGGTTAGGAAGATTCAGTAAGGGCAGACAAAAAGAAAAAACATGGTGAATACAAGGAAAAGCTCACGGCCGGGAAGCGATCTCTTCATATCCTCGAGGACTAGGTCGTCGTCGAGAACCGAGATGAACTCTGAGGAACATGTAAGCCGGTCTCTTTTCTTTGCCGGGTGAGCTAGCTGCCTCTGCTAGTTGGCTAGCTAGCTGTAGCTGTGGCCTCAATGTGCCCAACATTATGTGCTATTTACAGCAAAGTAAAAGCAATTTCAAAGTTGACACCCACTCAGTCACGAAGATACACAATAAAAGACTTGCATGCAGTTATTCATAAGCGTGTCATTTGTACTGAACGCATTGCACAGCTGTCAAAGTACAAGCTAGCGACGCTAACTCCTGGCTAGCCCTAAGTTGAGTTCCCTTTGTGTTTGGCAATTTTACCCGGCTGACTTGTTTCAGCTTTGTCTCCACAAACTAGCCCTCTACAAAAAGACAACTGTATTTGTACACGAGGGCATAAGCATTACACCATGCTGGAAGTATTGGCTAAGTTATTTATTCAAATGTGAAAAGACAAACCTTTAGTTTGGCTAGCGTCTGTAGGGTATAGCTAGCCCGACAACTAGCTTACAGTGGGGGAAGGGAGTCCCAGGTTCCAAACAGTTGGCTTGCTCAAGTCCCGTATTTAGCAAGTCTGGACTTGGTGAACTTTCTGATGTAAATGCCCCAATGCCCCACAGACAGCAGGATGTTCACATTTTCGGTTTAAACGTTATACCAAATTCTATTTGTCTACGTGTTCGAAGTGCACCCTTAATGTATAGTTTATGTTATTGCTCTGATCGCCTGACCTACTAGCTGTCTGACAGTCTTTGTCTCTAAAATGTAAACATTGAGATTACGCAAGGCGAGAGGCTCCGTATTTCCGCAATATTATAGCATTTAACACATGTGTTGCATGCTACTTTGATAATTTATTGCCATTCTTGAGTTTTAACGTGCTTCGCAAAGGTTTCTCGTTAAGTTAGGGTTACAGATTTGGAATCAGTCCTGGCTGCGTGTCGCAAGAAAGGCTAACTGAGGACACATGATTTAGCGTTCAGTGACTGTAAAACTTGAAAGTGATACCTTTACACTTTCTCAATTCAGATTGTTTTGGAACACTAAACTCTCATTCCTATCTTGAGACCATGGCCACTTTAATTCTGTCTGCATCTAGCTATCTATCCAGTCTGTCAGAGAGACAAACCCCTCGGCAGGCATTGCAGACAGTTGCCTCTGACAACAGTGAGATATGCTCTCATATCAGGGGGAAGTTAAACTGTGAAGGGCGTAAGCATCAAGGACATGTGTCTGGTTGGTGCTCTGTTGTGATTCAGGGAGTACTTGGGTTTAAGGTGTTTAGTCTCAGCACAACACTGTATTTTGATATGTTGCTCCTGCTTTAATGTTTTCCTGGATTACATTTTTACCTTGATTTGTTTAAACTTGCCTATTATTTGCTAAATATTCTGGCTTTACGACTTTAACAACACTTGTGAAGTAACACTCTGCAATATATCCTTTCTTACAATTTATTATTGTTTACTGCTACTTCAAGACATATGTGTTTGCTACATGCTGCTACTTATCTTCAACCATATTTGTGTACTTTTTTTCACTAACATGTGCTTGCCTCTTTATATGTTAGTGTACTCATTTTAGTTTCTCCCTTTTATCTGCCCTGTCCCTTTTGCTGTAACATTTACATTTCCCCCGCTATAGCACACATACCATATGTTTGATACTGATTTTTGATGATTGATTGGATTTATGTTTTAATGCTAATTGTTGTGAAAGGTTGTCAATGTATGAGGTGTCACCTTTTTCTGTTGTTTACATGTTCTGATTGTCATGTTTGAATTGTGGTTGTCTAACAGAAGGAGCCCAGTAGTGATGTGAGTAGTCCCAGCAGCCCGCGCTTGGCTCCCCCTTCCAAGCGAACGCGGCGGCAGACGGCCTCTGAGCCCAGCTCCAGCGACACCTCTCCGTCCCCACAGACCAAGGCCCAGAGGGTCAGCTGGGAAATTCCCACCTACCACACCAGGTGATTTCCTGGCCTTTGTTTCCCTTTTCACTGAATGTATAATATTGTGCCACACAATAAGTTTGTGACTCATTGGTATAATATAATAATATAATAATAATTCCTTTTTCAATGACTTTACATATACACACACATTACACACATGCAATGGTCAGAAACTGTGGACAATACCCACAGGAGCAAGTTCAGGTGAAGTGTCTTGCCCAAGGACCCACCGGCTTTACAGACGCAGCAGCGGCGGGTTTCACCCCTTGATCTTGATGATCATTGCACAGCACACTGCGCCACACCGTCACGCCTCATTGAGGCGCTTTTACAAGTATACATTGGTATTATACATGTACTGTGGACAATACCCACAGGAGCAAATCCGGGTGAAGTGTCTTGCCCAAGGACACAACGGCCTGACGCAGTGGCGGCAGGAGCGGGTTTCGAACTGGAGTTCTCCAGCGCTCCCCCTTGATCTGATGATCGGATGCACAGACCACTGCGCCACCCGTCCCTATAAATATGAATGTATTGTGATGACAAAGTTGTCTGTACCAAGTTTTATAAGCAAGGTTCACTCTAGACGGCTGTCTGTCACTGGCTGTAAAGTCAGATCTCATTCTTCTCATGATATTTATTGTAATGAGGTAAACAGGCAAACTTAAACACGAGCTCACAAATATTATGTTTGAATAAATGTAGTATTTTGTGCATGCGTATTTGAACTTGTTTCTGTGTTTTCTAGGTTGTCCTCTCGCATCATGCAAAATGGCCACGGTAATGCAATTATTTTCAATTTCTTCCTTTTTTGAAAAGCCATACATTGATCACGTGATTTCAGAGGTATACAAATAAATAACAATGAATATTCTTTGTTGACACTGTAGCCCATATGAGTCACCGGAATGAGGAGCGTGGAGTGGGGGATCACTCTCACATGAATGGACATGTGGAGCTGAAGAGGAGCTGCCGAGTGAAGAAGAGCCAGTTCGAACACCTCAATCAGAGCCTGCTGTTCGACCAGCTGGTCAACAGGTAGCTAGCAGTCACACTACTGACACCTCTCTTTCACCTTACACAAGAGAAACAGGAAGTAAGCATGACTTAAATGGTATAAGCATACTTTATCTATATTGGAATATATGGAATTGAATTCTTATAGTGATAAATCCCAAAATAATATAAATATATTTTGTTTGATTATTGTCCAGGTGTGCATCCTTCATAAAGCTTACTTATGGAAAGCACACTTTGTAATTAAATATTCATCAATTATTGAACACCACAACAGTGAGGCTTCAAGTCCTACACTGCTTTTCACATCATTTCACTGGGAGTACCCCCAAGTTAGAGTCAGCACTTTACTACAGGGCTATGCCCAAATCAGAACCTTTTTGATTCTGGCTGAAGTGTTACTGACACTACGTCAGCCCCTGACTTTACCTCTCCCCGGGGCTGTGGACTTAGCGCTGTGCCCTCTCTCCCTGCAGGGAGGGACGGGGACCCCTACTTCCACCACGACTGTCGACCAGGCGGACTGCTCAGTGCGTCAGGGGTCTGCGGCCATATCGACAAACCACCCGACCCATCTTGAAACACAGACCTCGTCTTGTTTACCGTGCTTTGTGCGTGTGATATTTGTTGCTGTGTCATCACCATTCATGTCCAGAGCCTTTACAACTGACTGTGGGAAACAATGTTCACATGATTAAGCAACAACAGTCGTCTTGCTATTACAAATATATACAATTTAATGCACAATGACTGACTTACAACAACATGAAATCAATGGCTCTACTACGGGGTAAATTGACGGATCATTGGTCTTTCAGAGGACAGCTCCTTTTTTTTTACCATTATAGAACAAGAATTACGAAAAAGATAAAAACTGCACTTTAGACACTGTAAATCTTCTACCTCTGTAAGAAAAGAATGGTTAATGCATGTCTGTAAAGGTGCCTTTAGTTTGTCATATTGAGTTGTGTTCTCTCTGTGTGTTTGCAGCACTGCCGAGGCTGTCCTTCAGGAAATGGACAACATCAGCAGCATCAGGCAGAACCGCGAGGTGGAGCGTCTCCGCATGTGGACAGGAGACACTGAGGAGGTAAGTGTGGCCCTGCTGTAACGGCCAACCTAAAGATAGAAAAGTATGGCATCTCATTTGAATATAACTGATACTCTAATGCCCCTGTTTTTCCAGGAAAACATGGACATGTATTCCCGGGTGAAGCGCAGGAAATCCATGCGCAGGAGCACTTTCAGCATGCCCACACACCACAAAGCCATGAGTAAAACTGAGCAGGAAGATGAAGAGGAGGAAGGAACGGAAGGTCAGGTTCCTACTAATGTTGTGCTTCTGAATCAGTGGAGCAAGAGCTAGATCATGAAAACTTAATAAACCAACTCGGCTTTAACTGAAATTGATCAGAACGATGAAAAATGGATTGCTTAGTGATCTTGGAATGAATTTTTTAACAGCTCAAATGTGGTGGTATCTGAGGTTTGAAAACGGCATTGTGGGACTTTCAGATTCTCACGGTGAGGAAGAAGAGCAGGATGCAGAGGATGAAGATGATGAAGGGGATGAAGCAGAAGAAGCAGGGGAGGACAATGACAGACGGTATAACCTGAGGCAGCGAAAGGCTGTGCAGAGATATGAGGCACCACCTATCGGTAATTGGTGTTCTTTCTTTTTTTAAATAAAAGATACATTTAATTTAGCTTTGTTAGGGAATGTGTTTATTTAATTAATGATTTCTACTAGTCATAACATGTTTTAACAATTTTGAAGGCTCAGTGTGTGATTTTTTTTTACGTTTGCTTTCTCAGAGCCGGTGAACAGAAAACAGAGCAACCCCTCACTTTTTGACACCCTCAGATCCCCAGCAAGAAGAAGCCATATAAGGTTAGTGGAAAGTTTGACACAAATAGCAGTGAAATCTCATGCTAAATGTGTTACATATGTTTGAATCCTAAGCAGCCTTTGGATAATACATCCTGTGGTTATTAAACAAATGTTTTACACCTTCAGAAACATGACTGTGCAATGGTGTTATACTAAATCTAGATTGTCACACTTCTCCAGAGTCAAGAAACACGCCATTCACAGCAGTGACACCACCTCGTCTTCTGATGAAGAGCGGTTCGAGCGGAGAAAAGGCAAAAGCATGACCCGGGCCAGGAACAGGTGCTGCTTTCTTTGTTCTACATTGTATTATTTCCCATTCATCTTCCTCTCTTTTGATCCAACATGACCTTTAGCATAATTGAGATCTAAAATGTTAACATAAATGTCAAACACTTATTTCCAACAGATGTTTGCCCATGAACCTGACTGGAGAAGATCTGTCCAGTGGGGTGCTACGTGATCGGGTGAAAGTGGGTGCCAGCTTGGCTGACGTGGATCCCATGAATCTTGATAGCTCAGTAAGTAGAAATGCTAACAATACAAATCTGTACAGCGGCACCGTTTAAGTCATCACAAAGATACAAAGTAGACTTGTAATTTTTTGAGTCAATTACTGTTTGAATGTATATCATAGATTACAAATCTGTGTTTTTTTCTCAGGTGAAATTTGACCATGTGGGAGGTCTCAGTAACCACATCAAGTCACTTAAAGAGATGGTTGTGTTCCCACTGCTTTATCCTGAGGTCTTTGAGAAGTTTAAGATTCAGCCCCCCAGGTGAGAGAAACCAAGATGTGTTTATTCGAAGAATGTCACTTTTATTTGGTTTTGAGGTCGACATTTTTATGTTTTGTTTATCCACTAAAACACAGTTTCCATTTCCTCTCCTGTCCCCTTTCAGAGGGTGTTTGTTCTACGGGCCTCCCGGGACGGGAAAGACTCTGGTAGCACGGGCGCTTGCCAATGAGTGTAGCCAGGGAGACAAGAAGGTTTCCTTCTTCATGAGGAAAGGAGCCGACTGCCTCAGCAAGTGGGTCGGGGAATCAGAACGCCAGCTACGCCTGCTCTTCGACCAGGTGAGTAACCTCACACACTTTGTGACATTTTTAAAGTCTATTTTCTATGCTATGATGAAGAGCAACTGATTATTGAATATTACTGAGACACCTAGCCAGCACACTGCTAAGGGGAAGTATCCTTGTAACCATAGCTTCAGTCACTTGACCTGAATTGACTTCACAATGTAAAAAAAACAAACTGATGGCTGCTGAAGAACTATTTTCAGTTCAGCAGTTGTTATCGTTATATGTTATTTAGCTTGACACTTCAATACCGTCCACATGCCTATAGGAGCAATCTAGGGTTAGGTACCTTGACCAAGGATTGTTCGACATAATGACTGCAGGGACCCACTGACCCTCTGATTGGGAGAGCAGCCATATGCACCCCATTTTAACTTAAAATGATCACACTACTTTGTCACTTATTTTGTCTTTACTGAACCCAGACAGCTTTAACATATGTTTTCAATGAGCTTAATATCATTTGTTTCTGTGTGATTTGACCCTTTCCTGTGTGTGCTTTTGATTAGGCTTACCTGATGAGGCCATCCATCATCTTTTTTGACGAGATTGATGGTTTGGCTCCTGTTCGCTCTAGCAGGCAAGACCAGATACACAGGTAAGGCTGATTGAAAAAGAAACCCTATTTGTACCCCCACATACATGAAAGTGCTGAAACTGCATCTGCAGTTCTAATCTTGCTGTAACTTGACTAGCCAATAGGTGGTGCAGGTTTTCTTTAACTGCTCTAAACTGTTCAAAACTACTCGGACTGCAGCTCTGAATTTTAAATGATTTGGCTGGAAATGGATTTGAGTTCTTCAGTGACACCTCAGTTCAATTAGTTTATTTGGCGCTGAGTATCCATAGCAATAGAATATCGGAAAATCACAAGAATTCAACCACTGAGAAACACCGTTTCAATATGAACTGCAGGGGAGGAAGTATCCTATTATGCAATGTATCCCTGTGAGGAAAGGACTATTTGTAACTGAAATATCATTTGGAAAAAAAGTTTACTCCCAACATGAAACGTGCTGCTCTCCTTTTTCTGCCCTGCTGGGTAATACATGCACGATAGAGCTGTAGCCAAGACAGAAATAAAACGGTTGATATTTTCACCCCCTGCGGTTTGTTAATTATGCATGTTTGATAGCTCAGGTCCGTGTTCTACTTGCAGGAATAATGTCTTGTTTATTTGCTCCGTACTGGCTCACGAGTCTTGTTAATATCATCTGGGTAAAGTATTTGGGGTCTAAATATCCACACGTTCATTCCTTCCGTCCAGTTCTATTGTGTCCACACTCTTGGCCTTGATGGACGGCTTGGACAGTCGCGGGGAGATAGTTGTCATCGGTGCTACAAACAGACTTGACTCTATCGACCCGGCACTCAGGAGGCCTGGGCGCTTTGACCGGGAGTTTCTGTTCAACCTGCCCGACAAGAAGGTGAGAGAGTGAAACGTCAATATCGTAAACAGCATGTTTGAAAAACTTGTTTTCCCTGCACGGAAGATGTGTTTTTCAGTGCAACATGAGCCAGGGCAGTTTGACCTAAGCAGGGCTCCAGAAAACCTCTTTCCATAAAGAACTCCCTACTGAAATGTTACATTGAATGCATCACACAATCGTATCTTTATTAGTGATAAAGCTTTCTTTATAAAACTAAATAAACAATGTGCTGTTTTATATTCATGAAAAGCGTTTTTGGACGTACCAAATAATAAATCAACAAATGCATTACTTTACAGAGCAAGTAAACAGGGAGATTAGTAGACATCAGATTAGATTCCTGCCCTAAAAATGTTTTTTTAAATGTAACCTCTGTGTGGCCATTCGACACTGGGACCGTTTGAGCAGGCCAGTTTTACATTCTGATTTAGTTTATTTGATCAAGCTTTCTTTTTACATCTGTTTTAAAATAAATTCATTGTTATTCTTCTACTTTTTGAGATGTAGCCTACAGACATTTAATACCGCTAAAATCCAGTTATAAAAGTGGCTGTGTTTTAGTTGTTGTTAAAGAAATACGGTAATCCCCTTCATTATTGCTTATCTGTATTTCGCAGGGCCCAGAATAGCCATGCCGCTGCACCCATTAGAAACACTGCACCTAGTCAAAATGTACTTCTGCCTCTAAGTGGTTGCAAAATGCCACTAAATGATCGCATTGTGGAGTCCTGCTAAGTTGTAGTTGCGCCACAGACTCCAGTATATCATGGCTAACTGTGAGATAACGGAATTCAATTGAGTCTATAGGGAGCACTTACTGCACATACAATGCTGGAACGCACAGCTGGAGACTCAGTATAATGCAGAGGTAATTGGTGTTTCTCTCATAAAAGTTCTGCGACAGAAAGAATTAGTACATGCCGCCCCCGGGCTATTGAGAGTCTCTCCTACTGTGTATTTTCCTCGGTGTCGGGTCTTTTGATCCAACAAGCAAGCGGCAAAGCAGATGCTCATTAGAAAATAATATTGTTATGCAGGTCTGATGACTTTATTCCTGTGCTTGGGGAAACATGTATTTTCTCCCTGCTGCTCACAAAACGTGTGTAAAGTGACATTGATGCAAATAAACAACTCGATGAAGGTGACTCTACTCCATAGAGTCTGTCTAATGTGTCGCCTCGCACCACACAGTAGGGTGGTTGGTAATCAAAGCCTAATCTGCAGGCCATTGCTGGTTAAGCTCACCTGTAGTGTGCTGATTAAAAAACGTTCTCTTGTACAAATACCAATCTTCTTGACACATTCAAGAACAGCTCCCTCCTGTTTTGTTTTTTTATAGAGATAAGAAACCGGCAAGAAATCTGGCTCAGTTGTGTCTTTGGTAAAGAAAGGCAGATATGATGAAAGATGATAAACTGTTGCCCTTGATTGGAGAAAAAGACCCCTTTGTTCTGAATGCCTGCTCATCAAAGGGGATTCCTGTGGAGCCGAAGAAATGAAAGGCGCGTTATGCTGAAATTGTAATGACCATATTTATGATTTGATTTCCCGGTGTAATTGTCACGCTTGTTTAGTTGATCCTGTCTAATGCAAAACACCAATTAAATTACAATTTTTTTCGGTGTTAGTATCGGCAGCCACTGGGACAGTTTCCATTGTTGTTTTTGACATGTTTTCTTATTCAGCTTTGCAGGACTTGACCTCCCTCATTTACTGACTCTGTTTTCTTTGTTTGTTTTTCCTTTGTACACCCCAAGGCCAGAAAGCACATCTTGGAGATCCACACACGGGAATGGAATCCCAAATTGTCTAAGCCGTTCATCGATGAAATTGCAGAAAGATGCGTCGGTAAGAGAGAAGTCTGTCCATAGAACTGTATCCTCTCTTTGCTGTTAAAAATCAGTTCACAGCGTCTTTAAAAATGTGTCTTGATGTAACCTTCCTGTTCTTCTGCCATTTTAAAACAACCTTAATAAAGCTATAATCAAAGCAAACAAATAACCAGTGTATATCTCACCTGTATCCAGGCTACTGCGGCGCAGACATCAAAGCACTTTGCACAGAGGCAGCCTTGGCTGCGTTGCGCCGCCGCTACCCCCAGATCTACGGCAGCAGCGTCAAACTGAGCCTGGATGTCACCTCCATCGTCCTGGGGGCCTGCGACTTCAGCAAGGCCATCAGGACAATCGTCCCCGCCTCCCAGAGGGCACTGGCCCCCCCCGGCCGAGCCCTGTCCCCCACCCTCAGGCCCCTGCTGGCCAGCTCTTTCTCCTTGGTGCTGAAGGCCCTGCTCCGAGTCTTCCCCCACGCTCAGTGTACTGACGGGGACAACACACACGGTAGGAGCCCACACTTTGATTGGTTTCACTCCCCTACTGCTGGCACTGCTCTCTTATTCTTCACCAACCTTTTTTCACACATTTTAGTATTGGCACTTAAGTAGTATTTTATTATTTGTTTCTATTTCCCTATCCTATTAAAGTGCTTTTGTGTCACCCTAACACACCAATGACACCATCCCCCTGAGGTTGCAGAGGTGATAGCACAGAGTTTGCATAACCAGTCATCCCTGCTTGCAGTAACTCAAATCCCAAGTCAGTAAGCAGAAGTTTTTACAGCAGATTACCCACAATGCAGCACTTGACCAGCAGGAGGTTGTTTACGGGAGTCGCACCCAATAATGACACGAGTTTTCCATATGGCCGTTTCCCCTTAGAACGCCCATTACATTTTGCCTAATAAGCCTGCTCTCACTTTTTCCGTGAAGTGCCCACATTAATGTCAGTGATAGGGCCGCTCTGAGGATTAGACTTTGCAGATACAAACTTTTAAATGCATTGGCGCTGTTGCGAAGAGGCCAAGTGAGTTGCAAGAGCCATGGCTGAATAATCTCTTTGTTCTAGGCGGTGACAATCATCTGCTCGAAGAGGACTACAGCGACGATGACAATGAGCAACGCTCCGCTTCCATCTATGAAGTCCAGCCTGCTGCATCCCCACAGACTCAGCTCTCCTCTTCTGCAACGCACACACCCTTCCTCCACTTCTCCTTGTGAGTCCATAGAAAACAAATATATTTTGTGTATTTATAGAACATAAACACTTGGAAATAAAACGTTTAAAAAATGTATTTTAATATAGCACTATATGAGATTGAAAGTGATTAAATGTTATACATTTTAATTTAAACAGACACGGAACATGTATTTATTTTCAAACGGGGACGTTTTGCCTGTAGTGAGGTTATTTTATAGGGTAGTTGGGGAATAATAGTTTTTCTCGGAGGTATACTTAGTAAAAGGAAACCTCTTGACTAAGATGTAACATATTATTACCTATATAATCATCAAAAATGGGGACTGCATATAAGACGACTAAGCTAGGCTTCACAGTCGGCACCTGTACAAAATCCTCGGCTTTGGAGGAAAACAAGCAAGATAAGAGAAGAGCTTTAAAGTGAAGAGATCAGAGGAGACAATTCCTCCAGTACCTAAGGATTCACTTTTTACTGCAGTGATGTGTAAAGAAAAACCCTCATTGCAATGTATTTAGATATTCAAAGGCTTTATTGGATGGTTCCTAAACTTAACCGTGTAATGCCTGTAGGCCTGTTACTATATAAGAGAATTAGTTATTTTAACACATGTGCCACAGTGGTGCTTCATTCGGATACAGGGTTGCTTTTACTCAGACTTGATGAGTTTAATGTTGTTCTTAAGATCGTTATTGTGCTCTTATTTTCGTCAGAAAAACTCTATTTTGCCCTTAAAATCTTTCAAACTGACATTACACAATATGTGAAGCTATCTGGAATGTTCTAATATTGTCTACATATTCAGCATATGTTGACAATATTAGAACATTCCAGTGGTTTAACTGCAACGGTGTTCGAATGCCATTTACAATAAATAGGCATTTCAATTGAAGGGTTTCAGGGTTTTGCAGTTAGTGTCAAGTGTAGATTTCCACTGCAATGTCAACTTCTGATTGAACTGAAGCAATACTGTGCCAATGTCGTTTGAATGACAGTATGACTGCTGCCCAGTGATCAAAACTTGAACTCTCTTCTGCTTCTAGCTCCGCCCTCCAACAGCCCACAGCATACCGGCCTCGTCTGATGCTGGCCGGGGCCTCGGGCTCAGGACAGAGCTCCCACCTGGCCCCCGCCTTGCTGCACCACCTAGACAAACTGCCGGTGCACCGCCTGGATTTGCCCACGCTCTACTCCGTCAGTTGTAAGACGCCAGAGGAGTCCTGTGCTCAGGTAACGAACACACACACACACACACACACACACACACACACACACACACACACACACACACACACACACACACACACACACACACACACACACACACACACACACACACACACACACACACACACACACACACACACACACACACACACACACACACACACACACACACACACACACACACACACACACACACACACACACACACACACACACACACACACACACACACACACACACACACACACACCACACACACACACACACACACACACACACACACACACACACCCACACATATCCACACACACAAATCCACCCAAGACCATCTGCTGCACAGGTGGTTGGAATCTGAAAGGAGTAAGCAACTTACTGGCTTTTAGGAATAATCATAACTTTTTTTAATTGGGTTAGATTGAAGCTACAATTGGCTTATTGCAGGATGCGATATATTTACACATTTACTTTATATTTTTGTTCCTCTCTATAATTATTCTCTGTCTATTTTTAACCCATTTATTTCTGGCACTCACAAACGTTTTCTTCTTTTTGCTGATAAAAATGTAGTCAAGAAAATTCTTGTCAAAATAAGAAAAGAACCTTTTTGATTACACAGTCCAGAAACACACGCAGTCCAAAAAATGAAATAACATTTCAGAAATATTCAAGAGAATGTTGCTGCATCAGGCTCACCGTGTGTTTGACATATGTGTGTGTGCATTGCAGGTTTTCCGGGAGGCCCGGCGGAGCGTGCCCAGCGTGGTCTTCATGCCGCACATCTCAGAGTGGTGGGAGACAGTGAGTGACACTGTGAAGAGCACCTTCCTCACCCTGCTGCATGATGTGCCCTCCTTCAGCCCCGTCCTCATCCTCGCCACAGCTGAGACTCACTACTCACAGCTGTCAGACGAGGTAGGCACACTATGTACACACACGTCTGTGCTGACATTTTCAGATTTACCTCGAGGCTTGCACCATGTTTTTTGTGATTACACCTAGCTGTTGATGGAATTGCTTCCAGTACAGATGTAGCGCTTCATTTCAGACGCCTACCCGTGCGGGTCTGTGATCGGCACGGGGTGGGCCCCTGCTGAAAAGGAAAACCCCCCCGCAGGACTTGAAACGCCCCCTTGATAAATACATTTAATTATAATGAAACCAGCTGCAATGGATCATGGATCCACCAGGGGGAGCCGTGAAAAGCTGCCACACTGGAACTCATGTGAAATAAACAGCTGATCTACAGGTATCTGATATAGGATATTTGTTAAGATCCATATGTCACGGATAGGATCATATTCTATGCTAAATAAGAGACATGTAATCATTTACTAAACATCACCATGTTTTTATTTAACAAAATAATGTTTAATTTATTGTATCTGCTTCATATCGCAATATATTCCCGAAGTCTGAAATGCAAAAATGTCCCACATTAGCGCAATTCACCCTACATTTAATCATTCAAACAAAATCATATTTCGTTTCTTTTTAACGAAATAAATGTGGTTTAATCCACATAATTTACTGTGTTAATTGTTTACTGTAGTATTGTGCACATTACTTTTCGCTGCTTGTTGCACCTGGTTAGAAGCCAAACTGCATTTCGTTGTCTCAGTACCTGCAATATGTGCAATAACAATAAAGTTGAATCTAATCTTGAGCAAGAACAAATGTATTTAGGCTACTTGGTACATATCTGACATAAACGATTAAACACATTTGTGCATTCTTTAAACCGAGTCAAGCCGAGTCCGGAGGCGGCGGCACATTAAAGTGTGCACCTGATTGTTTAACTTGAAGGTGCCTGATGACATTTAATCATTCAAACAAAATCATATTTTGTTTATTTTTAACGAAATAAATGTGGTTTAATCCACATAATTTAGGCCTACTCTGTTAATTGTTTACTGTATTGTTTAACTTGAAGGTGCCTGATGCAGAGTCCTGCACGGGTCTGATTTTCAAGACCCGCTCCCGCCCCGCGACGTGCAATACCGAACCCGCCCCGCTACCCGCACATATTGCCAATTAGTTCCGCAACCCGACCCGTCGGCACAAGATCCGCAACCCGACCCGAACCCGCATAGCCTAGCCTATATATGAGTAGTGAAAACGTGCAATTATTAACACATGCAGTTGCATATTCGTCTCAAAAAGCGTGGGATGTTGGTTATTTTCTCCATCTAGGATGACACCAAAAGCCTCCCAGACGTTGGATTTCGCTCTTGAGGAAGAGTTATTGAAAATGCTGTATTCTCCACTAGAGAGCTTCACCTCAGCCATTTCGAATGTGGTGCGCACAGCAGCAGATTGATGCGATGCAGAGGTTATGATTATGCACGGTCCCGCGGGGGAGAAGTCTGAGGATTTAAACATTAAACTAAATTATTATTATTTTAATATATTTATTATGCAATACCCGCGACCCGACCCGCATCATCTTTGTTTTACCCAGAACCGAACCCGGAAAAAAGCGTTTGAAAAAATACCACCCGCGAATCACCTTTTTTGCGGGTCACCCGATGCAGGACTCTGGCCTGATGTGAACATTTCCAGAAGAACTCTAGCTTGAATGGCCTTTGTATGTGTATACAGTAGGCCTACAGTACAGCCCAACCATGTACACCTTCCTTTTTTCCCGTCCAAAGTTTGAATTGGATAAAGGTAATGGTAATCGATGGTGCTTTTATAGCCTATTGTATAATAACTGTGTGATTTATATTGCTTTTCAAATGCATATATGGCCACCCATTTACACGGCTCTTCCCGTCAAGAATATGAATAGAACTTAGTTAGATTACTTTACATTTCTGCAAATTAATTTTTAATCACACACGTCTCCCCACGTCTCCCCGTCCCGAAAATGATAAATAAAATAAAAAGAGGAAACAATTTTCAAGTTCAGTTTTCAACGTTTTATTTAAAATAACTGACATAACAGACACCATACTGTAGGCCTATCTGCTGCGGAAACCGAAACTCGCGAAAGTGATTTCAAAACAAAAAGCACTCGTTTGCTTGGAACAAAGAAAACGGCCAAGACACACATTGAGTCCAGAAAATAATAATAATAATAATAGTAATAAGCCTGTGTCTAAAATTGACAACAGGCTTATTATATTTACAGCCCTTAAAGATACACTTTTGTGTTTAACAGCTAACCACCATGACATACTTTGTTTTAGTAGATTTCGCATGAGAGCAAAATGTATAAATATGAGAATTAAATTATATGAATATGAGAACAAAATGCATGAATGTGTGAGTGACAATATATGAATGTGTGCATTGAAATATGATAATATGAGGGCAAAATGTATGAATGTGTAAATATATACGTGTGAGAGTGAAAATGTATGTAAAAGGAGAATATATGTGTGTAAGAGTGAAAATGTATGTATGTAAAAGGAGAATACGTGTGTGTAAGAGTGAAAATGTATGTATGTAAAAGGAGAATATGTGTGTAAAAGTGAAAATGTATGTATGTATGTAAAAGGAGAATATATGCGTGTAAGAGTGAAAATATGCTGCATTTTGAATGTCCGATAGTCCACCATTTCCACCGAAAACATTTAATAAAAGTGAAAAACAATGAACAAGACTTAACGTATTCATCATAATTAATTGTATTTATTTCGTTTGGATGTAGGATTTTTGACTTTGTTTAGAGCAGTGATCTTCTACTATATGAACATTTTGGACCCAAAATCACAAAAAAAACGTAAAAACAAATTTTGAAAATGATATTATTTTTCATATAGGTAACACAAACATACACAACGAAACCATTTAAAAGCTGGAAATATATACATGGGATGTCACTATGATAATGTGAAAGTTTGATTGAGGTAGCATGGGATTTCATTCTGATAAGGCAAAAGTGTTATTATAAATATAATACAAATATATATATATACACATTATGTACAAAAATCAGTTTTTTCTGTCTTTATCTGTACCACGCTTCAAAGCGGTTTCTGTCAACTACGACACAGAGGGCAACATCACAGGTTCCTCCTCCTCCATGTCAAAAAACAAGCTTAAAGCTTGACTCACGTTCAGAGTTCTCTTCATCATAGTTGAATCTTCAAAACTCTAAATCTATCTAACTATATCTAAATTCTCAATGTTTGTCTGTCACTTTACTTCAATCGCAGTCTCCCGCCGACTCTCTTCGTCTCCCGCCGCCTCTCTTCGTCTCCCGCCGCCTCTCTTCGTCTCCCGCCGCCTCTCTTCGTATATCTTCGTCTCTCCATTTCCCGCCGTCTCTCTTCGTCTCTTTTCGTCTCGTTTCGTATCACTCCGTTTACCTGATTACCTCACCCCCTCCCTGGTAAATACATCCTGTTGAGCAGAATCTACAGTTTCCAGTATTTTCCGTTTCGTAAAATGATAAAATACGGCGAAGATATTAAAATATGTGCTTCCATTATTCATACTTCTGAAATATATCTGTATTAACTTTATATCATCGTATGTCCGTGTTTATTGGGTCTTTTTGCATGAAACAAAGACTGGCATATAGTTTCAAGCCAGTACTTTCAACAGAAATACACATATACATCCTGTTGAGCAGGATCTACAGTTTCCAGTATTTTCCGTTTCGTAAAATGATCAAATACGGCGAAGATATTCAAATATGTGCTTCCATTTTTCATACTTTTGAAATGTATTAACTTTATATCACCGTATCTCCGTGTTTACTGGGTCTTTTTGCATGAAACAAAGACTGGGATATAGTTTCAAGCCAGTACTTTCGACAGAAACACAGGGCAATGTTGTCCGGACTGTTGTTTTTATGCGGCACCGACTTGAACAGGTCATGTGATCTGATCACGCCGGCGTGACGGTCGACTCCAAAGGGTTAATATTAAATACATATAAGTATTTTTACAACTTGTATTTAGAAATACTCTGTTGTAATTATTGATGCATACATGTGTTCATCCATTCAATGTGGCATCTGCTATAATGGGGTTAATGTATGATATTACTTAATAATACAATACATTATAATATATGATATGATAATTACATTTTAGTTTTATTCATTTCTTATTTCATAGTTTCTCATTATTATTATTTTTATCGCTAATCTTATTTTTGATTTTATTAATCTGTGTGAATCTGTGCTGTCCTGTTTTTCACTCTCACCCTGTTGCTGTTTGAACTACAGAATTTCCCCACGGGATTAATAAAGATCCATCTTATCTTAATGTATAAGTTGATTTACTTCAATGTACTGTGTAAAAACACCCCAACAATATTACAAGAAATATACTGCATAAAGCAAACTATATACTTTATTTGATCTAAAATATTGATGTTTTTTCATTATAGTAGCCTGTGAAAACCATAACAAATAAGTGATTACATGCTACAGTATTCAGCAAACACAACTGCAGAGCTGCAAACAGACTAAGTTCTACAACACCCAGTTCTATTTCGTCCCTACTGACCGCCAGAGGCGGTGCTTTAGCACTGGATATGTCCATCGCGCGCATGCGCAGCTCGAGTACCAATAACAACAAAGTCACCTGTGACCCACGTGACACCGGCTACATCAGCCGGTGCCTTTTCATCTTCTCGCTGCGTGAGAGTACCTTGGCTACATTTTTTGTAGCCTACAGCGTTCGTTAGGAACATTTGTTAAGGATTCTCTGCAAACAGCTGGCTGCGTGTAGCTTCGCGACTCATCCAGTCGGGGCCGCGGGATTACCCGTCCTCCAGGAGCTGCGGCTGGCTGCGCAGAGACTTCGTTCGGACAGGTTGGTGTCGGCTTGGTTGGCAATGGCAGTGTTTCTACTCCCTCTCCCAGCCTAGTTGTCCTGATTTCTGTCTGTTTGCTGAGTCTTTTGGTGACGGAGGTGTTTTCGCTCCCTCTCCCAGGAGTATTGCTGTGCTTTTGTACTGTTTTGGCCGCGGCGTTGGGCCAAACTTCATTAGCATTAAGCTAAACCTCATTAGCATTGAGCTAAACTTCATTAGCATTGAGCTAAACTTCATTGGCATTGAGCTGTACTGGCTAGTTAGCAGTAGCGGCTGCAGCCACTCGGCTGACGCCGGGTTAAGCACCGGAGTTTCCCGTGCCGTTCTTTTTCTTTAGCTACAGCTGGCATTCGCCTTTGATTTAACGCTAAAGTTGCCGTGTTTATCCCGTTAAACAGGTAGCTGGTGAAGGCTGTGTTCCCACACCCGCTCCCGGTTACGCTGCATCTGGCGTTCGTCTTCAGTTTAACCAGTGAAGGCAGTGTTTTCGCCCCCGCTCCTGGTAGGCGCTAAACGGCCTGGTTTTTTCTGTTAAGCAGGTAGCTGGTGAAGGCTGTGTTCCCGCTCCCGGTTACGCTGCGTCTGGCATTCGTCTGTAAATTAACCAGTGAAGGCAGTGTTCTCGCCCCCGCTCCTGGTAGACGCTAAACTGCCTTGTGTTTTCTGTTAAGCAGGTAGCTGGTGAATGCTGTGTTCCCGCACCCGCTCCCGGTTACGCTGCATCTGGCATTTGTCTGTAAATTAACCAGTGAAGGCAGTGTTCTCGCCCCCGCTCCTGGTAGACGCTAAACTGCCTTGTGTTTTCTGTTTAGCAGGTAGCTGGTGAAGGCTGTGTTCCCCCACCCGCTCCCGGTTACGCTGCATCCGGCATTCGTCTGTAAATTAACCAGTGAAGGCAGTGTTCTCGCCCCCGCTCCTGGTAGACGCTAAACTGCCTTGGGTTTTCGGTTTAAGCAGGTAGCTGGTGAAGGCTGTGTTCCCGCTAGTGCTGGAGCGACACGTCGACGACTTCAAAATATCGTCGACGACATATTTCCGCGTCGACGCGTCGCTACACACACGTGGGTGTGTAAACAAAGCAACAAGCAGTTCGCAATCGCACTTCAAACACAATGGAGACTGAAACGGCTACCACCTCCTCACAGGATTGCGCACGAAGCCCTCAAACGAAAACATCTCGCCCTAGGTCTTCAAAAGCATGGGAATATTTTAAAGTTAGTCCAAAACGCAAAGATATTGTCATTTGCAGTCTTTGACAAATGGAGTTGGCATATCACACGAGTACAACGGCTATGTTGGAACATTAAAGCGGCAGCTAGCTGTGGTGGCTACCATTAGCAGCTAGCATTTTCTCTCCGATTTTTACATAAAAATGGAATTATGGATTATAAATTCAATCATTTTTTTATACACAGACGTTAAAAACCTATGGATTAACCGATTCAGCCGCGTTTTTTCTCATTTTAATGCCATTGAACACGTCTTTTGATCAGATTGACAGCTACGGTGGTGAGACGATCTCCCTAGAAGCTCTGTAAAGGTACGTGTTGTGATGACTGTATTTGCTTCCCCTGTCGCGAGTCCGGATCACTCAGTGATGATACTATATACCTACATAATCTGTGGAGTCTCAGCTTTAATCGGATATCTTGTATGTGCAGCTACGATGAGTAATAAGGGTACTTTTATCTTGAGTTCTGTGCCAATGTCCGTTAGCATTTTTCGCTCATGGGTCATTTAGATGCTTCTTATGAGACTTGTGTTTTGTTTTGGTAAACATGGTTTGTATCGGCAGTTAGCTGAGATTATTACCGTTAATCTGGTATAACACATTAATAGTTTGTTAAATATCCCCTGAGACACAGTATTGTGAACATTTTTTTTTTTACATTACGTTTTTTTTACATTACGTTTTTTATGAATTGAACAACAGAAAAATAATCGTTAGATTAGTCGACTAATCGATCAAATAATCGCCCGATTAATCGTTTTCGAAATAATCGTTTCCCCCCAGCACTAGTTCCCGCACCCGCTCCCGGTTACGCTGCATCTGGCACTCGCCTCGAGCTCAGCCAGTGAAGGGCAGGTAGCTGGTGAAGGCTGTGTTCCCGCACCCGCTCCCGGCTTCTCTGCATCTGGCTACCTACAGAATGGCTCATTCATGTAGCGCCTGTATGGCTTCTCTCGAGCCCGAGGACGGCCACGACCGTTGCCCCTCTTGCCTCGGCCTCGAGCATCTAAGGGAAGCTCTCACGGTAGGGGCCTGCATGAACTGTAGCTGCATGCCCCGGGCACTCAGAGTGGCTAGAATCACTGAGGTGGAATGTCTGGCGGCAGCCAACGGACACCTCTCTTGGTCACATCCTCCCCCAGATCAGTTCGACCGTCCCTGGCGACTTAAGGGAGCGATGGCCATGGGTGCACCCCCCAATAAGAGGACTAGGAACAGGCTGTCCTCTAAAGTGGATCAGCTAGCTACCGACATGGACACGATGAAGTCGCTCCTCGTGGCCCTTCAGCCAGGGCCCGGTATAGGGGCTGCTAGCGGGCCGCCTGCCCCTCCTTCGGTTGCCGCCCCTCCTTCGGTTGCCGCACCTCTGTATGAGGATGCCTTGTCGCTAGCGGCTTCGGCTAACCTCTTCAATGAAGAGACGGAGGACGAGGTCCCGCTCGAGGAGTTTTCCCTCTCCTCTGCTCAGGGGTCTCTGCAGGACGGGGAGGACGGCTCCATGGCGGCCATCATTCGTACGGCCTTGGCGCACCTGCAGATTCCGGTTCCGCAGGCCAACTTGGCTCCGGCTAGTGCCTTCTTCAGGCGTAACCCAGCCCCTGTCCCCCTCACCGTTCCTCCTTCAGAGGAGTACCTGAGGGAGCTCCAGGCATGCTGGAGGGACACCAGGGCCTTTTGCCGCACTGGCTCCGATGCCCGGACCTTGGCTGCCATGCAGGACCCGGTGAGGGTGGGGCTGGGTGGCATGCCACCCATTGAGCCTGCCATCGCCTCCCTGATTCTGGCTCCTGACGAGGCTTTAAGGCCTGAGGTCAGGTGCCCTCAGCCTCAGTGCAGGGTCACGGATGGGCTGCTCTGTAGGGCCTACGACGCAGCGGCACGCATGGGTCGTATCGGGAACTCCCTCTCCCATCTAATGCAGGCCGTCTCCGCCTCGCTGCAGCAGGCTCCGGCCGAGCCTTCTTTGCTGGGCCTCAGTGATGCATCACTGCAGGCCTTTGCCCTAATGACTAGGGAATTGGGACGAGTTATGTCTTTTCTGGTACAGACTCGTCTCCAGGTTTGGCTGGCCCAGTCACCACTAACGGAGACATGTAGGAGGGTCCTCCGTAGCGTGCCAGTCGAGCCAGGGGAGCTGTTTGGGTCAGCTGCCCTGGAGACACTGGAGCGCGCTGCCCAAGCGAGGCAGACCAGGCAGCAGCTCTCGGGTCTTCGCAGTCCCGCGGCCACTCCCGGCAGGCCCAGGGGCTGCTCTAGCAGCCGCGCTCAGCCAGCGGCTTACTGGGGTGGTCGGCAGAGTTCCCAGCGGCCCACGCAACCGGCCAATGACTTTCGTGCCCCAGGTCGCCTGGCTTCCAGGCGGCCTCGCGCTTCAGAGCCTTACCGGCGCCCCCCAAGGGGCTCCAGGGGCCGGGGGGCTAGGCCCTGAAGTCCCGGGGCCGGTCGTCGGCTGTTTTTCCCAGCAGCAGCTCAGCTACTGGGCTGCCTGTATTTCCGACCCCTGGGTGGTTTCCACACTAACCCAGGGCTACGAGTTGCAGTTCCGACGCCGGCCCCTAGCCTTCGGCCGGGTCAGAATGACAGTTGTCAAGGACCCGGCGAAGGCCTTAGCGCTAGCCCAAGAGTTGTCCGTCCTCTTGGCCAAAGGCGCAATCGAGCCAGTGGACCCCCTGCGTCAGGGCGGGGGGTTCTACTCGGCGTACTTTCTTGTGAGCAAGAAAGTTGGCGGATTCCGTCCAGTTCCGGACCTCAGAAGAATCAACAGATTCCTGAGGGTACTACCCTTCCATATGCTAACCACAGCAGACACCCTTCGTGTTGTCACACAGGGGGAGTGGTTCACAACCGTGGACTTGAGGGACGCCTACTTCCACGTGCCAATTGCATCCCATCACCGGAAGTTCTTGAGGTTCGCCTTTCAGGGCCGACATTATCAGTTCCGGGTGCTTCCCTTTGGTCTCTCCCTCTCCCCAAGGGTGTTCACCAGGGTTGTTGCGGCAGCGCTCGCTCCCCTGCAGGCACAGGGCATGAAGGTCCTGCCATACCTGGACGACTGGCTGGTTTGCGCGCCGTCCCGGGCCCAAGGGGCCGGAGGAACTTACATACAGTTCCTCCGGCTCTTAGGCAGACTGACAGCTGCCTCAGCCGTTGTGCCCTTGGGCCTGTTGTCACTGCGCCCCATGCAGATGTGGCTGAACAGCTGTCACTTGGACGCCAAGCGGCACAGGCACAAGAGAGTCAGGGTGTCTCAGCGGTGCCTCCACTCTATGTCCCGCTGGAGGGACAGGGCCTATCTCCTGAGGGGTGTGCCCATGGGCACCATCCCATCCCGCCGGGAGACTGTCACTGTGGATGCGTGTCTCTCGGGGTGGGGTGTGGTGTGGCAGGGCAGGACCGTGCAGGGTCAGTGGTCTGCCCAGGAAGGTGCACGCCATATCAATGTGCTGGAGCTTCGGGCGGTGTTGCTCGCACTCATGCTCTTTTTACCCCAACTGGCGGGCAGGCATGTGCTCGTTCGTTCGGACAACATGTCCGCAGTTGCCCAAATCAACCACCAGGGGGGCGCCAGGTCCGCACAGCTGCTCCGCGTTTCGCAGAGCCTCTTGCCTTGGGCGCTCCCCCGTCTCACCAGTCTGCGGGCAGTTTTTCTGCCAGGGGACCTGAATCAGGTCGCATATTTCCTCTCACGGCGCAAGCCTCCACCGGGGGAGTGGAGGCTTCACCCGGAGGTGGTGGAGATAATTTGGAGCCTCTTCGGCAGGGCCGAGGTGGACCTCTTTTCCTCGGAAGAGTCGAGGCACTGCCCCCTCTGGTTCTCCTGGACGGAGGTGACCAGCCCATTGGGTCAGGATGCCCTGGCGCACGACTGGCCGGACACTCTCCTGTATGCCTTCCCGCCATTGCCTCTGATACTTCAGACGCTTCAGAGGGTCCTTACTCAGGGGCACAGGCTCCTTCTAGTCGCCCCCCGCTGGCCGGGGAGAGTCTGGTTCCCACTGCTACGCAGTCTCTGCTGCAGCCCACCGTGGCGTCTCCCCGACAGGAAGGACCTTCTGTCACAGCTCAAGGGTCAGATCTGGCATCCCGACCCTCGCCGCCTTCAGCTCTGGGTTTGGCCTCTGCAGGGCCCAACCCACTGTTGAGTGGTGTCACGGCATCTGTCAGGGAAACTATCCTGAATGCCAGAGCTCCATCCACTCGGGCACAGTATGAGTGCAAATGGAGGCTCTTCTCCCACTGGTGTGTGAGTAAGGCTGAGAATCCGGGACATTGCTCCGTGGCCACCATTTTAGAGTTTCTGCAGTCCCTTCTGGATAGTGGACGTTCTCACTCCACTTTGAAGGTGTATATGGCTGCTATCTCTGCCCGACATGTCGGAGTCGAGGGTGCCACTGTGGGGCGCCACAGGTTGGTGTCCCTCTTTCTAAGAGGGGCTCTACGGCAGCGCCCCCCTAGCACCCCAAGGGCCCCGGCTTGGGACCTGCCCCTAGTGTTGGATGCCCTATCATCTCCTCCCTTCGAACCCCTGGCCCAGGTCGGGCTTAAATGGCTGTCCCTGAAGGCAGCATTTCTGCTTGCCATAACCTCAGGGAAGCGAGTCGGAGAGCTTCATGCCCTCTCCGTAAGCAGTACATGCCTGAGGTGGAACTCCGATGGCTCGGGTGTCACCCTCTGGCCGAATGTGGCGTTCTTGCCCAAGGTGCTTCCACTAGCCCACTCCAATCGGCCTATCCAGCTGGCACGCTTTAACATTCCACAGGAGAATGGCACACCTGAGTTGCTGTGCCCTGTGCGTGCCCTGAGGGCGTATATTGATGCTACGGCCTGTATATGACAGTCAGAGCAGCTCTTCGTTTGCCATGGCGGCACTAGGAAGGGTCGTGCTCTCTCGAAACAGCGGCTGTCCCACTGGGTGGTGGATACCATCACATGTGCCTATGGGGCCAGTGGCCGCCCCCCGCCATCAGGGGCCAGATGCCACTCTACAAGAGGCGTCTCAACATCGTGGGCTGCCCTAAGAGGGGTGCCCCTGGAGACCATCTGCGCCGCGGCGTCATGGGCGTCTTCTGGCACATTCTCCAGGTTCTACCGGGTCAATGTCGCCACTCCTCACCCCCTGGGGGTGGTCTTGTGGCCAAGCTCCGCTGCTTCCAACTAGGTGAGTAAGTGCTTGGATTCTTCATGACATGGTTGGTATAGGTCATCCAGTGCTAAAGCACCGCGTCTGGCGGTCAGTAGGGACGAAATAGAACGATAGTTACGGCTGTAACTACGGTTCTATGAGTCCCGGATGGCCGCCAGAGTTTCCTGTCACTCAGAATTCTTGTGTGCTCGCGAGAAGATTCTGGGAACAGATCCTCTGTCGACACCGGCTGATGTAGCCGGTGTCACGTGGGTCACAGGTGACTTTGTTGTTATTGGTACTCGAGCTGCGCATGCGCGCGATGGACATATCCAGTGCTAAAGCACCGCCTCTGGCGGTCATCCGGGACTCATAGAACCGTAGTTACAGCCGTAACTATCGTTGTCTTTGTGTATTTTGTGAATAAAGCGCCATCTCATGGTTAAATCCTGTAATTGAACAAATGGGGAAATTGGGCAACGCCCTTTAGCAATTTGGCAACACCCCCAGCCACTGGCATCCGCTGGGCTTTTGACTGGGACACACCTATTTGAGTCTGATCTGGAGTGCTACATCTGTATATGAGAGAGGAGAGCGTTACCTTGATGTCTTTTTATATGTGGTATCGGAGGCTAAAGCATGAGGCTTCTCTGTGCCTCTCATACTCGGGAGCACTCATGCAGACACACACAGGGTGTCACAGTCGAAGTCATCTGCTCCCACAGAGTTTTTTGTATCTACTCCATCTCTCTTTTCTTGTCATTTATCCCACTGCCCGTTTTCACCATGGGGATCCCATCCCCTGCCCCTTCATCCCTTCCTCTTGGATTTATTATTCTCTGTCTGAATAGCCACAGCAGAGTCAGACCACCCGTTGTGGGTTAGCCTGTAAGCAGGGCTCGACATTAAATGGCCCGGAAGCACTATTTAGACACCCCGGGCCAGCATAACGTACTTTCCACTTGCCCGCTCGGGCCACTAAAAATATTGCTTTGAAAAAACAAAATGTTTCCTGTGGTATTGGTATTTTGACTAGCAATTTTGTTAAATTGTTTCGTTTATTAACGCTACAACATAGCGTTTCGTGAGTTGGTTGTCATTGTTGGGTGAAAAGCAAACAGCTGTTTGCTGCGGATCACAGCGCGAGCAGGCTCCCGTGAGCAGGAGCGCGCTCGTTCACTACAGACTTTCGTGCCACCTAACCATTCGCCAAAATGTTTTTAATACCAGCGATAACCGGCCAAACGCCGGGCAAAAAACAATCTTCAAATAAAAGAAAGTCACCGGAGGAGTTAAAGGAGAGTGACAGGGAGCATGAGAAGAAGAGGGAGAGAAAGTTTCAGCCACACTGGCTTGATCGATGGAGTTGGCTTCTAGTGGTGCAGTGACGCGTCCTAAAACCCTTTTTTATAATTTTCTAATCATAAATCTATCGATTCGATTTATGATTAGAAATGTATAAAAGTAGGGTAGACATGTGGATATTATCCGGCTGAACAAAACGTGCATTTATCAAACAGGTTTGTTTTCCACAGACCTTATTTCCAGCTATTTTCCAAAACCCTGTGGAGAAATTCCATTGCTTTTTGTCGAGGGAACCAGCAGCTTACTTCCTGGTTTTATGACGCGTCACTGCACCTCTCAATATGATGCCAGTATAAACAAGGTCTTCTGTCGGCTCTGTACATCAATGCCGACCTATGCTGACAAGTAAGTGAAGAGTAGAAAATATAAAGGTATTGGCTTTAGGGAAATGTCCCGGCAGTTTAGGAGAATGAAGGTTCTAATCTAATCAATTACATAGCCATTACATTTCTAACTCCTAATGACAGGATGGCAGAAAGCGCATTATACTAATAATAATACTCATAATAGCAGAAATGTTTTAACAATGACCACAATATCATTATTTTAATAAACCAAATATGAACAATTGAGGAAAATGAGGAAGAACTGATGCTTCAAATGTTGTAGTAATGTAGTTTGTGCATAAATTACTATTGCAACAAATGTGTTCATTTTCTTCATTATTAGTCGATTTTTCCGGACAAATGCTCCGGGCCAGTGGTTACAATGGTGGGGCTAGTGATAATAAAATGTTACCCTTAATGTCTACCCCTGCTGTAAGGGACGGTTTTGGTTGGGGGAAGGAGAAATAGAGAAAATTGGAAAGGGGGGAAAAAGAGACTGAAATAAGGAAGAGGGTCCTCTCTTGTCGGGCAAGAAAAGAGCTTTAATTAGGTCCGGGGGTTGGCAGCCCCAGGTCTTCACCCCAGGACACACACACATGTCGATATGCCTGTGCAGACTATGCATGTTTTTTCGGTGTGTGTGGTGCGTGTGTGTGCGCGTGTGTGAGTGTTTTAACTTTTCTTCCTCTTGTGTGATTGGTAGTTTCTGCCTTCCTTACATTCTTTAAGTATTTCTCCCTCACTTAACTTGTTGGCTAACATGCTGTGTTAAGTATGAACATGGAATGAATCTCACCCCACAGACCCCTTCAGCCTCTGTGTCACATGGCTGATTGCTGTACATTGCATACTAGGTGACTGGATGAATCCATGTAGGATTGGCAATTACCACTTTCATCACACGACCTTCTCTGTGGTGATTGAACACACAGCCATGCAGCGTGGAAGATTGGGAAGCTCATGATGGGACAAATGGTGTGCTCAAGTCAATGTGGAGCCAGCATGAGGATATCAAGACTGTCCTTAGGCTATGCTGGCTCTCTTTCCCCATTTCAGTCTCGTGCTGAAAGTTTGAAGTTGGATTGCATCATTGCACTTGTAAATCAGTTCTTTTTTCTTACTTTTGTGCAGATACATTGTAAGGAGACCCAGACCTTTTCTCATTTGAATTGAGTTAAACGCAAACCATGTACCTGTGCCACAAACTCTGCCCCTGTCTGGCTGCTTTCGACACTAGCAAAGACAAAGTGTAGCATAAACTGTCAACATAAAGATGAACATTGTTCCAAACCCTTGTGCCTTGTTATGCTTCCTAAAATCCATACTTATTTCCTAGCTTTGATATGGCAATAAAAGTGAGTGGTTATTTTGACGGCAACTCCTAAATCTGTAATGCTAAAGCTTCCAATTACCAAAAATGCTCCAAATAGACTAAATCAATGGTAATAATAATAATTCCTTACATTTATTATAGTGCTTTTCCAGTGCTCAAAGCGCTTATGGTGTTACATCTACTATAAACAATAGAATACCTTTGAATGTTTCTTATAACCATACTATATATGATGGTAACCAGTAAAACAAGAAGAGTACACATCTGAAAATAGTTGTTTAGCACAGGAACATTTTTCAAAATTATTCTAATTATTAAAATAAGGATTCACAAACAAGCTAGAGACAGACATAGAAACTCACAAAACTGCTGATGCTGGTGTAACATCTTTCTGTATGTCTGTAAGGGAACATATCAGGGCTTCACAATTAATACAAATGTAATCTTAATTGTAATATTCACTAATGCAATATCGAAATCGCAAGGCAAACATTTAAAAATCTATATTTCTGAATGAAGTGTTGTGGCGCTGTAGTGATATCCCGGCCAACAAACAGTACAGACATAAACAAGATCCTAGATTGGTTCAGATAGAAATCACATTATAACCATTTTTATATACCTTACAATTGTAATAATGTTTCAAACATGACTGTTCCCTCTGGTATGGTGAACCATATTACAATAGCAATATCAGTCAAAAATAATTGCAATACCTTTTTTCTTTTTCATATTGTGCAGCCCTAAAACATATGTAGTATTTGCTCCCACTGAGGCAGGCCCCCAGGTTGTCCACAGAGAGTATGATTTGCAGAATGGGTGGAACTTTGCTGTGGCTCTGTTTGTGTTAAGCAATTGTGTTTGTTTTATTAAATGATATTGCTCATCTCATGTCTCTAGAGTGGCCCAGAAGCTTCTTTCATCACGTTTTGAGGATTTCTTTCTTTCTTGGCATTGCCAGTCCATAGTGCTTTCAGTGATTTGGCTATGTGTGTGTTGTTTCACTCCCTGGCACGGAGAACACAGTGACAGCTGCTGTCTCAGCTCCAAACCACGGCGGGGAACACGCAGCATCCCTCCCCAGCCAAAACTGACACTACAAGCCTGGGTCCAACTACATAGCCTCCCTCCGTCCCTTAACAGCCGTTCACCCTGCTTACCCTCACTTCCTCCTCTGTGGAGGGCCGAGGGAAATAGCTTGAACATGTGATTGTAAGTGTGAAGTTACTGCAGTTAGTGTGAGATATATTGTCGTATCAGTTTTTTTACTTTAAACGTTGAAACACATTGTGGGATGTTTGATATGGTTATGGTAATGGAACAAATGACCCGCTTGCTACCAAAGGATTGACTATAAGGACAGGACCTGTGTATTGATGCTTCATTCATCTAGTTCTAATGCTGAGATAAAGAAGACACAGCACGAAACAACAGCTATGCATTTAGCTTTTGGTAGATAATGCAACACACAATTAAAATGTGAAGGGTTTCAGGGCTAATCATTTTCAAAACGTCACACCTCACTTCATTTGATTATAGTTGAGTTCTATTTTGCCGAGAGCACGGTTAACATGTTTTCAGGCACACTGCAGATGACATGTTTCAAACCTTGATTATGTTTCAATGCAGCACAGGACAACTCAAATGTATGTTGCACAACCATACATGTTTAAAGTGTGTCCTGAAGTATAGTGCAAACGTGAAGTAACAGCTTTGCAACACTGGCTGGCAGATGGGAAGAATCTGTTGGGACCCTACACTCCTCCTGAACTCCAGTGCATCTAAATATTCAATGTGCTCAGGCTTTAAAATACACATAGGACCCATAACAGAAATGATGATGCCCCCTTTATTAGTTCACAAATTGCAGCGGATCGAAAACAAATGCTGAGTCTCTTCTCTAGTTCCCACTACAATCAATGGTGTGACATTGTACCACTTTTGTCTTCATGAATAATTGAAAAATCGGACTTTCTAAATTCCGATTTTGTTTTTAATAAGTATACCAGCGCTTGTGTTTCTGCAAATGCAACTCTTAGCCAATGCACTTAAACATCAGAGTTCATTATTCCTCCGTGGATATCAATGATTGAGTTAGAGTTTGGGTCGCAGTGGCAACAGCCTAGTCCACATGTCCTTATCCCTAGCCACCGTCTCTTGCTCATTTGGATGAGTGCTGTGCTGGAACACCTCCACAGGATTCAGATGCCACTGTGATGCATTTGAATCAAACTCCTCAACTAGCTCCATTCAAGTTGGAGGAGCAGTGGTTCAACTCTGAGCTCCTCTTGGCCACTAATATCCGGATGCTCATTTTCTCAGTCACTACCCAGAGCTCATGACCCAAGATGAGGGTTTCAATGTAAAGGAGAGGTGAATAGAGTGCTTTGCCTTCAGCCTCAGTCGCCCCCCCCCCCCTTCACCCCGACAGACCTGTATAGCCTCTGCATTACTGCTGACTCTGCACCATTCCCCCTTTCTATCTAATGCACTATCTTACCCTGACTGGATTATCTGAACTTTAGTGTTTGCGATTCTGTCTGGATCTCATTATCAACACTTCCCTGTAATGATGTTTACTTTACTTCTTTGTATCGTTGTATCACCCTTTGGACTTTCTGCAAGCATTAAGGTACCATCTTTTGGATTGTAAATGGAATGCATTTAGAAAGCCCTTTTTTTCATATAGTGCATCACATTCTGATTTAGAAAGGTGTCTCGGCAATAGCTTTTTTTTGTGTGCCAATTATTTGAGTCATTTACTCAAGCTGTGTTGTATTGCCATCTGTTTTATACCTGCTGTGGTATAGGGATTGACTTTCTTCTGAACATTGAGATAACAGAGCAAAGTTCTGCAGTCTGACAGGAATGTTTTAAGTCTGTTTCTACAGTTAGGATTTGATCATGCCAGCTGAACAGGTGTGCACTTTAGTTTTACAGTTGCTCTACCCAGTCCGACATCCCCAATTTCCTTTGACGCATCATCTCTCTCCTCTAACCCCCCCCCCGCTCCTTTTTTCATCTATTAACACCTTTCTGCTCAGCCACCCGGTGTCAACACTCCTGCAGACTTTATCATGATGAAAAATACTGCAAATCATTACCTGCTGTGTGCTACATACACTTTGGCTCTCTCCAGCTCCCCTACTGTCTAGTTTTTTCTCCATTTCTTTTATCTCTGCTGAGGAGAGAATACACTATCCAGCTGAGGAAAGAATACACTATCCAGCTGAGGAGAGAATACACTATCCAGGTGAGGAGAGAATACACTATCCAGAGAGAGTGTCATATAGAAAGAAAGAGAACAGAAGGCAATGCAGAGCGAAAGAGAGAACAAACATGTCAGGGATAAGGGAGAGGATCAATGTGAGAGACAGATGGGGGGGGAGATATAAAGTGGAAAGTAGGTGCTTAGTCAGCAACAGGGCTTCCCGTCGGGGGAGGCCTTAGGCTCCAGCGCAGAATTGAACTGGGATCTCCGAAGCCCCCTGTAGCCCCTGTATAGATGCACAGCAGAAATTAAAGTAGCTGGAAAGAGGCTCATGTATTTGTCTGCCAAGACTTTATCGTCATTCTTTAATAATTTATAACAAGTGGCTAACCGTACAGTTGCAGGATAATCCTGTTGCTTTATCATTTGCTTGTGAATACCTAGTAAACTCCCCTAGCTAATGATTTAGACCAAAATAGTTACCGGCACATTTAACTGTCATGTGTCTTTGGTCATGTCTTTAGTAAAGTAAGGTCTTCTTTACAGACATCACCTATGCGTGAAAGACTGGTCACAAAAGACTGGTCTCAAAAGTAGATTTATCAACATATTTTGAGGTTGCATTTCTTTCTTTCTTGTCAAAGGATGACGTCAATTGGAAAGCAGTGCCTGCTAAACTATCTTAAGACTGCTAGAAATAGGATACAATAATACATATTTCAGACTTGATCTGACAATAAAGCGAGTCACAGCAGCTTCATTTGCAACATCAACAAGGACAAATGTTTAGGACAAGAAATAAAGGAACTTGAATTGAACATTATAATCACTAAAGACAATAGGTTCAAGATAAGAAGTACTTTATTGATCCCGATTTGGGAAATGTTTGTGTTGCATTGTGTTGCAGCATAAAAAGACATGGCATTGTTTTCAAGACCCTTAAACCTACACTTAACATGGGATTTAACTGTATTTGATTTGATGACTACTGCACAAAAGATTGCTTCAGTCTAACCTTTTTTAAATGGCATAATCCTGTTTATCTGATTTGATTGAAATGACACACATTGGCTGTTCAGGACATGTTTGGGGTCAGGCACAATGTTGTTGGCAAGCCTCAATATGTTGGGAAAGGGTTGGGACTAGCAGAAGCATAGAGCCGCTGTCTTATCCTTGAGGATGAGTGTGATTTTGTTTCTGGAATGATCAACTAGCAGGGATTCAGCCTCAATACAGCCCTGTGTGACAGCAGCATGTTGTCCCAGGTGCCTGTGAGACTATGACACCAAACCCAGCTCATCAGATGCCAAAACACTGCACAGAGATTTATACTCAGACAGGATTTTACGACTTAGGGCGGGAAGTTTATGATCTTTCATCACATAGATATAGGTAAACAAATGGGATACAGCAAAGTCATCGTCCAGAAGTGTTGCATGTATGAGACTAGCTAACGCACCTATTTACCTTCATCATGTTGCATCACAGCAAATGGATTAAAGCTTTTTCGCTGTACAACCCTGAAGACATTTTGGAGACTGGCAGCCATGTTTTTGACTGACCTTTGTCTATTCTTATGGACACATGTCCGACCCTCCCCTGATGCTGTTTGCTGAATATGGGTGCATAATGTCAGATCAATCAGAATTAATGTGCGAGTTTGGTTTATGTTAAAAAATGGCATTTTCATTCGGTTTCAGTAAAAAAAAGTCCCAAATGCATATTATTTTTGCTGTTATTTATTTTTAACAGTAGTGCAAGTTTTGGTATGAAAATAAGGAACTCTAACATTTGGAATCATTAACTGAAAACAACTTAAAAACAAACACAAACAGTAACACGCACACTCAGATGGCCATATTATTTATAATGGCTGTCAAACAAAAAGGTTAAATAAACTGAACAACTAAAAAGAATGTCTTGAAAATATTAAAATAAATGATAAAGTGTTTCAATCACAATCAATAAAAGGCAATACAGAACTGTATAACATCTCCTGATGTCAAAATATAAAATAAATACAATGATAAATATAAAACAAATACAATCTTTACCTTTAGGAGCAATGTCTAACATGTGTAATTAACTTGAGTGTGTGAGGCCATTATGCCTAAATAAAGGTACTCAAGCTTTACTCTATTTTCAAGGTTTTTTCAGAAAGATAAGTTTGTCTACGTTGTCAGAAGTGAGGGCAGATCTGACGGCGGTAACTATGTCACCTGCCGTCGAGAAAACCCTCTCGCTGGGGACTGAGACTGACTCGGATGTGATTGAGCATGTTTGACGTGTTACTATGGGCTCAGAACGGTCTCATAATACACACATGCGCACAGAAGGATTCACACTTGTATTTCATGATCCGAAAAAGGATTCACACTTGTATTTCTGGATCCACACTTGTGTTTTTCAATGCACACACAAATGTATTCCGTTTCATATACATGTAAATAAAATCCAAATACAGAAAAAAGTTTTACATGTGTATTTCTGATCCTCACATATTTGTTTTCCGTTTAAAACCCCTGAACCTGCAAACACAAACCGCTTCCTGTGCACGGATCGATGTGCATTCGTGTGTGGGTTTTTTGAGACTCCCCTGACGGTCAGCCGATTCGTACTTGTAATTATTTCTATCTATAGCCAATCAGATGTCTCCTCAATTCTAAGCCAATCACATGAGCGCGCTCCCACAAGGGTAGATTTCTTGCGTTCATGACGTAGCGCTTCATGTACGCATTTTGCGCAGTCCGGAGCTGACAGCTCCATGGAGCCTGCCTGGAGGCGCTAATCTCAGGACACCTCCACTCTCAGTACAGCGCCACTTTCCGAACAGGAAATGCACGCCAATACAAGCCTTTATATTATTAAGGTACAGCGCCACTTTCCAAACCATTGATGAATGCTTGTTACACAAAAACGGCAGGCAAAACCGTTTTAAATGTGTGTTTCCTGTATGGCGAATACAGCTGCTTTATTTATGTCTGTATGCAGTTGTTGTGAGTGTGGAGGGAGCAGCTACAGGTTAGCTTCGCCTAATCGATCAGTGCACTACGAAGCCAGTGCTAGACAGTGACCTGTTAACGGGGGGAGCCCCGCAGGTCATTATCGGCCGATATTCACTCTTAATAGTTCGGTGCTCTCTATAAAGGCCGATCAGGAGAGCTGGATCTGATCGATATGGACATAAACGCGAGTGAAGTATAACCGGACGCAAGAGAGAGAGATCAGATCAGCTGCTGAGTCTGATGGAGACACGCTGCTCTGCATAATCACCTGATGCTCTGTCCTCTGTTTAGCGAGCTGACCGGACTGCGCAAAATGCGTATATGAAGTAATTTTACCCTCGTGGGGGCGCGCTCATGTGATTGGCTTAGAATGAAGGAGACATCTGATTGGCTATAGATAGAAAAAATTACGTATCGGCTGACCGTCAGGGGAGTCTCAAAAAACCCACACACGAATGCAAAGCGATCCGTGCACAGACAGCTGTTTGCAGGTTCAGGGGTTTTAAACGGGAAACTAATAAGTGAGGATCAAAAATACATATGTAAAACTTTTTTCTGTATTTGGATTTTATTTACATGTATATGAAATGGAATACATTTGTGTGTGCATTGAAAAACACAAGTATGGATCCGGAAATACAAGTTTGAATCCTTCTGTGTGGATGTGTGTATTATGAGACTGTTCTGAGCCCATATGTTACTAGTGATGGCAGTTTGACACTGAAGCTTCGAACGGAGTTTCAACCCTGGACTTCCTATTCCATAGAAGCAGTGCTTCGAAGCTTGCTTCAAATCACGTGACATGTGACGTCCGAAGCAGCAACTGCTTCAAATCACGTGACATGTGACGTCCGAACCAGCAACTGCTTCATTTCCTGAATGAATCACTTGACTGGTTCACGGTCCATTCACGCGATTCAATGCACTGCCTCGTCTCCATTCTGACAGGTGACAGGTTGAAACAGTTTCAAATTTGAGCGCTTCAACACTTTATAACCGCTCTAAACAATGCGCAATGTGTGGGTTGTTGTTGTAGTTTGCGTTGTTGCTGTTGAGTTGTTGTTGGCATTGCATTTGAATTGGATCATTAAAGAGCAAGCCAGGAAGAAAGATAGGTCGTTATGGCTCGTGAAACACTTCGAAATGTGGAGAAGCTGTGAACAAAAAGAAAATGAGTAATATAAAAACACTTCAATGGTCTAAGGAATAGATAGCCCAGTGGATAGAGCCGGCGGCCAGGATGCAGCGATGTCCTCCGCGCAGCTGGTTCAAAGCCTGGAATAGTTAAACTTTTAATCATTGCTTTTCAACTTTAATACTTGAATGACTGATAAAAGGCCCTCTCCGCCCAAAAACATGTCTAGCACTCTCTAGTCTCTTCTCAATAACCCAATACACACAATTATCAATCTTTAATTGCAAATAGAACATGATATTCAGTCTTAGTGTGTGTGTGTGCAAAGATACGTTAAACCCACTGCAGCCTTGCACTTCGCCAGGAGAGGTCGCTGTAACTGAAGCTTTGAGAAATTAACCTATTTCCGACACAATTGTCCAAGTGGTTCGACGCTTCATTCAAAGCTTCATTTTGCCATCACTACGTGTTACCACTAGCATACCGCACCGCTGTCGACACCGTCCTCGTCCGATCCACAACTCGCACCCCATCATTGTTGTAGTCCACAGGGAACCCGAAATGTTCCCACACACCTGATTTAAAAGAAGCAGGTGGGTCTTCTAGCTCCTGTGTGTTGTGTGAACTCGCCAAAGCTACTAACTGTTCTTCTTCATGTATTGTGTTCGTTTTGTTGTGTTTTTGTTCTTCATTTGTTATTTACGGGCGGCTGGCTTTTAGGCGCAATACCGCCCCCTGTATTATATATAGTGTAATACTGCCCTGAGTGACAGACTTTTTTCCCACTCGTAAAAAAAGGCGTATTCGCCGTGTGACTGCATGTGCCGAACTGTGACGTCCAAACTGTGACGGTACGGGACGAATACGGATACCGTTACACCCCTACTGTGCACATTTCCCCAACCTCTTTACCCCATGCTAAGTTCCTCATAAACGTGCTTCAAGAATCGGAAGCTTAATAATAATAATAGCAAAAACACAACCCGCTGTGTCTCAAGATGCCATCCATGTTTAATTATGTTGCTATCGTGTTGGACGCACCACTAAATCAGGCGTACTTGTGGAGATTAACTTCATATACGCATTGTTAAAAAATGCCAGTTGCAGTTGGTGTTTCATTCCATTTTATTTGCTGTTTTTTGCTCTTTTGTGCAGGAACTGGATGTACTAAAACACTAAGACATTTTCCTTTTGTTCAGTCCATATCAAATGCCTGAAAGCTGAACAAAAATTACACGGTGATCACATCCTTGCATCTTAAAAGAAATGTATCTTTGAGGAAGTTTGGAGGATTTGCTTTGGTCAGGTATTATCTGCTCTAGAGATGACTGAAACTCCATTTTCTTCTCACCACTTTAGTAATGTGAAAATCCAACATTTCATCTGTTCGTGAAGTTGTGAACTTCTAATCAGTATGCAGAGTTTCTGCTGTGCTCAGTCGCACTTCTGCTTAATGTAGTGGCTGATAAAAACAGGCACAATCAGCTTCACACTGCCTATTATGTGACGAAACAAATTGGAGTAATCAGTTAAATCCAGTGGGTAAATGAAAGCGAAATAAAATATAGCATTCTCAGAATTTAAGTAATTTTTTACAGGGAGCTCAAATTAAGAAACAAAAGAATAAAAATGTGTTCATAGTAAATGTTAAGTGTTATGGCCTTTGTTATATTACGACAGAAGTTTAATTGACAGCCATTTTTTGGTTTGTTTACAAATGAGTGTTAATAGGGACACTTCCCGTGAAACGTTTACCAGCATACTACCTGTTTTTCTCTAACAGACAAACTGATATGGTGGTGGTGACATCATTCTCATCAACCGTCTCATTTATTTTCTTCCAGGTGAGGAGTATTTTCCAGAGGTCTTACGGGGAGGTAGTGACGCTGTGCCCTCCGGAAGAAGAGGACAGGAGGAGCTTCTTCTCTGACCTGCTGCTGGAGCAAGCAGCCAGGCCTCCACCACGCCTCAAGAATCAAGGTACCTACCATCTGTAATCAATTTGACATACACTTAGGAGGATACAGCTATGACTCCTCTCTGCTGTCAGAACTAGAGGGCAGTGTTGTCTGCATTTGATTCAGGGAAAGGTAAAGGAGCAGATGTTATTTCATTTGCAACATTATGTGTGTGGATAACCAATCACACATAGTGAAATGATTACATGTTGAGAATCTGTTCAATTTAGTTTTAGGAGGACACAAATATACAGATGAGGGTGTGAGTATATAATTGGCCGGGGTGAAACCTGTAGGGCTGCACAAATCCTTTTTTTAAATATTAAAATCACTGTAGTATCTATCTCGGTAAGCACAGTATTTTGCAATGACAATATATATTAAAAGTCCCGGGTTTCTACTGACAACAATTCTTGTTCGGTACATATCTTAAAACATCGCAACATGAACACAAATTTGAATGATAATGTTTCAAAATGATCAATCCCTCTTATAGCATAACAAAAGATCGCAATTTCGGTCAAAATAAATGCTAATAAATTGTGCAGCCCTAGAATCCAGTTTTTTCCTGGATATCACCATCCCCCACCCACATCAAAATAAGCAACCTTCTTCCAACCCCCCCCCACATACGACCTGCCATTGCCCCAGTACTCACTAGTCCCTCATCCCCGGGATCTGGTTCAATATGAGAGAACTGTCCACCAAGGCTTTCAAATGGAAATTGTGCTCGCTGTTCATCCTCAGTTTGCTCATTGATGCAAGGCAGGGGTCCCCCGCTGCTCTTCAGGGGTTCCTGCTTGACTAAGACTGCAGTCCCGCTTCCAGCAGAGAGACCGGCAGAAAAGCGGGGAAAGGAATTGAAACGAGGGGCCGGCTGCTATTAGCCATAATTAGAATCAGGGTTTGGATGGCTGCTGGTGAGCGAAGCGGTGCACGGTGCTGCGGAGCCTTCCTAACGATGTCTGCAGATGCCTTGGGCGAGGACTGGTGTCTTGGGAGAGGAGGAGAGGAGTTCTGCTTGCCTTGCATCATCACTCTGTCATTGGCCAGAGGCTTTTCCTTAGTGTATTTCAAAACCTGTGTTTGGGAAGGAGCATTGTTCTGTTATTTTTTTGCTGCTGCGAGAATCTTAAAACATGTTTTTTCCCCCCTGGGCTGAATAACTTTTAAGTCTGTGTTGGCAATGATAATAAAAGAGAATGGTCAAAGATCAGGTTTGAGTTAACACCGTCTGTTGATCACTTCCAGCCAGTGGGCATATGTGTGTTTTTATATTTGATTTGCATAGTTAGTGTAGCAATTTTTCGTGTGGTTGAAGTCTTTGGTTGCTATAGGCCAGTGGAAAATTAAAGTTAGTATTATAGGCATAAAAAGACAGAAATGTATAATTCTTTCTTTAATATAAACGTTTCTTCTGCCCGTAAAGTGTCCAAACCGGGCTTTTCTGGATAAGCGCATTTTTAAAACAGTCATTGTCCATGCCGGTTTCAGATGGATTATTTGTCACAGTTGCTCCGATCAGATCGGTTTCCTCCATTTTGTAGATTATTTACTTTTGAATCCACATAAACACATCGGCAAAATCCGGCTTACTTTGAGCATGTGTTTTAAACAGTTTAATCCCTTTGTGAATTGTTTCCACTTGCGCTGTCTTTTCATTTCTTCATAGAGCGGGAATCCAAATGAATTAATCCTGAGTCCAATAGCCATCAAAGTCACTCAATAGCGCTCCTTAATTACACTTTCTTCCTCCTTTAACAAAATACTTCACATTCATCCAGTTTGTGACAGTAGTTGTAGCTTTTTTGAGACTGTTGCGGCCCACCCCTTGTGTGTGTGTGTGTGTGGGGGGGGCGCAACTTCCAACAGGAGTCATTTGGGGGGGCTCTTGGGAAAAAAGGTTGGGAACCACTGCTATAGGCAAACGTTGAAAGTTTTATTACTTTGTTTTGTCTTTCGATCGCTCTTGGTTTGAGATTTCTCAGGCTTGTTCATGGATTGAAGGGGTGTAAAGACATTATTTAGTTAAAAAACGTCTCTGTTTTTGCCTCAAACTGTTTCTGCTTCTCCTCTGACAGGGAGGTCTGAAGAGGTTCTGCCAGCGGCTGAGGCTCCGGGGCCCAGAGTCCTGTCAACCGAGGAACAGCGCCGCCTGGCTGAGCAGGAGGAGAACACACTGCGCGAGCTCAGGCTCTTTCTCAGGGACGTGACCAAGCGCCTGGCCACCGACAAACGTTTTAACATCTTCAGCAAGCCAGTTGACATCGATGAGGTAAAGAGGAACTGCCCCACGCCCTGGTACCCCACTCACAGTTGACTATTAATAAAATGTACTTTGTCCGTTAGGTGTCTGATTACATGGAGGTGATTCTGCAGCCCATGGATCTGTCCACCATCATGACCAAGATTGACACCCACCAGTACCTGAGGGTGAAGGACTTCCTGCGAGACATCGACCTCATCTGCAGTAATGCTTTAGAATACAACCCTGACAAGGATCCTGGAGGTGAGGAGGAACAATTACACTGGCATGCACATGAATACACTCAGGAAATGTACACATGAAATGCAAAATATGTAAATGCTTGCACTGCCATCAACCATGTGCCTACTTGCATAAACACAATCTATACATTTTAAACATGAAAAATCAGCGAATTCACCCAAATGTTTTAGAATTTGGATTTGAATCGCAATATTATCCCTTAAACTGTAATTAGTAGTTATCTAAAATCAACCTGTCACACATCTTTTTCCCAAAGGAAAGTTCTTTAATTCATGTGATGGCGTATGACAGTCCCTTGACATTTAACTACCCAAATAAGTATGACCATGCGTCTCTGTAGTTACTGTTGTGTTCCATTTGGCTGTCATTGTGTGAATAAAAAGTAATTAGATTTAACATTTAATGACTTATGAATAGAGCTTCCAGGCAGTACAATTACAGAAGCTCGAGATGTTTTTTCTTTCTTTTTTTTCGAAAATTCGAATGAAATAAAGTGCTTACAGCCCCCGCTGAAAATACATTCCCACCGTGTAATTTATGCTCCGTGGATGAGAGAGGCTGCATATGCATGAACATTTAATTGTCTCTTGTCTTGCAGTTTGAATCAATTTTTACATCACCCTCCTTCTTGTCTCAGCACCTTTTCCCCAAAGCTAAATATGGCCTTCATAATGAGTGCTGGAGCACACATACTGTATGTGCACACACACCTTGCCATCACTTACTCATACATATGATTTAGATGTGCTGAATGGGGAACTATCTTGCATGGCGGGGAAATGCCCATGTTAAGAGACATGCATTTTTGTGTAAAAATGTTGTGAAGAGCATTTGTTGGTCAAACCTTTTCTTATGCCAGAGTCAAATCCCAAAAGAAAAAGATGTTCTTGTAATTCAAAACCACATGCAGTTGGCCTTTCTTCATTGAGATGACCATTGCAAATGTGGCTTTGTGTGTTTAGCGGCTTGCTGCACTCTCCAGGATATAGTCTTGCACCTCGCACTAATGGGAAGCAATTCTTTGTCTGCCCAAATTAATAAATCATATCTCTGTCTTTGCAGGCGAGGGTCATTTGTTGGAATGCAGGGGCTACAAATAACCCACTAAAGAAAAAGAAAAAAAATGCAATTAGGCAGTTTAATAAAAAAAGACTAACAAATCCCCCCCAGTGCTTGGCCCAGGCAATATGGCCCGGCACAATTAGTAAAAGGGAAAAAGTGCTGGGAAAAAAGCTCATTATCCCTCAGTGGTCGGTTTCTCCTTGTACTCCCTGCTATCTTCATCGTGCCGTCCTCCCCGTGCAATCATGTTCCTTGTCTCTTACCTCCTCACCTTGCTAAATAATTACTTGGTTATGTTGAAAGGCTGATATCTCCGTGCTCCGCGATGTGACTCGGTGTCATGAATACTTTGTTGTTCAGGGGAAATGCTGATAACAACGTTTTTACTATGAAAGAAGCGTAAGCAACGGCTTTGTTCCTTCCTAGCTGTTGGAGGTTTTGAGGTTTGGCAGGGCCCATAAGGGTTCTGATGAGCTCTCGCCATCCGACCTGGCCTTTGACTCCTCTTCCTCTGACAGGCATTTTCTCCCTCAATGCACGTACACAAACTGTCAGTAGAAAAACACACACACACACAAATTGCCTCCACTGCAATTAGGCAGCCTTCTTCCAATTAGACAAAGGAAGCTGGCAGATTGTGACCCCTCTGCCACTCTGCCTGAACTGTTCCCCCTCTGCCTGCCGTAATGAGAGACTGCCTGTTTACAGCGCATTTTAGCCTGCGTCTTCAGCAGCGTCTCTTTCCCTCCATAGATGCAGGAGCGGGTAAGAAGGAGGATTTTAATGATGCCTTGCTACATCTAAGGGAAAAGAGGCATAAGAGTTATGAAGGTGTAAGGAGTGTGAAAAGAATGAGTACGCATTACAAAATATTTCAGTTTGCACGTCTGCGTGTATGCACACACCTCTGTCTTTACTGGCTGAAGTGGTGGTATCAAGAATCTCATACATCTCTGACTTCTGCCCGCTAACACTTTTTACCAAAGCCAACTCGATCCTTTTTTTTTTTTTTAAACCTGTGAGAAAACGCTGCAAGCCCCTTTCTCACAGATACAGGGGAAAGGGGCGCGCCGCTATCAAGTCTAAGCCCCCCATTTACATACATGATGGGGTGTGGAGAACATGCAACCTCAAACTGCAAACTACAAGGTGACATAAAAAGGAACTCACATTTAACCCAATTTTGCCCAAAGACTATATTCAGTATGTCTAAGAGAAAAAGGGCAATTTGTTCTGATTTGTCTAAAGCCTTGAATTCTGGTAGAAATAAATTGTGATTTCCTTTTTTACACTATGTGCATGTTCCTATCTTGGATATTCAATTTGTAACCAATGAGTTCATACAGCGGGTACCAGATACCTGATTGTGCCTTTTGTAGTGTCTGAGATACAGCCATTTTCGTCTCTAACTGTATACAACCTTTGGGAACATGAGACAACTGTTTCCTTCTAAAATATGACTACAATTGCTGACCTAGAGTGCAGACCTCCGCCAAGGCAAAATGCCCCATCTTGCAATTTGAATGAAAGTTGTTTGTGTATTCCCTCCTTGTTTTCCGAACATTTAATGGGCCCTTTCTTGGCCTCATGCTACAGCCTTCACCACATTTCATGGAAATTGGGTGTCATTTTTCTGTAATTCTGCTGACAAACAAAACCAAAAACATAACCTCCCTGGTCCCAAACTCTAAACATTGTATGGTAAGAACAATGTACTTATTGTTCTGCTTGATTGGGCTTAATCAAGCCCAGAGAATAGTACCACGATGGGCACAAATGAAAATGTCAGAATTACTGGTTGAATGTCCTGTGTTATAAAACACATGTACTCACAGAAAACCACAGTGTCATGTGACCTTAATGTTATGTCTCTTCCTTTTTCAGACAAGGTGATCCGGCACCGAGCAAGCAGTTTAAAGGACACCGCTCACGCTATATTTGCTGCCGAGCTGGACCCAGAGTTCGACCGCATGTGCGAAGAAATCAAAGAGGCGCGCTGGAAGAAAGGTAAGGAATCATAAGGAACATGTCTTTAAGCCATTTTAACAACACACTACCTAAATACGTACACTGTTGTGAAGGTTAAAAGCAATTCCATTACCATGATCACCTCTTTCTAATTATACCTACTTTTCATCATTAATAACTTTTAAACCAATGCAAATATTATAATGTTTACATATTATTGTTTTTAATTGTTCAATTTGCACATTTTTACTTTAAGTTCTTATGTTTATAGAGATATTTTCGTTTAATTTGATCTTTTTATTTACACATTTTTAAATGAACTTCTAATAATTTGTTTCTTTTTTATTATAAAATGGAGCAACTGTCTTGAAACCCAATTTCCCCAGGATAAATTAAATACTCAAGTAGCACTTGTCTTCTAATGAAAGGCACAGCTTTGCAAAATCATACACTTTAATAATCGCAATTACTTGATAAATATTCATTCTTTTTGTTCTGCACTGCCCTCTTTATGTAGGGATGGTGGCCGAGCAGACCAATATAGCATACTAATGGCACTGGACTGTTTATCTAAATAACTGTTGAATAATGAGCCCTAGCCAGTCCATGCGTGTTTCCCCAGCCTGCTCTTTCTTTTTGTGTAGTCTTTGATACATTATCTCATAGAATGGAGACTGTCTTTTTGTACCACCGTATTACTTGATGGAGCAGTCCGTTTTTAGTGTAGAGTATGTGATGCCCGAGGCTCCAGTGTTCCAGACAGTACCTTCTGTGCTCGCTGTCTGCATGGTGCTCTGCGTCTCTCCACACACCAAACAGCCCCGAGCACTGCTGAGTGGATTTAGGGTAACTCTAAATGAGGTTTACGCATGTACACATGTTTATCTTCCGATATGGAGCATAGAGGCATATTTATCGTATGGTCACATGTATAAGCTATACTCGATAGAGCCCATGAGGTGAACTGGCATATCTTTATCTATCAGTCCATAGTACTTAATGTTCGGTCTGTACAGAGACTCAAAGCAGTGCCTATTCGCTTCCCAAGTCCCTACAGACTGAGCTACTGCCACCCCCCTTATCTGAGACTGCAGAATGTTACTGATTAATAGTTTTTGTTTTACCCTTTCATAATAATTAGCCATTACGACATGTCTCTCAAATAAAAAATAAAATTACAAATACATTCAGAAATCATGAAAATGAAGCTAAGATGTGAGAATAAAAATAAAAACCTTCTTATTTGTCTTAACTGTGTATCATGCATTTCTTTATTATAACCCCATATGTATATTTGTTTTAACTCTCCCAAAATTACAAGTTAATACTAGCATTTTAAACTTGTGAATAATCATGATTTATCACAGACTATTAGCGTGATTAACGCATTCAAATGTTCTAATCGATTGACACCGCTAATCTTTTTTATTATCCCTTCAATGAGATGAGACGCACATACATATTTCTTGAAAGCTCACGCAAGTATTGAGGGAACTGCACAAGACGAAGTGATTTCCCTTTTTTAAAAACATTATCTGTTAGCGCAGCCCTACCCCCTGAGGGCCCATTGACTTCTGACTCAAGCCACAGAGGCCCGGCTCTTCCGTGTCAACCGAGAAACTTATCAAAGGGGAAGCAATTTTCCGAAGCCACCCTGTTGCTTTTGATTTCCTCTTTTAGCAGCTAAAAGCACAGGATGCTAAATGAATATTCCAGGAGCAAAAGTCAACTGCCTGAGTGGAGGAATACAGCAGCGTACATATTTCATCTTCCAGTCAAGGTTTTGCTCAGTTCACCCAACACGCTATGATGCCCAATTGCGGCGGGGTTCAAAACCCACAGTGCATCTCGGGACTTTCTCCCCTGTGAGAAGATGAAAGGATCTGTGATCAACTTAAATATCACTTAATGTCAGGGAGGGTTGAAGTTTCTGATTGTCATCGTCTCGATCTCTGCTTTTCATTCCCGTGTGATTAAAGATGTCAGTCAATGGAGCTACTGTATCGTTTTCATAACGTTTCGCTGACTGACCGTATCACAACCCCTTGGTCATATTTGTCTGGAGGATCATATTTGTATTGGTCTGTCAGAGTACCTTCCTAGCCTCTTGTTGTTTATACACTCATACATATGCACACACATGCACTCTATCTGGCCAGCACTATATTTCGGAAGTGTTTTCCCAGTTACATACACACACGTGCGCAATTTCACAATGCACACACACAGAGTATTGTCTGTTGTCGGTAACTGATCCTCTGTGGGCCCCGCAGACCTCCAGGCGCCAGCTCAGCAGACGGAGCTGATGGGCGCCGTGGCAACCAGAAGGCACCACGCTGGAGCAGAGGAGCAGGCCAGGAGCAGCCCTCAGGGCGAGGCCACTGATAAACAGTGCACCACTAGTGAGTATTCAAAGCTTATCCAAAACTTCACAAACCACACAAACAATTAAAAGCCGCTACACTTACCGTTCTGAAACGACTGCTATAACTGGTTTGTGGCTCATGGCCAGATACAGAATTTTCTTAATTATGGAGTGGAGTAGATCTGCCTTTAAGCCTTTTGTCCTGAAAGATAAAAGCGCTTCTTAATAATCTTTTTAGGTTAAATAAAATACGAATCACAGCAGGGTATTTTACTTACTTTAAAACATGCCTGCAGAGGACTTAAAAAAAAAAAAAGAGAGCTACATGTTGGTAAAATATTGTTTTGGTAGAGACATTATCTAAACCATTGGCTTGTGAAATTGTGAAATATCACTTTAACCACTTTAGATATTTTCCCCATTTATTAAATAGTGTGGAGAGTGAGAGTATGAAGTAAAGGGTTGCAGTAAGCATTCAAACTATGGCTTTAATTGATTTGAAAGCGATTGCACACATGATTATTTGTTCTTACTTATTGTGTATTTATTTTTTGAAGAGTTACACCCCAAGCTCAAACAAACACAAAAATCACTTCGAACAGTGCCATGTACCTCTCTGTTTGACGAGCACACCCACAACACGTTGGCTCTCTTCCTCAACTCGTTTTCTGTCTCTGACACAGCGTCAAACAGCTGTGTTGTATTACAACTGTATACCAGATGTATGTGTGACACACACACACACACACACACACACACACACACACACACACACACACACACACACACACACACACACACACACACACACACACACACACACACACACACACACACACACACACACACACACACACACACACACACACACACACACACACACACACACACACACACACACACACACACACACACACACACACACACACACACACACACACACACACACACACACACACACACACACACACACACACACACACACACACACACACACACACACACACACACACACACACACACACACACACACACACACACACACACACACACACACACACACACACACACACACACACACACACACACACACACACACACACACACACACACACACACACACACACACACACTTCTCAGCAGTGTAGAAGCCTCACAGTGAGTTGCCTAATTAGCGGGGCTGCTCTCTTCTAACCACTCGGAACATGACCACGCCAAAGAGCAATTACATGCCCACTTGTGGTAGACGGCAGGTGCCTAAGGGTGAAGGGAGGGCCAGGTATGGGCAGGGGGCAGACTAATGAGGCTGTTACGGGAGTGAATCACAGGTAAGCGCGTTTTACATGTAATATGAAGAATGCCCTCGAGCCTCCACCTGGACAAAATAACGGTACATGATTTAGGCTAAAAGTGGCGCCCTTAACAGTCATCATGAAGTCAAGTATCCTAAGATAGTTATGTTTGGCTGTGGAAAAAAAAAAAATTATTATGAAGGGCAGACCATCTATTTCTATGTATTTAGTTTTTTTTTTTAGAAAGGGGCAGTTCATAGAAGATTTTTTTCTTCTCCCTGCTCCTTTTTCGCCCAATGGTGCGTTTGTAGAGACATGTTTTGTTGGCAATTATTGTACATTGGGTTTTGCGTACCATGAGCGGAACAAATAAAAATGAAATGAAAAGTACACAATCTAGATTAGACATACAAATGTGGACTTGGGGCATGGGTGGTAACATATGCTCTGACTGGAAAAACGATTTCCTTGTCTTTTCAAATCACATTTGAGGCCTTTCTATTTACGCACAATGTTGAGGTACTTTACCTGAGTATTTATTATTTAATGCCACTTAATTATTTTACTCCTCTACAATAGGAAGGCAAATATTCTACTCTTATCTATATTTATTTGACTACTTTAGTTACTTGTTACTTGTTCATATTATTATCTCATACAGTGATTCATAGGTTTTTCATTATTATTCTGAAATTGTCCCTAATGCAAAATGAGCACTTTTCCTTTTAGTACTGAATAGTAAACAACATTTGATGTCAATAATCATACATGTACACATTACAGTAAGATTTTGAATGCAGGACTCTAACTTGTAATGGAGTATTTGAACAATTTACTAATGCTAATTTTACTTACTTAAAATCCTAGCATTTCTTCCTCCACTGGACACATCTTCAACTTACTTTACGGCAAAGATGTTACCTAAAGTATTTAATTGGCTGAAGCATTCATAATAAATAATGTTCTTTTTATATTGGGCAAAAGTTGAGACATATTTGTGTGTGTGTAGTACAACTGTCCAACACAAGGGGGTGCTTGTCCCTCATGAGAGTGTTTCTCATTGAGTTCCTGCTGTGTGGGTAAACCGTTCCTTCTCCCAGGGAGATGGTCCTTTATTGAGAGATGAGGGCCTCTGTTTGCCCCCATTATTTCTGTATGAGTGGGCATGATGAAGTCTGCAGCTCACTTCAGTTTATCTTGTCCTAATAAGCCTGGAAAACAGCTATATAGGCAATTCTAAATTAAGTGTTCAATTTTCCCCGAGCATAATTCAGTCCAGGTTAAAGTAATGGAGCTTTGATGAAAGACTGTAACATTCAGGATGGATCAAGTCGTTTTTCAACGTTTTTTTTTTTTTAAATGTCAAAACATATTATTCAACGTTCTGTCTTATACTGGGGCAGTACACCAGAGTTAATAATAACTATAGCCGTATTTGCCACAGAGCTTATTCAACATCTCTGACTCGGTCAACACAAATTGGACCTCAAGAAACCTACATGTATTTAATTAACTTTGGCCTGTTATTGTAAAGTTGTATATGAAATTAAAGGTTGGGGTAGGTAAGTTTCAGAAACCGGCTCGAGATACACTTTTTGTTATATTCCATGGAATGCTCTTAACATCCCGATAGCAATGAATATCTTAAGTGCTTTGACAAAAAATCCATAAAAAAACGTCATCTGTAGAAGCCGTAATACTGGCCGGCTAAACGGATTGGATGGCCTACCTGCCTGTCAGCCTTCCATCGGGGCACAAACTTATCTCGTGCCCTCATTGGTCATGTGCACGTTCGTGAGTGTTGGAGGAGGGGCTCTATAAGGAAGTGGCAGATTTTCTCCGGTTGTGTATTTTCAAATTCTAGCGATCTCGAGCCGGTTTCTCAAACTTACCTACCCCATCTTTAAGTCTAGATATATTGGCAACAAGTAAACCTTTATTAATTAATTTCATTATCCTTAACAATGTGAAACAAAATGTAAAATAAGAGTACATGGTTATGTTAAAGTGGCCTATTATGCTCATTTTTAGGTTCATATTTGAACTGTGTGCTTCTATTGTGACATGAATACATGTTTTAATGTTCCAACAATTATTCATCATTATCTTTACAGCGCTGACTGTGCTGCTGCACCTCTTTTTGCGCTGGTTGGTCAACCGCTTAGAGATGTCCAGTCCCTTGGCCTATCACTAACAATGTGTTGTAGCGCTAGCCAATAAAAGTGCGAGTGTTACATAATGATGTCATTATGTTATGGAAGTAAACAAAGAAGTCCAATGGAGGTGTTTCAAAAAGGGGGGGGGGGGGAAAGAGTGTGTGGGTGAGGGACCATTTATATGCTCAAAAACCTGTATAACAATATAGGAAAGGTAAATCCCCCAAAAGCCCCTTTAATCAGCTAATATATGTGTAATCCACACAGACCTATATTTAAGCAATAGCTCACAACAGGCCGTGGTATATGCTCATTATATCACAGCTAAGGGGCGTGGTTCGGCCCGACGCGAAGCGGTTACCAAGTGTGGCAATATGAAAGAAAAAGACACACTCTAATTTATGCTATGCAACAACACTAACAGCTAGCGAACATTAGGGATGCTCCGATCGATCGGTCACCGATCGAGATCGGCCGATACTCACTCTCTACCGATCGATCGGTGCTCTCTAAACATGCCGATCGCGAGAGCCGATCGCATGACGTAAAATACATGACACTTTTCTCTGTGTGCGGCAAAACAAGCTCGCCAAAATGGCTTCACCGGTCTGGCATTATTTTAAGGTGTCCGAAAAAGACCGTAAAATAGCGGTATGCAACGTGTGTGAAGCAGAAATCCTGCAGCTCCGCCCGCCGGACCGGTGAGCGCAGCGAAACACACACACAGGGAGAACCAGACCGCAGTTCATTTCCTCATATTCCAAACGAGAAATTACGGTAGCAAATCACCCGGTTCTTTACGACCAGAACTATTAACGGGATACAAACCGGAGGAACCAGGCATGGAGGGAGGTGGCAGAGACAGTGGGTGAAACTGGTAGGTTTTTGCCTGTTTGGGGAGTTTATATATATATATATATATATATTGCTCGCATAAAATCCCTGGGGTTTTTTGCTTTGTATGTCGGGGGCGGGAGATTCATGTGATTGGTTGTTGGTCGCAAAAAATCCCCAAGCTTTCAGACACGCCCAGCTCCAAGATTTTCAAGATTTTTGAAAAGCTGCTGTGTGGACGTACCGTAAGAGTTAGACCTAACACACTTAGCTATTTTATCTACCTCTGGAACAAGCTAAACTAGTTATTATAAATATATGTATTCTTCATTGTCGGGTCACTCATTACTGGATCAGTGAGCTGCATGAGATACTGACAGGCTGTCAGGAGAGGGGGAGAGGGGTGGAGAGAGAGAGAGAGGGAGAGAGGAAAAGAGAGCGCTTCCGCTCATTTCTCCAGTGTTATTATCCAAAGTCAATATAAACTTGAATAATGTACATCATTTGAATGTAATAATTAAGTTGATTGTTGTTTGTGGAAGCTCCAGTGAATGAGCCCCATTAACTGAGTTTTAAACATCACTTTAAATGGAAGATTTAAAGTGATGTTTAAATCTTCCATTTCTTCCACTCGATCGGATCGGCGATCGGTATCGGCCGATACTAATTCCGGCGATCGGCCCCGAAATTGGCGATTGGAGCATTCCTAGCGAACATATTCGACAGAGAGCGTTGACCGATTATTTGGCTGTTTATTTACATTCATTTGTATGTTGCCGTTTATTGTGCACCCACTGAAAAACTGTCCAGCATCAGTAGAATGGCTTACGTGGTTACTTGTATAGGTTGAGGTTGTACTAACTAGGCTTGGCGTGACAAGAATATTGCTCCACTTGCTCCGGTCCCCGAGATCCGGGTTCCAGTAGCTCTGGAGAGAGCTTTCGCACCTGTGGCCACTAACGGTCATAATTTCTCTGCTTTGTTTCAAGACCCGCATCAGAAAGCTCTTGAATGCTGGTACTTTTCCAGTTGGTCTACCTGCTCTTCACTTAGCTCTGCATGTCGTCGTTTAGGTGCTTTTTTCTCTGGAGATAGGCACTGCTCAATCCACTCCTCTATAGTAAGGCCACCCCGGAGGTCGAAGTTAAGTAAGGGATAAAGTGCAGCGAGGCGGTCATTATGGGTAAAAGAACACCCGACAGGCAGATCAAAATTAGTCCGTTGTTACCGTTTGAACTACGTAGCAACTGGTTCGATAGCATTTTTGCGAACCTTTTTGATTACAGATTTGAAAACATCGTTGCTTGCTTTAAAAGTAGCACAATTCATTATGTCAAACCTTGGAAAGTATCTAGATATACCTGCCCTAATGCCAAAGTAACTGGCAACTGAATATGTTTTGCCGTTTGATGTCTATGTCTGTCCGTTACTTCTCCGCTGTTTTCTTGTCCCAGTTTGAAAAGCGAACTGCATGCAGTTTGCTTTTCAGCCCAACTGTATACAGTTAAATCGACCGGACTTCTTTCTGCCTGCAGATGTGAGCGTCCTTAACAACGGTCAATAAGTCCTTGCTTCACATTATCCCTTACATGTTTCCATCTTAAGCTTTGTTAGTTAGTTAGTTTCGTAACGGACGTAATGTAACAGTTGTAACGGTTGTAGCTTTTTTTTCGGACTACAATTATACCCGTTATATATGCTCATTATCACGGCTAAGAACCAATCAGATTGCTTGATTTGACTTGTCCGTTTTATAATCTTGTTTTTAAAGGTGACAGCCAACACTAGGCCTGTACATGCTACTTTAAGCTGCTCTTTTTATCTCCAGAGCCAAATGTCACAGATGCGGACCACCAATTTAGAAAACTCTTGGGAGAGTCGTTATCAGCTCCACCAGAGGCTTAATTAATTAAGCTAACTCAGCTGATTAATTTGTGACATCTGCAGCCTGTTCTCACCTGGAGCACCTCAGCAAGGCAGCTATTAGGCTAATTGATCACAGAGTCAGTCATGTCTGGAGATGTGACACAACATCATAATAAAAGCGCAGTGCTTCTACTGGGAGAGAGGCATCCTGTCATCGATCCGGTACTTTATCATTCAGAACATTCAAATATAACACAATAGAAACTCACACACACTGGTGACTGAAGTTATAAGAGTGTAATGTTATAAGGAACAGAATACTTTAGGTCCGCTAAAAGCATGTGTCAAAAGATTGAGAGAATCGTACAGCTTTTTTACCCTCTGTCACGAAAAATACACATTTTAAGGGACATTTGGACGTTTCCCTTAAGCTAGTCTCACTGGATCGTAGAAAGAAGAGACATGTTACAAAGGTTATCCATTATGAACTAAATGATTAAATTACAATAAGGCTTACAATGATAAGCTAAGAGTCCCTTTACAATCCTTTGTGCCAATACTGAATAAATAAACTGTTGCCCACTGCAGCCAGGTCATTTTGGGGTCGTTAGCTTTCCCTTCCTCTTCTGTGAAAGGTCAGGACACATGAAGGTTAAAGTTATCCTCGATCATTACCTGCAGGGGAAAGCCTATCTGGGGCTGTTTTGGTATCTGCACTTCTATGGGGCTTTTATCTGGGCCACCTCTCCCCCACTCCTTCCAGCCCTCTTTTCCCACTGCCTAGAGCTGAGAATTGCCCGTGACAGTTAGATATTCAGGAGAGTGGTGGCCGTGATGGGATGCACCATTTGGAAACCGTGGAGGAAGTTATGCAAAAAGCTTTTTGAAGACTATTTCTGTATCGGGTGTTAAAAGCAGTGGCTGCGGATAAGCCTGTTTAGATGGATGGGGGCAGCCTCTGCCACTGCCAGGTCAGTCAGGGCTAGAAAGATGGGAGACCTCGCTGCTGTTGATGCACAAGAATACAGGAAGAAGGATGTGGTTTCCATTAGCCTGCATGGTTAGTCATGGTTTTCCTGCTCACAGATCTTCTCTCTCTCCTCTCCTCTGTCACTCTCTCCCTGGGGGGGCAGAAAACCTGATGCCCATTACCTAGGCCACAGCCCTGGGTTCATTTGTAGTGCATCACCACAAGGATCTGGTTCATATGGAGTGCCTTGCTTTCATTCATAATTAACGCCTCAGGTTTCTCACTCATGACTGTTTTTGCAATCTCGATCAGCTGTTTTTTCTCTGTTACAGTCAGCTAAATATTAATGTCAAATTTTTGTTCAGTTTTTTTTTTTAATGTCACAGTCAGACTTGAGTCTTGTTATAATTTAGTATAGACCTTTTCAGTAGTTTTGTTGCCATGGTTCACGAGTGTCCTTCCACTGCAAGTGGATTGTCCTTACTCAACTGTTTGTGGAATAAAAGACTAACAATGCAGGCGCTGCGTAATGTGCCCTCCTCACCACTCAATAGTGCGCCCCAAGGCAGCAGCCACCCGGCTCTATTCATGCTACTGGAACACTGCTGTGCATGGCCCATCTCTCCCTTGCCT